>NW_004524603.1:4606325-4609222 GCF_000260255.1 Octodon degus
ATATCTATCTCCTCCCTCCCCTCTTCTCCTCTCCTCCTCTTTGTTTCCCTAAGCATCATTGTTATTTTGATAGTTTTATTGAATCTGTAGTTTGCTTAAGTAGTATAGATATTTTAATCTATAGAGAATTATATATATATATCTATATCACACACGTTAGGCGAACCTTAAACTCACCAGTTAGCTGAGGCTGACTTTGAATGTGTGGTGATCCTCTTGCCTCAGCCTGGCCCACACCATTATGTCTTGTTTTTTTGAGGCACCTTCATGCTGTTCTCCATAGTAGCTGCTCTAATTTACATCCCATCAGCAGTGTATGGGTGCTCTTTCTCTTCTTTTTTTTTTTCAGAACCGGGGATTGAACTCAGGTCCTTGTGTTTGCCAGGCAAGCACTTATTCCACTGAGCCATCTCCCCGGCCCTCTTTCTCTTCTTGCCAGAATTTCTTTGTATTTTCTTTAAATAGCTGTTTTATTAGAGTAAGATAATATCTCATTGTGGTTTGCCAGACCAATGTACCAGAGTATTTTCCTCTTCCCTCCATCTCCCCTTCTTCTTCCTATTGAATCTAGGGATACTTTAGAGACAGGGTGTCAATAGATTGCCCAGGCTGGGCTGGAATTTCTGGTCTCCTGCCTTAGTATCTTGAGTAGCTAGGATTATGCCACTGCATCCAGCTTGAAGGGCTTTTTTTTTTTTTTTTTTATGTATTTAATACAGAGTCTACAGGGTCTCACTGTGTAGATCAGACTCGTAGTGATCCTCCTGTATTCAGCCTCCCAAGCGCTGGGATTACAGGTTGTAGTGTTCTTGAAATTTGTATTATAGTGCTTTTGGATTGCTTTGCCTGTTCAAGATCTTTTGTGGTTTCATACTGATTTTGTATTTGTTTGTTTCCCTAGTTCTGTGAAGAGCATCATTGTTATTTTGATAGTTTTATTGAATCTGTAGTTTGCTTAAGTAGTATAGATATTTTAACATTTTAATCTATAGAGAAGAGGTGTGTTTTTCTTTTGGGGGGTAACCCTTTCAATTTTATTCACCAGTGTTTTGTAACTTTGCTTAGAAAAAAAATCTTCTTTTTGTATTTTAGGGAACAGTCTACAGCGTGTTCAGGGTCTCACTACTAGATCGGACTCATGATCTGCCTGTTTAAACTCTCCCAAGAGCTGGGATTACAGGCGCATGCCACCATGCCTAGCTTTTTTTTTTTTTTTCTTAAAATTGTTCTTTCGTTTTTCATTATTGTTTTTGTAGCCTTTGTGAATAGGGTTGATCTCTTGATTTCTTCCTGAGCAATTTCACTATTGATACAGAAAAAAAAATCTATGGAGTTTCATATGATTTTTTTTTAATGTCCAGTGACCTAATTAAATTTATCGGTTCTAAGAGTTTTTTGATAGACTTTACAATTTTTTTAAAAAAAATCCTTTCCTTTCCTTCTCCTTTCTCCTCTCCTTCTCTCTTCCTCCCCTCCTCTTCCCTTCCTCTCCCTTCTCCCCTCCCCTCTTCTCCTCTTCTCTTCTCCCTTTGCTTTCCTTCCCTCCCTCCCTCCCTCCCTCCCTCCCTCCCTCTGTGTGTGTGTGTGTGTGTATGTGTATGAAATTAATTTCTTCTCTGATCTTATTTCTTTCCATTATTTGTCAGTGTGGTTTGGTCTTTTTTTTTCCCCCCTAGAACTTGGAATGATATCATTAGGTAGTGCATTTGAAATCTTTTGCTTGTTTTATTATGTAGGCATTTTTGTTATAGACTTACCTCATAGTACTGCTTTTGTTGTTTCCCATAGATTTTGGTATGTTGTATTTTAATTTTGTTTTAAGAAAATTTAAAATTTTTATCTTAATTTCTTTGTTGACTTGTTGATCATTCAAGAGTATGCTGTATATTTTGTTCAATTTTACAGCTTTTGTTGTCGATTTCAAGTTTTACTTTGCTTTGTGATCAGAGTAGGTAGGTGCTGTCCACCTTTGGTTTGGTTTTTCTGAGACTTGCTTTGTGGTATGACGTAGTCTAGCCTAGAGAATATTATATGGTCTGATGAGATGTGTATGCTGCAGCTGTTGAATGACATGATAAGTGAATATCTGTTTGAGTTTATTTGATATATAGTATAATTTACCTCTAGTGTTTCTGTGATTTTTTTTTTTTTTTTTTGCGGCTGGGGGGGGTCCCTCAGTGATATGTCCATTGATAAAATGAGATTAATTCCCCAAGTGTTTTTGTGTTAGAATCTCCCTCTCCTTTTAGATCTAATAATATTTGTTTTGTATAATAGTAACAATTATTACCACCTTTTTTATTGGTTCCTTCTTTTATCATCATATAGTGACCTTCCTTTTTCTCTTTATACTTTCCGAGTTAAATTCCATTTTATCTAATATAAGCGTAGCTATTTTTGCTTGCTTTTGTTTTCCATTTGCTTGGCATGTCTTTGATTTTCATTCTATGTTCATCTTTTGCATTAAATTGAGTTTCTAGTAGGCAGCATATCGTGAAGTCTTTTTGTTTGTGTTCTGAGTCAGGATCTCACTCCTGTAGTTCAGGCTGGCCTTGAATGCATATGATCCACCTGCCTCCACCTCAGGAACGCTGGGATTACAGGCATGTGCTACAATGCCTGAAGGGTCTTACATTTTTGTCCATTCAGCTAGTTTATGTCTTTTAATTGGGGGAGTTTATTCCGCTTATGTGTAAGGTTATTAATAAGTTAAAACATCTCTCTCTCTCTCTCTCTCTCTCTCTCTCTCTCTCTCTCTCTCTCTCTCTCTCTTTGCTGTGCCAGGGGTTGAACTCAGGACCCTGTCCTTACCAGGCAAGCGCTTATTCTACTGACCTATCTCCCTGGACCCGCATACTTTTCTCATTGTTATTTTTTTTCTAATGCTTTTTTTTTTT
>NW_004524603.1:4609805-4614099 GCF_000260255.1 Octodon degus
TCAGTGGTCTAAAGCACCTACTTAGAACAAGCTTAGCAAAGCATCAGGGACCGCGGTTCGATCCCCCAGCACCACATGCCAGCCAGCCACGCCCCCTGGTGGGCTGAGCTGGCCACATACACCTCTCTCTCTCTCTCTCTCTCTCTCTCTCTCTCTCTCTCTCATAAATAAATAAATAAAATTAAAAAAAAAAGGCATGGTTTTCCCATTATCAACATATTGTACTGGATAGTACATTTGTTATGATTTTTTTTAATTTTTCGTTTTTTTGTTATGATTCTTAAAAGCTCAGCGACACATTGTTATTACCCAAAGTCTGTATCAAGTGTCATTCTTTTTTTTTTTTTTTTGGTGGTACCAAGGATCAAACTTGGCACCTTACATTTGCCAGGTAGGCGCTTATGCCAAGAACTTCATTCTTTTTTTTTTTTCCATAGTCATCAGATTTAATATGAGATATGATATGATTATTCCACTTTTCCTTCCTGGATCAGCTTTTCCTTCTTATCCCTACTAGTTTTGAAAACATAATACCAGAAGAGGAGGGAACCAAGTCTACCCACAAGTCCTATCAGCGAGTTTTTGGGAGTGAGCCTGAAATTGGGATAGATGTTAGCTGATCTTGTGTAGGTCCAACAAATCAAAGCAGGGTCTTCGATGAGCGTTGGCGTTTGAAGTCGTTGTACTGAAGCAGATGTTCTCGTTTGAGCTGGGCTTTTATGGCTAAGCGCTTGGCTTCGCCCTCAGGGTTTCCGCAGATATGATGTTGTTTTCGGCAGTGTCGAGGGTAGAGGGAAGAGTAGCCAGGTGAGCCGGCTTATACTTTGGGAACGCCATCTTGCCCGCCCCCCCAGCTCACAACTGCCGAACTTCATTCTTTGTGTTATATTTTTTATGCTCTGGATAAATGTCAAGGCCAGTCTGGGCAAATTCTACCTTTATGAATCACACAGAATAGTTTTCACAGATTTCAGTTTTCTTTGAAAACTGTAGCCTACCTCTTCATCTTTCCCTTCCCCCAACTCCCTGTTTGTTCTGTTCTGTTCATGCCTTTTTGAGACAGTGTCTCACTCTTGCAGTCCAGGCTGGTCTTGAGCTCACTTTGCAGCCCAGGCTGGTCTTGAAGAACTCAGGACCTGAGCTAACTCCCAGGCCCATACTGTTCCTAGAGTTTAGGTTTTCTCACAATGTCAGATTGCTGAGATTAAACAGTATGCATCCTTTTCATATTAGTTTCTTTCATTTAGTAAAACCCATTTACATTTCTTCCAGATTTCATTTCTTTTTTTTTTTTTTTTTTTGGTTTGGTGGTGCCAGGGATCGAACTCAGGACCTTGCGCTTGCCAGGCAAGCACTTACTCCACTGAACTGTCTCCCCTGCCCCAAATTTTTATGTCTTGATTAGTTGTTTCTTTCTAGTGCTGAGTAATATTCCACAATCTTGTATCAGAGTCTTTATCCATTAATCTACTAGAGAGCACTTTTATTATTTTCAAAGTTTGGCAGTAACGAATGAAGCTGTATAAGCACAGATATGTAAAACTTTGAGTAGACATGTCTTTGACCCATTTAGATAAATAACCAAACAGCATGATTGCTTGTTATAGTAGGAATATGCTTACTTTTAGAAGGAACTTTCAATCTATCTTGTGGTCATACCATTTTGAATTCTTATTACAAGTGTACTATTAGGCTGGGTAGATAGCTCAGCAGTCTAAGGGCCTGCCTGGCAAATGCAGGGTCTGGAGTTCGATTCCCAGTACTGCATGCCATGCCGGTCCTTGAACCCATTGTGGCATATGCCTGTAATCCCAGTGCTGGGGAGGCTGAGACAGTAAGATCACTATGAATCCAAACTGTGTAGTAAGACCCTATATTCCCCCCCCCCACGCCCCAAAAGGTAATATTAGCATGAAATTTCTTTTTCTACTTATTCTTTTCTTTCTTTTTTAAAACATGTATTTAGTATAGTGTCTACAGGTTCTCACTAGACAGCTCGGACTTGTAGTGATCTGCTCCTGTTTTCAGCCTCCCAAGCTCTGGGATTACAGAGGCATGCTGCCATGCCTGGTCTCACTTGACAGCTTGGCACATGCAGGATTGAACCCTGGCCTTTGTGCTCTGCCTAAGCAAGTGCTTTAGTGTGCTGAGCTATCTGGTCGGTCTACTTATTTATTCTTAATGTGCATGTGGCTTAATTTCATTTATCTATCCATTTATTTTTGAGACAGTGTTTCGCTATGTAGTGCAGACTGGTCTTAAAGTCACAGTGATCCTGTTGCCTCAGACTCAGAAGTGCAGGGATTGTAGCTGTGTGCCACAGTGTCTGGCAGCATGTGACTTAGTGTTTAAAGTGAGCTTTGGGTAGACTGTGGAGGTGGCTCTTGTGTTTTGATGTATTCTGACAACCTTCTAATTGCTACAATTGGACCATTGATGTCTATAGTGCTTCTTGTTACAGTAGAATTAATGTCTCGTATCTCTATTTTCTACTTTCGTGGCTTAAATCAAATATTTTACATGACTCAAGTTTCTCTGCTTTCTCAGTACATTAGGTGCTACACACATTTTAACCTTTTTTAATGTTTGTCCTAGAGTATGTATATTCTTTTTTTCTGTTCTTTCTTTTTTTTGGTGGAACTGGGGATTGAACTCAGGCCCTTACGCTTACCAGGGAAGCGCTTATTCTACTGAGCCATCTCCCCGGCCCCAGAGTATGTATATTCTTCTTTTTTTTTGGCAGAACCAGGGATTGAACTCAGGTCCTTGCGCTTGCCAGGGAAGTGCTTACTCCACTGAGCCATCTCCCCGGCCCCGTATATTCTTAACAGCTAATCGAAGCCAATTTTCAAATAAAACTACCACTTCACTAATACGAGTGCCACTGATTCCATCCTCTCATTGCAAAGATTTAAAATGTTGAAAGACATCAACCAAGATTTTTTTTTGTTGTTCTCTTTTCTCTTTTGATATCAGGAATTGAGCACAGGACCTTGTGCTTGCCAGGCGAGCTCTGTGCCCCTGAGCTGTATCCCCAGCCCTCAATTTAAAATTCTGTATCCTGCAAAATTACCCTCCAAAACTGAGATAGAAACAAAGATTTTTTTCAGACAAGCAGAAATAAGGAATTTGTTGCCGTTTGGCATATCTTATGAGAAGTGTTAGGCTCTTTAGAAGAGAACAAAACAGTATACTTCAGAAATTTGAATCCATATTGAAAGGAGAGTGGCATTGCCAGTTGACCTAACTTGCAAGAAATGTTTAAAGTTCCTTAGAACAAACTGATGCAGGCCTTAAACTTGGATCTATATTAAGAAATAAAGAACAAGTCAGAAGGAATAAATACAGGTAAAATTTTAAACTTTTTATTATTAATTGTTCTAATAGGTACTAATTTGTTCAAAGTGATACAGCAAAGTTTCTCTGTGTGTGCATGTGCGCATGTGTGCATAGGTTAAAAGTTACGGTTGCAGAAGATTGGAGGGAGGCATTCTGAAGGAGCCTAGTGTGCTCGTGTCTCCTTCAAGGGCATGACTGCAGTAACCTAACTTCTTCTCGTAGAGCCCCACTGCTGCATGTTTCCCTGTAGTGTTGGGGGCTGCACACCAACCAGACCTTCCACCTGGGCCTCTGGAGACCACTGAGGGTTGGAACTATACCGTAGTAATGCTTTTGTTTCTGTGTAAAATCTGATTATCTCTAGGCTTAGTTATGTGTTTATTGTTAGTTGTTATGTGTCTAATACCTGTTGGGTCTTATTTAGTGATGACTTCCAGTCTTTAGTGTGTACTCACCATATACCGAAAAGATAGTATTTTGTTAGGTTAGTACACTTTATTGTGATGTATTTAGTTGGAGTTTTCAAGGATATCTCTATCTATCTATCTATCTATCTATCTATCTATCTATCTATCTGTATTACAGTAATGACTTAATGAATGGTTATATACATAATATTCAAGTATATAGGGAAAATCCTTTAAATGATACTATTACTTTCAAAATATATTTATTGTAATACTATACATTATGAGTACAACCATCCTGGTTAGTTTGCTGTGGTTATGGTAGCATTTGGCACAAAGAAAAAGCTTCATTTTGTAGCTTAAGAATTTTACTATACCTGTCCCTTCCTACCTGTTTCAAAGCTTGCAATGGATTCTTCTGTTTTGGTTTTTTTTTTTTTTTTTTTTTGGGACAGTTTCTTATAGTTCAGACTGGCCTTAAAGTCATTAGCCCAGGCTGACCTCAAACTCATGGTGATCCTTCTGGGTCAGTGTCCTGAGTGTTGGAA
>NW_004524603.1:4614384-4649188 GCF_000260255.1 Octodon degus
TCTCTCTCTCTCTCTCTCTCTCTCTCTCTCTCTCTCTCTCTCTCTCTTTTTGAGATAGGGTTTTAACTGTGTAGTTCAGACTGGCCTTGAACTCACTCTCACATAAGCTGACATTGACTTTGTGGCGATCCTTCTGCCTCAGCTTCCCAGGTGCTGGCATTATAGGTATATGCCATCAGGTCTGGCTTTTTTGCCATTTTCTTAAAATTTGAGGCTTTTTTCCAGTAGATTTTAGCATTTTATTTTCTATAGTTGTGCTGGATAACGGTGCTGTCTGACACATGGCTTTGTCATTCTACCTTCTGGACACACACATTGGAATTTTAGTTCTGGGTCCTCCTGTGGGGCCCAGCAGATTAGTTTTGGTAGTTGAGTTCTTGTGAAATCATGTTGAGTCACTTCTAGCCTGTGTCTAAATCCTCCTGCGCTGTTTTCTTTCATAGTTAATGTCATTGTTGAGTTAGTGACTGCTTTAGAAGTTTAGGTTCTGGAGTGAGGAGGTAGAAGAAAACGTGTAAGTGTTCGGTCTTTGATTAGTGATAACGTAATTTTCAAACAGTGTAAAAAGAAATGTTCAGTGATGATGTATTGCTCCTTAACAAGCTACTATGAAACATAATAGCTTCAAAGAGCAGAAACAGGTCAGTTTTGTGGATCAGAAATTTAGGCTTGGCTACTGGCACTTCTACTCTTCTGCCATCAGCTGGTCACTCCTTGTTACTGTCCAGCTGACATCCAGGTGGGGCCAGAACCTCCAAGTAGTTCCACTTATAGGTGGTTTAGGCTCCAGTAAAGTGCCAGAAGATGCATATGGATATAAGTGACTGTTATGTGGTAAAGATACATGTTGAAATTTGTTTTATGTATTTTACTTTTATTCATTGCAAAAGCCATTAAAACATTGAAAAAATCATGTAGGAAATACTGGTAGCAAGTAAGTAGATTGTCTACTGAGCAGTTGACCTCTAATAATTACTTTTTCATTTTTTTGGAGATAGGGTCTTGCTGTGCCGTTGAGGCTGGCCTTAAACTCACTATGTAGCCCAGGTTGGATGCAAACTCATGGTGATTCTCCTTCCTTCTTAACTTTTAGTGATACTAGAGGGGTTAACCAGGACCTTCACGATTACACGCATGTGCCAGCATGCCCTGTTTCCGTGACTGGCTTATTCCGGGGTGGGGCCTTCAGGCATGCGATAGTGGGGATTGAACCCAGGTCCTTGTGCTTTGCAGGCAGGTGCTTAGACTGCCGAGCTATCTCCCTGACCAGTACAGGATCTTTCTTGCTAAATCACTGAATTGTCTTGGCTAAACTTGAACTTGGTGATTGTCTTGCCTCAGTGTCCCAGACTGCAGGGATTATAGGCATGTGCCACTACACCTACATTTCCTCTTATTCTTAAGACTGTTGTGTTTGCTTCAAAAAACCCCTCACATATTAATTACATTAAAAATTATAGCAGTGGGACTATCTCTGGGCTCAGTCTCCGGTACTGCATGCCATGCTTGCCCTGAAACTAGGCGTGGTGGTTCGTGCTTGTAATTCCAGTGCTGAGGAGGCTGCAACAGGAGCATTGCGAGTGCAAGCTGCGGAGTGAGATCCTGCATCAGCAGCATATTTATAGGGAGTTTAGAACTTGGGTTAAAAGAAGAAGTCACCTGTAACCATGGTAGCATCCAAAGCAAACCAGCGCTTCACAGTTTTGTGCCCTCCCACTCCCAGGTTAGGGATTGAGCAGGGGTATTCTACTGGTGAGTCACATCTCCAGCCCCTCTTTATTATTTTATTTAGTTTTAAGACAGCGTCTTTCCAAATTGGCAAAGCTGGGCTTGATCTGGAATCCTCCCAGTTGCTTCTTTTTTAGTGATACTGAAGATTGGGTCCAGAGTCATCTTCACTAGCTCCATCCTCAGTCCTGTCTGTCGTCCCCACCCCGCCTGTCCTGTCTGTCTGTCTCTGTGTCTGTCTCTCGCCTGTCTGCCTGCCTGTCATCTGTCTAATTCTCATGCTGATCTTGAATTTGAAGCCCTTACACTTTCGTCCCCCGTGCTGAATTGTAGGTGTGTACCACTCTTCTGGGTTTTTGCCATTGTTTGTGTCTTTCTAAAGAAGATGACTTTGGTTATATGTGTAAATAAAACATTATCTCACTAAATAATTATTGAAAATTATTTTCTGGTTTGTAAAGTATAATGTTTAGAGAGAGAGAGAGAGAGAGAGCGAGAGCGAGCACGCACACACAAGCACACCTCCGTGGAGGTGAAGTGTCTTTTGGCGTTTACACTGAAAGGTATCTTTAACCATTGTTAAGTCATGAACCTTTTGGTAGTCTGAAATTCATGGACTCCTTTCCAAGTAATGATTTTAAGTGAGTAGGAATATATAGAACTATGAAGATCTATACTTAAATTATAAGACCTAGCCACAAAATCAGTAACTGCTATGATTTTGAATTGATTAGGGCAAATGATATTTTAGGATATCTGTAACAACTGAAGTGATAAGAAAATATCTACAGGGGCCGGGGAGATGGTTCAGTGGAATAAGCGCTTCCCTGGCAAGTGCAAGGGCCTGAGTGAGTTCAATCCCGGTTCTGGAAAAAAAAAAAAAAAAAAGAACAAAACAAGAAAATATCTACAGTTTCTGTGATGACAGAGTGGTAGCATTGGTAACACCATTGTGCTTGTTGCTCATAATCTTAATTTCTTAGGATTTTAAAATTTAGAAATTAATAAAAATTAGAGCTAAGTAAATATAAAGATGTAATTTCTCCTTTCAAGATGCTGGAGCTCCTGAATAAATTTTAAAAATGCATTTGGATCAGGATAGTTTAAGGAATGTGTTATGTATTGGTAAGCGAAGCCATACTTAAACTTTGGAAATTTTTTGCCATCTTAGTCTATTATGCTAATTTGTGAGTTTAATGAATACTTTTGTAGGATATCTATAGTCCTTTTAAGGAATTATTTAGCTTTTGAAGGGAATAATTCATTTGTTGCCCAAATCAAAATGTTTTATTTCCATGAACTTGAATGTGAGATAAATGCTCTTCTCTTTGTAATCTTACTCAGTAGTTCTAAAAAATAGAGAAGAAGGGGTGTGGTGGTGCCTGCCTGCGATCCTAGCACTGAGGAGGTTGAGCTAGTAGGATTGCTGTGAGTTGGAGGTCAGCCTGGGCTGCATTGTGCTACCTCGTCTCCAAAAGATCAAAAATATTAAATAATTGGAAAAAATATCTTAGTGAAAGATAAATATAATTAAAGCTAAAAAGGAGATTTTTTTTTTTTTAAAGGAGATTATTTTGAAGAAAAAATATTTTTGAGGCCAGTCTGGTCTACATAGTATGTTTAAGGTCATTCTAACTACACAGACCCTGTTTGAAATACTCATGCTTACTAAAACCAAGATGAGTTTTCATCTTTAGCTGTGTCTGTCTCTTATTTATCTATTTTAAATTTCAGCTTTTATCTATCTGTTTATCTCTCTGTCTATCTTAAATTTCAGCTTTTTCCCTGTTAGCTATGTGTTTTGAGCTTAATTTTTGGACTTTTATCTTGCTTACCTTTTAAATGGGGACAGTATGTCATAGGGTCAGGCAATTTCTGTTTCTTTTTCATTTTGACTGTTCTTCTAATACTTTTCTGAATCCTATTTGAGTCACGCTCTCTGCCTTTTTCCTTAACTCCCTCACACCCTGTGCCTGGGTCTGGGATGTCAGCTACTGCGTCATGCCATTACCATTTTTCATCTTCCTGAGAGATCCGTTAATGGTACGGACCCTGAACCATTTTGTTAACAATGTGCAATGGATGCAAGTTACCTGAAATTTTGTTTGATATCATTCAGAGCCTGGAGGCAATAAACACACATTCTGTTTTCATCTCAAAATATGCTTGAGTATTTGTGGTTTGACCCCAAGAGTTAGATATTGGTCTGGGGGTCGGTATAGCTCAATGGCAGAGTCTGGGTTGATTGTGGGGAAGAGACCTGGCTCATTCTGTAGTGCCCTTCCCTCCTGGCCTGCTCTCATTTGATAAGTGTACAGGCTTGTGAATACACAGGGTCTTGTGCAGGTGTAGATAGGGTAACAGCCATTACTGAAGGCTTTGGACTATTCGAATGGGCTTCATGCATTATTACTCTTCTGACTCCAAAAATTTATACTAGGTGGAATTGTCTGTGTTTGAACAGTTAATGTGATAAGGGCCCATTTGTGCTCATCTGGATTGAGCTAAAAAGCAAATTCTGGAATATAAGATTTAGAGCCTTTGATTTTAATATAATAAGTAGTTTTGCTGTTAAGCTAAACTTTCTCTTGTAGCACTCACTATTTTGGATTAAGTAAGAGTCTTGGTAGTTGGAAAATAGAAGGACTAAGAAGCCATGTAATGATATTATTTGAGGGCATAAACTAGATGTAACTTATCTTTGTATCTCCCATGATATATCTGCTACATACATGATGTTTAATGATGTACACAGAGTATCTTCAGGTTTTCTTGGGAATTTTCTTAGGGGCAATTAAGTGTTTTAGTAGTATATTTGCTGCTCCACATGTGCCACCTAGTGGTTACAGGGCTTAACTACAGGTAGCATCTGTGGGTAAAAATTCTGTTTACCCCTGACCTCCCATCCTTTACACATTCCTCCCCCACTGGTGGTGATGGGGTGGTCTCTACCTTCTGGCTTTAGCGCATTTTGTGACCTATTAGCATTGCCTGTATTTTAGGACAAATTCAACAGAAAGACATTGAAAATTGATACCAAACAAAACTATAATGAAAAATGATATTGTAGAAAGTGCTCTAATTTCTAGAAATTTGCTGGCAGTTTGAAAGAATAGAACTTATGTAAGACAAAAAGTCTACAGAGTAGCAGGGTAGCCAAGCTACACTATTTTATTAGTTGAATGGCTGGTTTCTTTTGGACAGAATGTCAGATAGGATTTGTCCCTTTTTAGTGTTAAAATTACAGGTAACAAGGTGCTAGCATCTGGGGTTCTGGGTCCTTCAGTTATCCTGGGCTCACGGTTATTCACGCAGAGCGTCTTTCACTGTTTGCTGCTTGCCCATTTCCGACAGGAGCAGTGTCTGTCACAGTTTGATGCCAGACTCCAGTAGCCTTTTGTCTGTAGTAGCAGCAGTTGAATTGTCCTACTTCAGCTCTGACAGATAGCAAAGACTGATTTACTCTTATCAAATGCAGAGTGACAGTTAAAGATAGGTTCTATTATTATATATAGCTTTATATGTTTATTGAGCCCATTTATGTTTTATGGATGGAATTGCTACTGAAATAATTGCAAGATTCTTATTCATTAAAGATTTTAAAAAGTTACAACAGCAGAATCCAAACCAAATACATAACTGAAACTGATTAATCCCTGTTGTTTCTTTAGCAGATTGAAAGTTAGGATCATGGGCAGTGCCCGTAGCAGTAGTACAGGAGAAGAGAGGACAGGTTGAGCTCTGAAAGCCAGCCTGATTATTTGTGCATCAGAGCTAGTCTTGATCCCTTTCCGTAAAAGTAAATAATGTCTCTACTGCTTGACCCCCTCCCCCAAGTTTCAGGAAACCCTAATTGCAGAGCTATCTACCTGAAGAGGTGTCAGTCTCTTATCACTACTGCATAGGGTTAACTTTGGAGGGTAAGAGAGGAACGACTCCATTCTCATACTTCTTTCTGCTTAGTTGAAAGCAATTTGCGATTTTTCTTTTCTTTTTTTTGGTGGGGGAGGGATAGGGTGCAAGGAGAAGGAGGTGGTTCAGGCCCTGTGTCCCAGGATGTTTGGAGAAGCTGCTTGTCTCTAATGAGAAAGTTCTAACTTCAGAGTTTCATGTTGCCCTGGTGGTCACAGTGAGAAGCCAAGGCTTCTGAGTCTTTGCTGAGTTTGGTTGTTAAAGCTCCTAGGTTTCTTCTGTCTTCTTTGCTCTCCTCTGGAATGCTGCTCCTTTGGCAGCATTGCAGCAGGTGGCTGTTAGGTCCATTTCAGCCCCATAGAAAAAGGGAACCTGTGTTAGCCAAGAGCAGATCATTTCCTTTTAAGTGATGTGAATGTTATGGGTTGCTTCTTGTCATACTGTAATGGTGAAAACTTGCCATGCTTAACTGCTACGAAGTTTGGGACATAGTCTCTGGCTGAGCCGAATATGAGCCCTGTTAAGATTTTAACAGTGTAGAGGAAGGACAGTATGGCTTTATCTATAGCTGTTTTCTATAGGCTTATGTGCCTTATGTTAATCTGTAAAAACGTTCTTTTTTTTTGGCAGAACCGGGGATTGAACTCAGGTCCTTGCGCTTGCCATGCAAGTGATTATTCTACTGAGCCATCTCCCTGCCCCCTAAAAATGTTCTTATATTCTAATTTGAATAGCTTTTTGGAGATAGAAAATTGCATGGGTTTTCTCTCGTGTGTGTTATTCATTTTGTTTATGGCATCTTTTGCTGATACAAATGTAAAGTTCATTGTAAGATTTCCAAGTTGTTTTGTCCCTTTTTGTTATTAAACTTAAATTTGTAGAATTGTCTCTGGTTACTCCGAATCAATTTTGTTTATGGGTAGACGGGACACTTTGATTACTGTGCTTCCCCAGAGACAGTTTATAGTCACCTTCTCATTTTTGTGTATATGAGTTTTACCTTGTGTGTAATTCAGGCTCCCTGAAACATATGACCCTCACCTCTCAGCCTCAGTGTGGGGGGTTCCAGCACGTGCCGCCTGCCCCGCTTGTGGCCAACTTTGCTCTTGCCCTTTAAAGAAGAGGAAGGAAGGGCTGGTGAGATGGCTCAGTGGTCTAAAGCACCTACTTAGAGCAAGTTTAGCGGAGCACAGGGACCGTGGTTTGATCCCCCAGCACCACATGCCAGCCAGCCCCGCCCCCTGGTGGGCTGAGCTGGACACACACACACACACACACACACACACAAATAAATAAAATTAAAAAAAAAAAAGAAGAGGAAGGAAGCATGCGTAAGCCAGACTGCCTGTCTGATGCCTCCTGTCACTATGAATTGTATTCAGTGTGGTTTACAGTTACTTGCAGTTTTTCTTACTACACAGTTGTTATCAAAATTGTTCATTTTTTGCATAATGCTTCGAAATTTTTTTGAATTTAGAAGATATTTGCAAACAGGGATGTCAGATTGAAGTGCTGATATGAGAGATAACAGATGAGGTTTAGTGTGGAACGGAGGGTCCAACTGTTAGACGTATCTTGTGAATATTGAAAAATCCTACAGAGTGGAGGAGAGGAGTTGGTGCTCAGTTGTGGACGTGAAGGTCCTAAGTCCAGGGCAGGCCGCTGCAGAGAAGTATAGAGACACATAGGCGCTGCACTTTCATGCAGGGGTCTGAAGGAATCAGCTACAGAGACAGATGTCACGCGGCTTATTATTCATTACTGACCAAGAGATATAAGATGTTAGTTTTTAAATTTTTAGGTGAGCAAACAGAGATGACTTTGTGTATTGTTGAATAGCCAGTGGATGGGCAAATTGGTACGTGTGATCAGGTCTTTAGGACTCCCAGCTCCTGTATTGATCCATTGTATCTCCCTGTGTGTTAAAATTTGAAGAGTCCAGCGTAAAAGGAATTCTGAGGGCATTTGAGGACTTGCTAGAGGCTCTTAGATCATCAATTCTGTTGCATTCTGTAGTGGTGATGAAGACAGTTACTTAGTTGCAGGCTGGGTATATATTAGGAAGGGTTAGTTGCAGGGGAGGGTAATACAGCTCAGTTACTCCTTGTGCCATTGCATGATGCTTGGTGGTACAAGAAGGGAAATCTGGAGAGGAAAACCTTGTAAGATTTTATTGCATTTGTTGAGGTAGAGCAGGAAGGTGTACAAAACTACATTTGTGGTTAGGGAAGGATTCATCCAAGCATGTGGAATTGTATCAGGAGCATTGGTGATAGATTCTGAAGGCCAGAGTTGGTAGAATATTTTTATTTAAAGAGAAAGATGGTGGTTGAGGTGGAGGTGTTTGAAAATCCTTTCAGCAGTTAGGTTCTTCTGAATTAGGTATATATGAGGGATCTGATTCTAGAGTTCTGTGTGGAGAGTTAGAACAATGTCACAGTGTGTTCTTTTAAAATATTTAACTTTTTATAATGCCTGATAATTAGAATGTATAATGATTTAAAATTAATGGTCAATTTAATTAATGAAGTATGAAGAAACTAAAAAAAATCACATTGAAAGAATTTTTTCCCTGTAAATCCATTAAGTATCATCTTGAAAATAAGAGTCTTAACAGTTACGATGAGAATTAAGCCCTGAGTCACTTGTTCTTAGGTGTGAGGGAGCTCCGGTCATGTTCTGTAGTAGTTTGTCATTTCCAGTACTGAAAGAACAATGCCAATATTATCTTTTCTTGCATTACAGAAAGTCTTTAATAACTTTTCCTGCATTAACAAAGTCTTGTCATTTGTTGATTCTTTTTCTGTTAATACTTTCCAAATAAATTCACCAATAATTAATATGAACACAAATTTTTTTTTAATTTTCTTTTTTATTTTGAAGCAGAAATCAAAGAACATTCTGCAGAAGAGGATGCCGAAGCAGAAGTGGATAGCAGCAAGCAGCCAGTCCCTGTTCTTCAGCAGTCGGCATCTGAGGAATCTGCAAACTCCCTCATCTCTGTTGGTGTAGAAGCCAAAATCAGGTTAGGAAATTGATAGACCTGGATTGGCGGTTGCTAATAGGAAAAAAGGCAGTGAGTTGGCTGTAGGGTTTTATCAGTTGGTAGTAGCTTTAAGTGTGAGGCCTCAACCTGCGTGGAGTGGGGAAGAGCGCGTTGTGCCCTTGGTGGCTGTGGAGCGGTGGACTTGCTAGGAAGTCCTTGGGGTCTCCCAGAATCCCAGACTACAAGCAGGATGCCACTTCTGGCTGAAAAAATAACTGCACTTAGCATAAAATTTGTTTTTATTCTTTTCTGTATATTCTTGTTCCTTCTCTCCATTCTTAAAGGAAACTGGATGTTATACCATTTAAAATCTAGTTCAACTTTAGTCTTGTGTCTGCTCAGTGCTCCTTGAAAGACATGAATAAATCAGTGGAATTACCAATCTAATGAATAATCTGATGAATAAATCAGTGAATATCAATCTGTTGAATAATCTCATCTTCTGAAAGTATGTGCTTTACTTTTGGCACAGTTCTCGTTTTGTCATTTGTGGATTTCTGTGGATACTTCTCGCCTTTGTCATGTTGGCGTACAAGGTATCTGGTATGTGTTTCGCTTTTCTTCACTCCCTGGAAAAGGCTCTTCCAGTCTGACAGCAGTGACATGAATGTCTTTAGAAGACTCACATCTAGACTTCTGTGCTAAGACTTGGACCATCTTGCTGCTTAGTAACTTTCTCTGGATTTGTGGAGGGCGCCTCATCTCCGGGCAGGTGGAACACTGCACCTGGTTCCACTTCTGCCTCTCCCTCAACTTTGTTTCTCTCCCTGATTTCTCCATTTCAACAAATAATGCTTAGTATTATTAGTTGCTTTTACCAAAAAAAAAAAAAAAAAAAAAAAATGGAGTTAATCCTTGCTTTCTTTCTGTCATACCTCATATCTGATCCAATAGATTCTGTAGCTCAGCTTGAGAGAATAACTTGCACAGCTTCCTTCTGTCTTAATTGGCCCACCGTCATGGTTGAAGTTGCTGTTGTCCACTGGAAGCTTTCCAGCTAACTGGTCTTTCTGCTTATTCTCTTTATCTTTCTGCAGTCCAGTTTGTTCTTAGCACAGTTGCAAGAATTATCCTCCAATGTGAAGCAGATTTCCATTCGTACTCTCTTCAGTAGTTGTCTGTTACACTTAAAGTGAATTCTTGTATTTTACCACCAAGTCCCTGGCATTTCAGCAGATCATGAGGTGACTGGGGTATCTCATCATGCTTCCTTGCTTTCAGCTCCTCCCCTCTGACACACGCCATCCTTGTCTGTATGAGACCCTCTGGCTTGCTCTACTCCCTGCCATAGGACTGACCTCCCCAGAGAGTCCTCCTTGGCCATCTCGTTTTATCCTGGTCTTGGAGTGTCATGTCTCTCAGGATTTTTTTTTTTTTTTCTCCGAATGCCTTCAGGGCAGATTTGGCTGCCTTGAGTTGTGGGGATCGAACCACAGCAACCTGAGCCTGACTGCTTTGTGGAAGAGCCACTTAAAGAACTGAGCTAGGGCCAGGGCCCCATCTCTCAGGATTTTAGAAGGAATTTTTTTTTTTTCTTTTCTTTTCTTTCTTTTTTTTTTTTGACTGACTCATGATGCCTTATGGGCAGGTCTGGTAAGGCTTGTGGATCTGGGGATCGAACCACAGTATCCTGCGCCTGATTGCTTTGCTTAAGCAATTAATTAAACAATCGAGCTAATGGGCAGGCCTCCTCTCCCAGGATCATATTCAGCCTAGGAAATCCAGCACTTATGGTCAGTCTAGGTGAAGGGCATACAGATATCTGTTATTATACTGTAGTTTTTTTTGGGAGATTTGAACATTTTTTTAAAAAGTAGTAGATTTGTAGTTTTTGGTCTTGTTATGCTTTTATTTTTAATTTTTCTGTCTGACTTGGTATTTTGTTTTTAGCAGAGTGGGCACTGGAGATTGAACTCTCAGGGCCATCATATGACTGAGTTGCACACCCTGTTTTTTAGGGTTTTTTTGTTTGAGACAGTGTCTTACTAAGTTGCCCATCCTGATTTTGAACTTGAAAAGTTATGAGCTCCCCTAAATAGATTGTATTACAGGTGTGTGCCACCACATCTGGCTAGTTTCAGGTCTTATATATTTTAAGTCTTTAATCTATTCTGCGTGAAATTTTTTAATTCACTGTGAGACAAGGATTCAGTTTCATTCTTCTGCATGTGGCTATCTCATTTTCCCAGCAATATTTATTGAAGAGAGTGCCATTTCTCCATTGCATGTTCCTGCCATCTGTGACAAAAGTCAATTGGTAGTAAATGTGTAGATTTATTTCTGGGGTTTGTGTCCTGTCCCAGTGGTTGATGTGTCCATGTTTATGCCAGTACCCTGTTGGTGGGGTGGGGTGGGGTGGGGTGTGTGTGTGTGTTTGTTTTGTTTATTTTGTTCTTATCCTGGACTTAGGGCCTCATGCTAGGTGACCACTAGTGTGGTGTGGGGTGCAGTGATGTGTTTGTGTGTGTGTATTATTTTTTTCCTATCCTGTACCTAGGGCCTCATGCTAGGAGACTACTTTAAGGCCCCAGCCTTCTTTTTAAAAACTTGAGACAAGATCTCATCAACTTGCTTGGACTACTGTCAAACTTGAAATCCTTCTGCTACATCCTTCCTAGTAACTGGATTACAGACATGCATCATTGCGCTTGCCCTTTCCACACTGTTTTGATTATAATCACTTTATAATATGTTTTGTAGCCAGCAAATTTTTTTTTTTTTAAACTAAAGATAATTTTGGCTGTTTGGGCATCTTTTGTGACTCAGTGATAATTGAAGACTCCCCACCCCCTTTTTCTGTCAAAAATGACATTGGAATTTTGATGAAAATTGCATTGAATCTATATTTAGAGTGTTATGGTCATTTATATTGCTACTGTAATTTATTTTTTTTAAATTTTTTTAAACATTTATTTTGTGTGTGTGTGTGTGTGGCCAGCTCAGCCCATCAGGGGGCGGGGCTGGCTGGCATGTGGTGCTGGGGGATCTAACCGTGGTCCCTGTGCTTTGCTAGGCTTGTTCCAAGTAGGTGCTTTAGACCACTGAGCCATCTCTCCAGCCCTGCTACTGCAATTTATGAATCTGGAATATCTTCCTTTTTTTGTACTTTCTTTAGTTCCTTCATAAATACTTTATAGTTCCAGTATACAGGTCTTTTTATTTCCTTGGTCATTCACATTAAATCTCCCATAAGTGTTTAATTTTACTGTTGATACTATAGGAAACTTTTTTTTTTTTTTTTTTGTTGATGGAATGGGGGTTTGAACTCAGGCCCTTGCGTTTGCCAGGGAAGCTTGTATTCCACTGAGCCATGTCCCCGGCCTACTGTTGGTACTATAAACGAGATTATTTTTATCAAGTTTTGGATAGTTTGTTACATAAAAAAATGCTAATTTTTATTTATATCTTTAAGCTTTGTTGAATTCATTTTTCAGTTCTAACATTTTACACTGATATCTTTGTATCTGCATAAAGTCATCCTGTTAGCTTATAGGGACAGTTTAACTTTTTTTCTTATCTGGGTGCCTTTATTTCTTTCTCTTGTGTATTTATTCTTTAGTACTGTATTGAAATAATGAGATGACCATTTATTATTTTATCATTTGTTGCATGTATAGTGTCTTGTCCTCGTTGTGTATTTTATTTGTATATTTCCTGGTTCTTTCCCCTAAAGATACTTATAAAAATTAGCTTTTGGTTTTGTTCATCTTCTTTTTTGTCTTTATATGTTGTATCATTTTCCTTGATGGTTCTTTTGTTTGTTTATTTATTTATTTTTTATTTTTTTGGCGGAACTGGGGATTGAACTCAGGCCCTTGCACTTGCCAGGGAAGCGCTTATTCCACTGAGCCATATCCCTGGCCCTGATAGTTCTTTTATTGATAATCAGTTTTTTCCTTAATTTTTTTCTCACGTTTAGTGGAAATCTTAGTTCATTAGCATCTAAACTTTTTGATTTATCAATTATATAAATTTAAGTTCTTGTTGATTTACAAACTTGAGCTGCATCTCAAAAAATTTTATATTCTGTATTTTCTTATTAAGAGTAGGAAAATAAAGAAAAGGAATGGGGATAGGAATGAGGAACAGAAGTAGTTCTTGAGAGACAAGTGCGTTGCCCAGTATTTTCATTTTTTTTTGCGGAACTGGGGGTTGAACTCAGGCCCTTGCCCTTGCCAGGCAAGCACTTATCCTACTGAGCCATCTTCCAGGCCCCTAGTATTTTCATTCTTTAAAATCTTTTATTGTATTGGTACATTTTAGATGTACTGTGATGGTAATACAGTACTATGATAATAGTACATAATGATGACATTCACTATAAATTTTCATTATTATCCCATCTCAAGTACTGTGTGATTTGCCTTTTTTTCTTCCTTGTTTTGTTTTTGTTTTTTTTTTTGAGACAAAGTCTCTCCATGCACTTAAGGCTGGCCTTACGTTCACTGTGTAGCCCAGGCTGGTCGTAAACCAGAAATGATCCTCCTGCCTCAGCCTCCCAGGGCTGGGATTACAGCTGTGTGCCACCATGCCTGGCTATGGTTTGCATTTCAACTGGAAGGTTCTTTGCTATATTTTTTCTAGTTTCCAAATTCTTAGAAAATTTTAAGTTGTAGGACTGGGGAGATAGATGGCTTAGTGGAATAAGCACTTTCCTGGCAAGTGTAAGGACCTGAGTTCAATCCCCAGTTCTGTGCTCTCCCACCCCCCAAAAAATGGAAATAAAATTTTAAGTTATTATTGATTTCTATTAATATATGACATTTTCAGACTGTTGTCTGTATAATATGGACATGTACATTTTTGGAATATTTTAATATACTTAAATAGAAAGTGAACTATTGTTTATAGTTACAACTGGAGAGAGTAGCTCAGAGGATTGTAGATTATATTTATGTCCTAATGAAAACTGTTGAGGTTGATGGGGTAAATATTACCAAGGTGAATGTGGAGACTTAGAAGAAGAATTTGGGGGATGTGTGGGCAGTAAACACATTGTGAAGAGAAAATAGATCTAAGAGGAAATGTGCTTTTAATTTTGTCTAAATGTGTTTTTTATTGTGTATGTTTAGGGTTTTAATACTTTAATGTTTTCTTCTTTTAGAGTAATAGATTTTAATTTTTGTAACACCTTTTACAGAAAAATTGAGCAGATAGCACAGTTCCCATTCTCCCCCACAGGTTAATTCTGTGTGTATAAGGCACTGTGACATCAGGTGTTTAAATATAATTGTCTTTCTGTGCTTTATAGATCCAGCATGCAACCTGATGGATATTAAACTTCATCTTCTTCATCTTCTTCCCCACTTAGTTTTATTTTGCGTATTATTTTAAATCAAAACTTCGACTTTAGCATATTTTTAAAGGAGAATTTTTATGTAAACTAGAATTTCTAAATTTGGTATGTTTATTACTTAGAAAACATCATGCCGGATGTGAGATCTAGTTTTAGTATATGTAGCTCAGTGATGGAGCACTGTTTTTGTGTGTGTGGTGCTGGGATTAAACTCAGGGCAGGCTGTGTCTCCAATGCTTCAAAAAAATCTGAAAAAGCTTTAAAAAGATTTTGAGTGAGGGTCTTGCTAAGTCTCCAAGTTTCCCATGCTGGGCTAGAACTTGGGATGCTCCTGCCTCAGCTGTCCAGGTGCACACTGACGTGCCGCGTTGTGTTTGGGCCCTCGCCTGCCATGCAGACAGCCCCGAGTTTGGTCAGCAGCACTGCAGTCTTCCTAAACAGAGAAGCAAGCAGAATGCTGTGGAAAGTAGGCTTGCTAATGTGTAGTTGTTACTGAGCGTAATTGTTCCTGAGGTACAACAGTAGATTATAGAAAGTAACGTTGTAAAAGCCTTGCTTTGCACTGAAGATATAATTGTAAAGCACAAGTGTCCAATTACGTTACTTAAAATACTTGAATAAAGCTGCTTTTTACCTTCTGTCTTCCTCACTTTTCGTTTTTACCAGTGAACAGCTCTGCGCTTTTTGTTACTGTGGGGAAAAAAGTTCCTTAGGACAGGGCGACCTAAAACAGTTCAGAGTAACGCCTGGATTTACCTTGCCGTGGCGAAGCAGCCCGCCTCCTAACAAGGACTGTGACGGTGGCAGCAGCAGTGGGACCTATGCACGCGCGCAGAACTCGGCTCCACGGAGACCAAGAGGACAGAGAAAGTAAGCAGTTCTGAACTTAAGTTGGTGACATGAAACTGCATCTGATTGTTACAAAGTAGGGTTCTTCCTGTTGAAGTGTCTAATGATTTCCAAATTCATGAAGCAGTTCCTAACTCATTAGTATCCTAAAACAGTCCTTGCCTCAAAATTCCTTTTTCTTTTAAAAAATTCATTTCTTTTTGGTACTGAAAATGAATTTGAGACTTTGTGCTTGCTGGGCAGGCACTGTACTACTGAACTACATCCTTGACCCTTATTTGTTAGTTTCAAAAGATTGTTAACTTACTGTACGTTACAAAACTAGTCGACGGTGGGGACCCTTCTTGGGTCCCCCTTCCTTCTCTGTCTAGGACCGGAGCTTTCTTTCCCCCAATAAATATATTCTGCCCTTTAAAAAACAAAACAAAACAAAAAAAAGGACAACAGTTAGGCTTTGAAATAAAATTTTTAAAAATGTAAGCTGAGAGGGAATGCATGGGATTTATAAGTAGAAGATAACCACCACTGAAGTCCTCTCTTTGCATAGTTTTTAATTGTGTGAATATAACATAATAGTAAAACCAGAATTGTTAGAACCATGCATGGTAGTTTATGTCTGTAATCCAAGTGCTAGGGAGGCTAAAGCAGAAAAATCATGAGTTGAAGGCTAGTTTGGTTATAAAGTGAGGACAAGGCCAGGCTGACCTATAACGCAAGACCTTCACTCAAAGAAACAAAACAAACAAACTCAAAACAGACCCCCCAAAAAACCCCAGAATTATTTTCACTATTTACACCTTTCATGTGATACATTTATTTATTTTGTCATGTAATTAAATTCTTAATTCGTTTTGGAGAATATTGAGCTGTCCTGTAAATTCTAATCAGAATACAGTACACTTTTCTCTTTATCCTTTTCTTTCTATAATTATATGCTGAGGATTTCTTTTTTAAAGATAATAGTATTTTTTTAAGGAAATAAAATGTTTGGATAACTGTATGTATATTTATATCCATGAGCACATTGTTACCAAAAGCTCTTGTCTGATAACCTTTTAAAATACTTTGTATAGTGGTGGTTAAAGACCATCTTAATGTATGGTTTTATCTTGTGTAGATTTAAGAGAAGGGAATTTGCTGTTGTTGACAAGGACGTATACAAATTAATTTATTTTGGAAGGCTGCCCTGCCCTGCTCCTTGTGGGTGATGATGTAATCATTCCTGTGCCTGTCTGGCTTGTCTCCAAATTTGAGCGCTAAAGCATTGTTGTGCTGTACTTACTTGATTGGCTGATTGATTTGAACTGCTGCCAATGCCTTGAAGACCTGACTCAGAAAATGAAACTATAACAAGCACCTTTCTAAAGAATTTAAGGTAGAACAATTTAATGAGCCTTAAAGGGCTGTATTTGGAGACACATATTTTTAAGACTCTGCCCTAAGCATATATATAAACCTTACCTGTTATTAGTTGGTTGCTTGTATGTACACCCAAAGTCCAGCAAACTTAAAATGTCCATCAATACTTTGCAAGTTTTATAGACCTGAACAGACTGTGTGTTATTGCTCTACGTTCTACCTTTAATTGTGTCAATTAGGTGAAGTTTTATTCTAGAAAATAGAATTAGGCTTAAGTGAAGTTAATTTTTAGTGAAAAATTTTATGAGCTCAGAAAATTGTATAAAAATCATCTTGGCTTAATGAAAATTGTTGTGTATACTCAGTGCTGTTTATTAAGTAATGATAATAAGCCCATTAGAGAATTACACGTAGCAACCATACAGGGGTAGTCAATTCAGCTTAGTAATACTTTTAAGTATTTATAAAATATGTTAACTAATGAAGTTTAAGCAACTAGTTATTTTTAAAGAAAGTTTTAACAAAGGATGTTTTTACAATGGTTATCTCTTTTGTGTTAAATATAAGACTGTAGTCAAGGGTTTTTTTTGTTTGTTTGTTTTGAGTATATAATTCAGTTGGCTTTTCCTAAGCTGGACTGCTGTCATCTTTAGGTTTGATACTGGTATTTGATATGGTGTATACATACAAACTAGTCTAAAACGTGATTTAAATTTTTGGTTAGATATTGATTGCTGATAGTAATAGACTAATTAGCTGTTCCATTGGTTTTTACTTTGCCCCATCCAATATCAGCGCCTAAAATAATATATTAATATTTATAGATGAGCTCTTGTCAGTTTTTATTTCAATAAAGTAACATTGATTAGTTCTGAAGAATAAATTTTTAATCTAGGACATTATATTTATAGAAAAGAATTTGTTCTCATTCTATTGTGGAAATTTTAAAAAATGAGAATTTAAAGTTAGCATAGCATGCTGAATCTTTTTCTAATGCTCAACCTAAAATAGTGACTGATTTTTATATGGTTTGATATTTAAATGTACTTATTGAAATATGTTAATACTTTTTTTCTTTCAATGATTCCAGGTATAAAAAAGTTTAGTACCCTGGTCATTGTGCTGATTTTCTCTTAATAGGAATCATGATATATATCCAGCATACAGAAGTGCAGTGAGTTATATCTATATTCAATAGTGATTTAATCCAGAATTATCCTTAGATTAAATACTATGATATTAGGAGAAAATATAAGTTTTAGTGGTAGCCATCTATCTGATTTCCCACAATTAGTTTTTCTATAATGGTCTTCTTTGTTTACTGAATGATCTTAAAAATACCTCAAGTATTAGGATTTGAAAGTTGGAAATTTCCCATATATTGTGTTGTTTATCATTCTTTTTTATATTCTAGTTTTAACTGTTACACTAGCTTCGTTAATCCCCTTGCCCTCTGTAGCTATTTGTTTTTCCTCATTCGTGAGGTGCAATCTTAATTGAGACATCTTCAACATCATGCCACCAACCAGCTGTTGAGATTTTGGGGAGGGACCATAAAGAAAAAGACAGCTGACCTGTTCTATTTCCCCTGCTTCCCTTTGTGCACTGTGTTGCAGGTTTTCTTTTTCCTAGGAAAATAATCTTTCTTTATGTAAAATTAATTTCCATCGCTGGTGTGGCAGTTCTCTATTAGGTGAAGGATATTAAATTTTTCTGATCAAGCTGCATTCTATAAGCATTTTAGTAACCAAAGGGAATTGTAATTTTATGTGTTAAAACACGGTTCCTGGCTAGAATATGCATTAATTTTTAAACAATATGTCAGAGTGTAGAACAATAAGTTTGCAACTGTAATTTTAATTCTTTATTGTGGATGTAGAGACACTTAGTGGTTGTGTACAGGAATATGGCATACACATTAGCATTATGCTTCAATCCTAGTAAGAGATGTAAAAGTTCAATCACAGTTTCTGCTTAATTAAGATTGACTTGGCAGTGCATCCATCATACTTAAATATTTATAAAATGAAGTGATTTTCTACTTGGTATCACTTTCAAAGACATTTATCTCGTCACACGTTATTTTCAGAGAACGAGCTCTTCAGCAGAATATGGTGTCTTATGTAAGTGTCAGCACCCAGACAGTCACTGAGGACCAAGCTGGCAGGCTGTGGGACGAGCTCAGTCTGGTTGGCCTTCCAGATGCCATTGATGTCCAAGCCTTATTTGATGCTGCAGGTAGGCCGTTCTTCAGTGACAGTTGCCTCTCTGTGGAGATGTTTAAGTTTTACTTCTTTGCCAACTTAGTAATAAATGCTTTTCATGTAGAAATAATCAGGATTGCATTATCAAATATATCAGTATTAACTATGCCTTTTGGGTAAAACAATTGTCTAGCTATGTTTACCTGTCTTATTTAAAATCTGCACAATGCCAGCACTGAACTGGACATTTCTATAAATGTGTTTACTCAGGTGTAGATAGCAGTACATGGATACCTGAAAATGAGGAAAGAAGAAAATTTAAAGGAATAGGTTTAAACTTTGAAACATAGGGGTTTGGATCCCACTGTTGGGGAACGATTGTTCTTAACCACATGGGTTCCCTTATAGTAACTCACACTCCTGTGTGCTGTTGGAATTCTAAGTAAGTCTCATTGTATGTTTGAAATGCAGTTTGGTGGCTAGTAGCTCAAATGTTATCTCGTGGAGCATTTAAGGACTGTGTGGCTGTTTATGAATCGCATCTGCTCCTGCTTGTGTTGAGGAAGCAGAACCTTATGTGTCATCATTTTCCTTCCATACTTAGCCTTTGTCAAATAAGAGAATGATGATGATTTTTAAATAAAATGACTGCAAAGTAAGTTGTGTTTATTGAAGAAAAGATCTCTACTAGGATAATTCCCAGACTTTTGTGTGCATCAGAGTCCTCAGGAGGGCTGCTTAGAGCTCACTGCCTGACCACATGTGCTTTTCAGTCGAGTCAGCTCAGCTGTGAGAACAGGCTCCTGGACTGGTGGCGGCGTTGCAGGTCCCAGGCTGGGGCTCGGCCTGCGAGGCTGCTTCACGGGGCGAGGGGCAGCGTGCCCATGTGTCCTGCACAGTGGGGACTGGTGTGAAACTGTGTGTACTCCTGTGTTTGCACTCATGGTCGTGGTGTCTACTTATTGGTTCCTTTTCCCTTTTGAGGCACGTGCTGGGCTCATCACCGTTGTGTCGAGTGGTCGCTGGGCGTGTGCCAGGTAGAAGAACCATTATTAGTGAACGTGGATAAAGCTGTTGTCTCAGGGAGCACAGAGGTAAGTTACAAGACACCAGTATTTAAACAACACTTTTATAACTTTTCTTTAGTTAATACAATGTTTACTTGCAAGAGTTACTTACTAAATGATTTCTGTGGTATAAAAATAAAAGTAGGAAATAAATTTTTTATCAAGACTGACATGTACACAGTTGTAATATAGTATACTTAATAAATTTAAACCTTATTTGGTGAAGGTTTAAAATAAGACAGACAAGATTTGATACATTTTTGTCTACAGTATGGAATAACTCTGCTCGATATTTTAAACATTGCTAGGCATGGTGACGCAGGCCTGTATTCCCGGCCCTTGAGAGGCTGAGGGAGGGTGATTGCTGTGACTTCGAGGCCAGCCTACATTACATAGTGAGTTCAAAGCCATCCTGAACTACACAGTGAGACTCTGTCTCAAAACACAAAAATAGTATTTTAAGTACACATTACACAGAAGTGTAGGGCATCAAATTTTGAACAGTATAATACCTAATAGTACATTGCCCAGCTTGAATGTATGGTAGCGCCTTGGTTCACAGATTAAATTCATCCTGACTCTGGGGAATGTGGCTCCATTGCTTTTTACTCAGTGTGGACTTGGCAGATGAGACCAACATGTTGCCTAGCACTTGGTGTTTGTGAACCAAATTGTTTGCAGCAGAAGAATTCACGAACAGAAGTATTAATTGTACTTAGATGATTAGTTGAAGAATGTGATGGGTCAGTAAGAACCATCATTTTTACCTTAGTATTTTTAGGGAAGAAAAATATTTTTAAATTATTTGTGACAGTGGAAGGTACTATAAGGAGGACAGTTAATGAAGGCTAGTACTATCTCTGTAGTGTCAGGCTCGAAATCAAGGAATCAATAAAATTCATATGATACTTAACAAATAGAGAAATTGATGATAAATACATATACAAATATAAGGTTGTTAAGTAGATTTTCTATCTGTTAAAAGGAAGCTTGCTTTCTTTTAACTTTTTAACTCTTGCTTTTTGGAAAAAGGTACCAGTTTTGTTGCTTGAATACTTGTTAAGATTTAAATGTTACGTAGAGATTAAAGCTATTACTTATTCTTGGTGGAGTAATCATATAGAGGCTAGGAAGACCTGTATTCCTTCTCACTGGCTAGGCATTGGGAGTACACAGACCCAAATTAGTTAAATGTTAATGATATACTTGGACTAGTAGTTGCTGAGACTACAAGGAGATCATGGCAGTAGTGTCAACCTTTGCCTGCCCATGAGATTGTCACTCAAAACTTACATACGGTAGGGTGGGTATTTTATTGCTGTTTTTTGTAATTTTGTTTTCTCCATTGCTGAATAGGCATAGGATGGGCCATTAAGCTAGGAACTTTGCCCTTAAGAAAGGAGGTTTTGTCTTACTAACAGAATTTCAAAGGTGTAGTAACACATTCATTAACCAGTCTTTGAGGAAACCTGGTTAACGAATATGTTACACTCATACTTTCTGCTACAGATGCAGACTGGTACTATTCCCCCCACCTTCTGGCACCAGGGAGTAAGTTGAGGACCTTGTGCTTGCCAGGCAGGTACTTATGCCACTGAGTTATCTCCTAATGGTACTAGTATTCTGGAGGGAAGCATGTTGAAATAAAACAAATTACAAACTGAGTAGGGTGGCACTGGCTTATAATCCCAGCACTTTGGGAGGCTGAAGCAAGAAGATTGGTGTGAGTTCGAGGCCAATCTGGGCTATATAGTGAATTGAGGTATATTGCTTAATTTGGAATGTATTGGAAGCAACCTAAGTGCCTATATATGTTGACTATTTAAATAAATTGTAGTACATTCATGCAAGGAATACTGTGTAGTAAAAAACGGTATTTTGAGTCGATGTGGCATGGTTTCCATTATATATTATTAGCAGAACAAAAGTGAAAAGAGATTTATAATTTGCCCTTTATGTAAGAAAAAGATAAGACCATATACATGCATACGCTTAATTGTAAAAAACATAGGAATATTAAACCAGAAACCAAAGGGATTGATTACTGAAGGGAAGTGAGTGAGAAAGATAGAAGGAAGGGAATAAAGTTCCATGTAGCAAGCATGAAATGTGAGGAACTCTTCTCAGGGGAGTTGTTGTTGTTTTTGTATGTGTGTGACTAGTTGTGACTCTTAGTAGAATAAGAATGTTTTGTATACTCTGCAGGTAAGCAGTGTGAGCCAGGGTGTTGGGGATCCAAAAAGGAGAGCAGAGTCCACACTGAAGGGGACTGGAAAGAAAAGAAGTAATCTAAGTAGTGGCAGAAATTGTACTTTTACAGGATAACATAAAGGCAAACAAAAGGACTATATAAATGTGCTCTAATCTGATATGTGGATTTACTTCTAATTGGAGTATTGGTTCACATTTTTAGAAATATATGTATGTATTGTAAATGGACAAGTAAGTAAATCTATTGCACATAATAGGAGTTAGGTCTCTTGTGTTTAAGGAAGTAACTACAAATGAGCGTTATCCATTCTTTCCTTTCCACTTGCTTCTTCTTGTCTGCTTCCATTTTTGTGCAGCATCCATACCCAGGAATCCATAGCAACCTCCTGCTATGTAATGGTGGCTGCCCTTGAACTCAATGTGTAGAACGGGCTGCCCTTGAACTTGCAGTGATCTTCCTGCTTCAGCCTCCTGCGTGCTGAGATTGCAACTTAGCTGGTTATAATTACAAATGTGGATAGACTAAATGATCACGGTGGGATTTGAATAGAATCAGAAGGATATAGTGCTTTGAACGTAAACTAAGAAAAATCTGTTGGAGTCTGTGTTCCTCATTTACCCCCCAGTTTGTTAGAGGAACAGTAAACCTTAGCAGATCTGGACTCTGTACTTGTGCCAGGGATCTGCTGCACTGCCTGAACATTAGCTGTGTGCTGGGACACACGGAACTCAGCATTGAGCCGTAATGGCCATGAAGTACTACTGTGACGTTGTGTGCATATTCATGGGAGGCTCTTCATGGAAGGTCACACCAGCATGGTCTTGAAGAATCCATGAAAAGGCAGCCTTATTTACTCTCCTTCCTATGAAGAGTCACACAGAGTACTTTCTTTCCTTAGCAATGAAAATAAAGCAGTGTGCATGTGATGCCCCAGGAAGCTGAAGGTTGTTTTTGAGGGCAGGTCACCTAATCACTCTTTGTCTCATATGTATGACATTTTCAGACTCAGGAAAGGAATCTCAGGGTAAGCCAGATCATTTCAAGTTCTAGACACTGTGTCTTAGTTACTCTTCTCTCGTTGCTGGGACAAATACCCGACACCCGAAATAAAGGAAGGAAAGATTTATTTAGCTCACAGTTAGTGGAGGTTTCAGTCCCCATTCGGCTGGGTCCAAGGCAGAGCAGTACACAACAGAGGGCAACCTTTCATGGCAGAGGCAAAGAGAGCAAGAGCACCACAAGGAGGAATAGCAGTGGCTCAAGCAGCTAGCTTCTCTTTCCAGATCACGTTGTGATGTAAATTACATGCCCCAGGGCACGTGCAGCATCCATACCCCAAACAGTTGATCACAAATTCCAGAAGCTGCCCCAAGATTGCATGATGCTTTGGGGCAACAACCATACACAAACCATAACACACAGCAAACTATGCTTATCAGTTAGGGAACCCTCCCAAAGCCCAAGTTCCCAGATGCCAGCCTTGTGCTAGCTACCGTGAGAACAGGCCCCTGGGGATTGAACTCAGACCCTTGTACTTGGCAGGGAAGCACTTATTGCAAATAGCGGAAAAATCCAATGTTGAACTCTGAAATACATTTTAATATTAATATATCCTCCATCATCATCATCATCATCATCATCATCATCATCATCATCATCATCATCATCATCATCATCTCTATAAGACCAAGGGCCTATTATGAGGCCCAGGCAGCCTTGAAGTTAGGGCAATACCACCTCAGACTCCGTAATGCTGAGATTACAGGCTTGTACTGCCACGCTTGGCCTAGATACTTTTTTTTTTTTTTTGGCGGAACCAGGGATTGAACTCAGGCTCTTGCGCTTGCCAGGGAAGCGCTTATTCCACTGAGCCATCTCCCTGGCCCTAGATAACTTCTTTTGACTAGCATAAGCTTAAGTGTTACTTCATTCTTGTACTTTTACCAATTTACATCTTTATATTTAACGTGCATTTCTTGCAAGCAATAACCTTGTTTTAAAACTATGCTGACAGTTCTGCCTGTATTAGGGCGTTTCATCTTTTTTTTTTTTTTTAATTTATTTTTTTGTGTGTGTGTGTGTGTGTGTGTGTGGCCAGCTCAGCCCACCAGGGGGCGGGCTGGCTGGCATGTGGTGCTGGGGGATTGAACCGTGGTCCCTGTGCTTTGCTAAGCTTGTTCCAAGTAGGTGCTTTAGACCACTGAGCCATCTCACCAGCCCTAGGGCATTTCATCTTGTACATGTAGTATGATTAAGTTCTTTCTGTGTTTTGATTGTCTCCATCTCATTTCCATCTCCCTGCACTCTTCGTTTGTTTTGATATGGGGAATTCCTGCATTCTTTTACATTGAGTGTTCTGATTTCATTTTACATATTTGTTGTTACCTGTAACTCATTTTCATGGTTGTTTTAGTTTGTATGATATCTTTCAGTTTCCTCAGTCTACTTTCTAATGCTATTGTAGTTTGATCTGTAATAAAAACAAACTTAGATTTTTTTCCCTTTAATTTTAGTGCTGTCGGTATAGATTAAAAAAGAAATTCATATTTATGTTTTCTTTATTGACATAGCTCTAGGTTTTTAAAATCTGGTGTCATGCACCTTCGATGTGAAAGAAATTCTTTAACATTTCTTGCAGTGTAATTCTGCTGCTGATGAATCATTTTGGCATTTGTATTTCTGAAATACTTTATTTTTGCCTTCATATTTGAATGATTTATTTCCTGTTACAGAATTACAGTACCTTACAGAGATGCCAGTCTTCTTACTTATGTTAATGTCTCATGAGGATCAAACTCGGGACCTTGTTCTTGCCACTCAGGCACTTATACTACTGAGCTATCTCCCCAGTCCCAGTCATACGTCTTTTATGTTCAGGTTCCTTTTGATATCATACCATCAGATTTTGAACAATTTCATTATGTTACGCTTTGATGGCATTCAAGTTTGTCAAGTGTCTTTGGATTTTTTCATTTATAGTTTTCATTATGCTTAGGAAGTTTTTTTACAGTTATTTTCTCAAGCAGTTTTTCTCTGTTCCTTTTCTTTCCCCATATTTGAACTGCAGTTACCTGTATGTGAGGAAGTTTGAAGGTTTCCCCACTGGTCTCTTAAAATTTTTTTTGAAAAGTCCTTTTATGCACTCTGTGCTTTACTTTTCCTATTGTCTTCTAGCTCACCATTCTTTTCTTTTTAATTTCTAATCATCTCCTTATCATCCCCAGTATAATTTTTATCTCAGACATTATTTTTAATCTTTTGAAAGTTTGCTTGGGGTCTGTTCTTCCCTGCTTCCACTTTGTGACCATATCGGAAGCACTTCAGCCCCCAGTTTAATGTCTTCTCAACTGCAGTGATACCTTGGCTCACACACATTTTTGTGATTTGGTTTGAAAACGGAGCATTTCACAAAATTTTGCTTTTGTTTGCAAACTGTGTTGGGTGACAACCACAGCCAGTGTTGTTGCCTCCACACGAACGTGGCCATCTGTTGCAGGAGCGGAGTAGTTCTTTAACTAGGTATCACTGCTGCTTCACATCTGGCTCAGTTTTTTTTTTTTTTTTTTAATTATTTATTCATTTATGTGTGTGTGTGTGTGTGTGTGTGTGTGTGTGTGTGTGGCCAGCTCAGCCCACCAGGGGGCGGGGCTGGCTGGCATGTGGTGCTGCGGGATTGAACCGCGGTCCCTGTGCTTTGCTAAGCTTGTTCTAAGTAGGTGCTTTAGACCACTGAGCCATCTGACCAGCCCCGTGGGTCAGTTTTAATTATTCAGTTTGTGTTATGAATTCATCTTTTTTTTTTTTTTAATGTTTGTGAGCATGCATTTGGATGCCAGACATTGTGAATTTTCCTGTTCTGTGGTGTTTTCTTTTTCTTTACATCTTGCAATGTTTTGGGGAGCAAGTAAATTACTTAGGAATGGCTTAGTTCTTTTTAGTTTCGCTTTTATGAGTTAGTAGGCAGATGTTAATGCAATGCTTAGCCCAGGACTTATTATTCTTAGCTACCGAGGCAAAACTTTCCTGAAGAGTCTAAGGAATGCCTCATGAGTTATAAATTCTCCCAGAGAAATCCTGTATGAGTTCTAGTCTTTGTTCCCTGTAATTCTTCCTAATGATTTGTTTCCTAGTCTTGGGTAATTGAGTCAAGTTCACATGCTAATCAATATTGTAGGTATGCTGTAGGAGCAGTACCAGTGGTGTCATTGGACTTCTATGGTTCTCTGTAGTTTTTTTCTCTTGGTTCTCTGTCCTCTGACCCCCAAGCTGACTGGTTTTCTACTGACTCTATTTTATATTTCTAATTCAGGAGTTAGCCAGGATTTGCTTTATTTGTCTTCTATACCTTGGCCTAGAAACTTGTATAGCAGTTTGCTGGTATATTTGTAGGGGTTATCTTTCTCATTTTCAACATTGAGCAGGGCCAGGGAGATAGCTCAGTAGCATAAGTGCCTGCCTGGCAAGCAGAAGCCCCAGAATTCCAGTATAAGAAAACTGAGGGGCCACTGCCCTTTGTTATGTGCTTTTCTTTTCTTTTCGTTTCGCAGAACCGGGGATTGAACTCAGGCCCTTGTTGCTTGCCAGGCAAGCGCTTATTCTATTGAGCCATCTCCCCAGCCCGTTATGTGATATATTGACCGATAATCATTATTTATTATATTTTGTTTTATGTTTCTTTCAGGGAAGAGGGTAAATGTGATTTTTGTTTCTCCCTTTTCGTCAGAATTGGAAGCATAAAGCAGAATTAAAGTACAAGAAGCTGACTGTTTCACAGTAGGAAGTCAGGAATTAGGGTAATGGATAATTCAGGAGCTTTTTGTGACACCAAGTTGTGAGGTTTTCATTATCTTTCTGTTGTTTACCCACATCATATTCTCTTCGTTGTGTGCTTTCTGACATGGTCAGAAATTGGGGCATTTCTAAGCATTATACTCTCATGCTGTAGGAAGCCCCTCCTGGTCCTCGTCTCAGTCCAAGAAGTCTATATTTGTAATCCCAAAAATATGGTATTGGAATCCCACCAAATTAATTCCAGTCTACCACTCCCAGTACAACCCAAGGGGAAAATAAAGACACTAAAGCATATTTATAATTATGGGGAGCCCAGGGGCCCTAAGTTCGGCCATGAGGGTGGCTTTCTGGAACAATGAGGCTGACTCAGGGCTACATCTTGGTTTTATTCAGTCATGACGGAGGATGGCTTGAGGACGGATGCCTGGGAATTATGGGAAGTAGGTGAATACTATGAGCTGGGCTAGGTGGGCGGCCCACATTTACCTCTGTCATATGCAGAAAAAGAAATTGCATTATACTATAGAGATACTTTCTAATGTTTTGGGGTCTGATGCTTCAGCTCTAATGTGTAGTCTTGCAAGCCCCAGGAAGACATAGGCTGTATCTCAAGGCTCAATCCCAGCTGACACCTTGGAGCACTGGCTCTTCGACCTGTCTCAACCCGGCTCATATTAAAGAGCAGCAGGTAGGGGTTATCAGGGAAACACGCGTACCATCTTCAAAGACTAGTAGCAGCACCTCAGCTAGGCCAAAATGCATTGCTTAAGTCCAGTTGAAGGGATAAGGAAAAGTCCTGGCCAGCTCTGTACATAGCAATATGTGGAAATGGAGTCAGGCTCAGCCAAAATGGGGACGATTGCTCTTCTTTCGAGGAGAGTTGCCTAGTTGGTCCTCCACATCATACAGATATACAGAACTAGAAAACCAAACCTATAGAAGGGCAGTATTCGTGACTCATCCACATGGCTGCACTGACAAAGGTTCTACAATCTGAGGTACAGGATCTCAGGATAAATCCTGAGGGCATTTCACTGACCTTCTCAGACCAAAAAGCTACAACTCTTGTTGCATAGGTCCTGCTTTACCTAGGTCTTAACCATCCAGTAGAAAAGTATGAAGACGAAATATAAGAAATAAAGCCATGCTGTTAAGTTGAGCTGTGGGGGACTCAGGTCAATAATTTCTGACATTGCCAGTTAAACAGAAGACCCAATGCTATTATGGGCTACTGGACTCTTTTAGAATATTTTGCTGAGTTTACACACCTATAATATTCAATAACGGAACTTAAAAAAATTGGGGTATAACTATGAATGTCCATTTTGTATCTGTGTATTCAAAGTGGTTGGGATAGATACATAGTTGCATTCTCTTAATGAATAGAATGATTTGTTCTAATGGTTTTTGTAAATAGGATCACAAGTCTGCATCTTTTACAGCAATTAACCACTAAGAAGAATATATGCAGTGTATTATTTGTTGAAACTGTACTTCCGATTTGATTTGAAACTGTCTCATTGCTATCTGTTTATCAATAAAACTTTGAAAAAAAAAAAAGAAAGGTAGTATTCTTCTGGATGCTTTATCCTATTCTAGCAGATTGCTCTTCATGTCTCATTAGCTAGAATTAATTTTAGCATTTATGTTAAAATAATAACAGTGGAATTGAGGTAGTGATTATTGGCTCAGTGTAATTCTCCTCTGAGGCTGGGGCTGGTGCCTCTTCCTCTGAAATGGATTTCTGCTTAGAAGACAATGGGTGTCTGAAGACCGAGGTCTTCGTAGAGAATAAGAGTGAATAGATGTTTTATAGACAACTTTATTATTGGAAACATTTTAACTGAGAGAATTTGAAAGTATTTTAAAAGTAGGAGAGATTGTTCTGGTGAGATAGCTCGGCACACTAAAGCAACAGCTTAGGCGCGGGTACCAGTGTTTGATCCCCGGCAGTGCCAACCAGCTGCCCCCACCCACCCTGTCTTGAGCACCCGAGCACCCCTGCTGAGCTGGCCATTAAGATCGGGTGTGGGGGCGCACGCCACGCCTGTAATCCCAGGGCTGGGGAGGCTGAAAGCAGGAGGATCACTACAAGTCCAAGCTGCATAGTGAGACCCTGTACCAAATACACTTAAAAAAATGTAGGAGAGACCTAAGATGTACTTTGACAGGTAAGTTTCAGATGGTTCATGTAGGAATTGTAGCCAGCAAATCAACTTGAAAGAAGTTGAAAGTATGAAGATGTATAGTTTTGGCAGAATGGTCAATATATGGGCTTGACTCAAGGATAAGTGCCTTCGGGGGTTCTGGGAAGTAGAGATGGGAATACTTTAGTCTGACACGCCAAGCTGAAGTGTTTATGTGCTCATAAGATGAGACTCTTATTTTTTGTTTTTGAGACAAGGTCTTGCAATATACCCAGGTTGGTCTCAAGCTGTTTGTGTCTGTGTAGCACAGGCTGACCTTGAACTTCAGGTGATCCTCCAACCTGAGCCTCACGAATGGTGGGATTACAGGTGTGTGCCACCATGCCCAGCTCTAGTTTAATATTTTTAAATGGTTGAAAAATTAAGACCATGATATCTTGTGATGCATGAAAATTATATGAAATTCAGGTGTTCGTGGGAGACGTGAAGTCTTGTTGGAACAAAGCCACATCCACTTATTTGCATATTGTCTGGAGCTTGTATTGTACCATAGTTGAGTTGTTGCTACAGAAATACTTTGAATTAGTGCCTGGCTTGCTATAAATCACACTGACATTGCCCTAGAGTTTTATTATTTCTTTTACTATTGGTATATGCTTAATAAATTAAAGTAAAAGAGAAGAAGATGGAGTTCACACTGTAGTGCTTCTGAGGCATGTGGAGTGCATTTAGTGCTGTCGGCCGAGAGGGCCGAGCATATTTGTTGTGCTGGAACCCGAGACCTGTGCTGAAGGAGTACAGTATGTGTTGCTACTTTACTGAGTACCCCCTACAATATTTTCAGCTTACAGGAATATAGTAGTCAGAAGGAATAGTAAATTAAAAATATAACAATAGAATTTCTTCATAAGAATATAAAATGAATATACTTTAAGTTCCTAAATGACTCATTCATTAGCCAAACTAGAAGAAAAAAACAGGGAAAAACAATAAGGTAATAGAATTGAATTTGACTATGGCAACTGAGCGTGTATAACCACAGGAAATAAAATTGTTTGACAACATAAGCCTTTCAGCAGAAGTATGTTTATTAAAAGTTAAGGTCATTGTGAGCCACATCTATAGCTTTTAAAAACAAAATAATGATTTCTAGTGGTTTTCTAGGCCTTTAACGTATTAGTTTTGTGCTATCAATACTGCTCAGTTATTCACTGGAGGTGTCAAATGCTGAATTTGGAGTGGAACAATCTTTATGAAAAGTCTGAGTTTTTTCTTCAAATCATATACATCTTTCACCTTTTTCTATCAAAGAGATTGAGAAAAAATTCACTATAACCTGAAGTAAAATATGCTATGATATTTTACAGTTGATATTGCCAAAAATACGAGTGGAGGTGGCTGTGGTGGCACCTTCTTGTTGTTATTGTTGTTTTTTTGTTTGTTTGTTTTTGTTTGTTTTTTGTCTTTGTGAAATCAGGGATTGAACTCAGGCCCTTGCGCTTTCCAGGGAAGCGCTTATTCCACTGAGCCATCTCCCTGGGCCTGGTGGCACCTGCTTGTAATTCTAGCATTTAGGAGGGAGGACAGGAGGATTGGTAGGAATTTGAAGCTAGCTCTGGCTATATAGTGAGTGAGTTCAAGACCAGTTTGAACTGCACAGAGAGACCTTATCTCAAAAGGAAACAAAATAAACACAAACCAACAAAAAGAATTTGGATCCTTAGACTTCAGGTTGTAGATTTATTTTTGTTTGTTTATTTATTTATTTATTTATTTTTTTTGTATTTTAGGGAAGAGACTGCAGGGTGTTCAGGGTTTCACTACTGGATTGTATTCGTAGTGATCTTCCTGTTTACAGCCTCCCAAGAGCTGGGATTACAGGCACCTGCCACCACGCCCAGGCTCAAGAGCAATCTCAAGCACAACGAGGAATCAAACCCCTGCTTCCTGCGCCTGCTTGCAGGTGCTTTAATCCATTGAGCTATTTGGCCAGCTCTAGAATTTTTTTTTTTTGAAAGCTGGAATAAATAAAATGATAACCCAGTAAAGCAATAGTCTGAAGACTTACATGGAAGGAATTTTTTTTTTGGCTGTCAGGCTGCCTTAAGGGTGGGTCTGATGTAGCATATAGAGGTGGGGATCAAACCTCGGTCCCCCTCACTTGACTGGGTTTGCCCATGCAAGTGCTTAAACAACTGAACTAAGTCTTGCCCCCTTAAGTGCACAGCACCCCTGAACTCGGTGGCCAGAACAGCACCCAACTCATGACCTAGCAGTGCACACACTGGTGGGATTTTTTTTTTTTTTTTAAATGTATTTAGTACAGGATGTACAGTGTCTCACTATGTGGATCCGACTCATAGTGACTCTCCTATTTACAGCCTCCCAAGTGCTGGAATTACAGGCTGGCACCACCATGCCCCGTCTCAATTACCATCTCACTATGCTGGTCTCAATCACTGGCTCAGTGTGCCCTGAGGGGGTGGGGCTGGCACGGTAGGCCCCGGGGATCAAACCACAGGCCTCTGTGTCTGCCTACACAGGTGCTTTAATTCGCTGAATTATCTGGCTGGCTCGTAAGACCTAAATGGAATTTACAGATTGGACAGAGCTAGTGTTCTCTACCACACAGAAAGGTACGCTGTTCCATTAGTAGTCATGAAATGCAAACCCATCAGATCTGCACAAATCTGAATGTAGTAAATGTTAGCCTGAATTTGGTCCATTGGAACGCGTACACAGCCTGTGTCAGAGAATGTGTATTAGAGTGTAAGATTTGTAAGAGACACTGGCCTTAGTGACCAGACATTTAAGTTCCTACTGATACACTGTAGCAATTCAGTGCTCTTGACATTTTGTTCTGAGGACACCTCTGTATGGCACTCTTACTTTGAAAGTGTTGTTTAACTTAATTCCAGCCAGCTAAATCCTGTTAGCTGGTTCTACGTTTGTTGTTTGAAATCCATTCTTTTGCTTAGCATATAGGCAGAAAATCTAGTTTTACATATTATAGTAACTATTCCAGGAAAATTAATCTACTGTTTCATTCTATGCCAAAATCTGAAAAGTGGCAGTTTGTTTTTTAAGTTTTGGCACAATGTGGAATCTAGAAATCTACCAGTGAACTTTGAAACAAAACAAACAAAACTTTAAACATTGTAATTCATTATACTTTTTTGTAATTCCAAATAGGGAACCAGGTTTTGATCTAAAATTATGGTCATCATCTTTATATTTTAGACCTATTGACAAAGGAAATAGCCTGCATTGCAGCATGTCAAAGGAAATATTTTCTTTTAGGAACAAATATAATCCCTTTGTTTCAGCTGTTAGGGATTTGGTCCCCTCCAGTATTGTATGTCCCCTGCTGTTCATGAGTGTGTCTGGCCTTGAAGAAGGCAGTACTCTGGGAAAGTTCTTGCGTGCTGTCATTTCGCAGGTGGTACATATTACAAAAGCTGCATGATCACTTGGGGTTTGGCAACGTCTAGGCAAGAACTAACAGGTTTTACCAAGAGAGCAAGGCAATCTATGTATGAGTAAAGCATGAATGTTAGAGTAGAACGGCAGACTGGGGAAGAAGCTGTATCACATGCTGTTCTTAAGGAATTGGAATAGCACTTGTAACCAGCTGGCTCCTAGACCTGTCTACAGGTGTAGATAGAAACTGTCAGCAGGGGCTATTACTTTTATATGTCTTTGGTTATGCCACTCTGCTGAGCTGTCAAAACTAGGTTAAAGAGGAACCTGTGTCCACCAGAATGTACCTCTTGTTGTCTGTCAAGGTCAGGTAAGTCTCTTCAGGGATTGCTTTGGAGACTATGTGTAGAACCTCTCAGTTCCTCCTTCAGCTGGTGGAATGCATCATGGTCTTGCTTGACGTGTGGCTTCCTGTGATAGCATGCAACACTTTGCCCCTTTGGTAATCCTCCTTTTGTCACATTGTGTATTGGTTGGCTCTTATTCTCTGGAGTCCAGCAATCTCCTTGCTTGGGGGATTGGGTGACTTACCGAAGTTGTAGGATCCTGTAGAGAGGTTCCCTCATGTCTGGGTTCTTGTGGACCTTGGAGAGCCAGGGCCAAAATATTGGTTACCTTTTTTTTTTTTTTTTTGTTTTTTTGTTTTTTTTGTTTTTGAGGCCTGAACAAGCCCTCATGTCATTTCTGGTTTGGCTGGTGTATCTGTGTTCAAACCAGTGGAAATTGAGCCTCAGTGCTTTTTTAAGCAGGCACTTAAACAACTGAGCTAATGGGCGGGCCCCCTGGTTACCTTTTAAGCCAAGTTAGCCATCTTAACTTTCGTCTCCGGATCTTAGTTGTTGCATGCTTAGTTCTCTTACGCAAATATTGGAGTGGGAGCATGGATTTTAGCTGATTATGTTTTCATCTATGTATCAAGCACTTTGAAATATAAACTAGCCAGAGGAATGTTATTTCTTACCAGTGAGATCAAGAGTCATACACCACATTGCAGTATGTCAATCAAGATGACATCTTTGAAGGATTTTTTTTCCCCCCCTGCTGGCTCATGATGTGTTCAGGGCAGGTCTGGCAAGGCTTGAGGATCTGGGGATTGAATCACAGCATCCTGAGACTGACTGCTTTGTTTAAGTAATCACTTAAAGAGCTGAGCCAATGGGCTGGCCCCTAAAAGTTCAAAAGGATTTTTTTTTTTTTTAAAGATGACATCTTTGAAACACACTTAAATATGTTCATCTTAGTATAGAATAGCCTTTTTAATGAAACATCTCTATCTGATCACAGGAATATTAGATGACACAAAGAAACTGGCACGATTTGTTACCCTTGGATAGAATGCCAATGCATCTAACTATAAACGTACCTTAGAAGTTTATAATGTCTAGCCTTTACTTTTTAATGTGCAACATTGTGTGGACTGCTATCTGTCTATGTGTCTCTCAGTGCAGTGACCTAACATACATATCACATAAGCTTGTTTTCTTTAAAGAAGTTATTTGCCAGGTGGACTAATGCTGGCTTGACATGGACCTTTTATCCCAAGTAGCTGGAACACAAGTAAGAGAAAGGTAAATATGTGAGTCTAAAAGAAAAGTTTAGGGGCTGGTGAGATAGCTCACTAGACTAAAGTGCTTAGGCAAGCACAGGGACTGTGGTTTTACTCCCTGGCACCACATGCAGCTCCAGCCCCGCCCTGAGGGCAGGCTGAGCAGGCCACAGATTCCGGGTATAGCGGCACATGCCTGTAATCCCAGCCCTGAGGAGGCTGAAAACCAGGACAGTCATTATGAGTCTGAGCTGTGTAGTGAGACACTGTAACAACCAAATACATTAAAAAAGTTTGCCACCATAGGCAACCCTAGTGTTACATTTTTTGGAGAGCTCTATACCTGGAAGACAAGAATACATTTTGTATACTGTTATATTAGAAATAATAATGTGTCACAGCTGTATGTAAACTGTTGCCTCATAATTTAATTTTGTAGAGGCTGGGGAGATGGCTCAGTAGAATGAGTGCTTGTTGCATGGCAAGCAGAAGGGCCTGAGCTCAGTCCTGGTTCTGCCCCCCCCCCCAAAAAAAAAAGAGAGTAATTTAATTTTGTACCAAGAATATCTTTTAATAAGAAAGCTATATTGTTTTTACCCACAGATAACCTTTTAATAATAACCAGTTTAGACATACTATAATAATATGTTTAGCAATGTCTATTGAGGTGTTTTTCACCTAGATTACAGAAATTTCTTTTTTGGTTTCATTAGTGAACAAAAACTGGAATAAAGCTGGATGTGGTGGTATATGCCTTTAATTCCAGCAGTTGGGAGGCTGAGGCATGCAGGTTGCTGTAAGTTTGAGGCCATCCTGAACTGCACAGTGAGATTCTGTCTCAAAAAGAAAGACTGGAATAGATGTTTCCAGGCAGCTGCTCCTTAAATCACAACCTCCCTCAACCCCACCCCCACACGAAAAGTCCAGCAGTTTTCACAAGCCTAGGGGGTCCTTATTTTGTTATTTTAACAGAATTATTATTGTTGTTGTTGTTGCTATTTTAGGATTTTTTTTTTTTTTTCCTCGAATGCCTTCAGGGCACTTTTGGCCAGCGGGAGAGGTGTGAGGTTCGAACTCCAGCAGCCTGAGGCTGACAGCTTTGTGGAAGCAGCCACTTAAAGGCCTGAGCTAGGGCCAGGCCCCCTAAAATGGAATAAGGGTTTTTTG
>NW_004524603.1:4649668-4662130 GCF_000260255.1 Octodon degus
GTATTACCACCATTCCAATGTTGTTCTGTTGCCCACTAGTTGCCATCTCCACACATTCATCTATCACAAGATTCATGAAGGGATCAAATCCTCGCAATATTCCTTGGACATGTCTGCCACCATTCAATTTCAATGATAACTTCTTGTCCATAAATTTTTTCAGCTCGGGAGGGTGAGCTTTGCTCATCTTGTCTAGTCGACTGGCTCAGGAAGCCTTTGAAAGGACCCACATTATTTTAGACCAGTGAAGGACTCAAGTTATTATAAACAAACAACAATAGGCATTACATTTTAAAATCTAGACTTGATTATCTGGCAGTCTAGGTGGAATTAACTTTAGTGACACTTACCTTTCCTATAAGCCAACTTAAGTTGTAGACATAAATTTATAATCTATATAAACTTTTCCATGGAAATATAAAAAAAAGGCTTAAAGAAAAAAAAAATTGCTGGGCTCAAACAAAACAGCTGTAGGTGTTGCAACTGGCCATTAGCACAGATTGGACAGATGATGGAAAAGCACATATAAAACAGTTGTTTCTAAACCAGAGTCTACTCAGATATATTTGGGTACAATTATTATTTTAGTAAGTGTAATAAACAAGATTACAGTAGGGAGATTCTTCACGTAGTATATCTAGAATGAGGCAAACTGTTTTATCCATCTGTTTTGCCAGAGTGGTTGGTGTTTTTTTCTCCTCAAAAGTAACTTGGGGGCCGGTGAGATAGCTTGGCAAGCTAAGCACCTGCTTTGTTAAGTGCATGTACCAGGGTTTGATCCCCAGCTCTTCTCGCCTTGCCAGCCCCACCCCCAGGGCATGCTGAGCTGGCAGTGGAGTCTGGGTGTGGTGGTGTGTCCCTATAATTCCAGCCCTGTGGAGGCTGAAAACAGGAGGATCAGTATGAGTCCACGCTACGTAGTGAGACACTGTACCAAAATACATAAATGGAAAAAAAAAGAAACTTGGGATTGTCTATTTTTTCAACAGGTGTTATGAAGTTTGTGGTCTTTCTTTGTCTTCTGTTGTCTCTCTCTGTTTGAGTTATTTTATTTTTTTATTGAGAAATAAATATAAATGAGACAGTTTCACAGCTGATTAATAGGACAGTTTTGAAAATCAATATGCTGTACATTGTTATCTTCTTAGTGATTATCCATAGCACAAGAAGCAGACAGGATATTCTGTCCAAACACTGTTAGTACACCTCTTTCTTCTCCTTGAGTTAAGCGACAGTAGCTGTAAACCTATCCTAACTATTTTGTATATATAAATACAAAATGATCTTTCCTTTGTATCTTTTTTTTTTTTTTTGTCCTGTCAGAGGTGAATATTCTATTGGCATCTAAATACTGTAGGTGTTTGAATTCAACTAAACAATCTAACACTGTCTAGCAGTCTGTAATATTAGTGGGTTATCAGTTTGAGTTTTACCTTGGAGCGGTGAATCCAGCCTTATCCTGTATCTTAATGCCAAAAGAAGTGCTTTTCTATTAGTGTTTTTTTTTTTTTTTTTTTTTTTTTTTTTAAATGGCTCTTCCATAGACTAGGTCTGAGGATCCCCAAGGCTGAAACAAGGAATTTAGCCAATCCCTTTAAAATAAATATGCAGTTTCACTGACTCTGTTATGGATAAGGACTTTTCAGGATGAGTCATTAACAGAGGCATGGAAAAGGTTCATCAGAGTAAATACAGGGCAGTGCCCAGAGAAAGGAAGCACAATACAGTTGGAACTTGGGGCCTTTTATGTGTTTGGGATGTGGAAGTCAGGACTTTCATAATCCATCATCTTGGTTTTAGTTTTAGACTTAGTCTTATGGAGAGAATTGTCTAACACTTCTCTTATGGTAGGAGATAATGGCCCACTCCTAAGAAGACAATGGTCTAATCTTAGGGAAACCACCAAAAGAGAGGTCTCTTCATGGGTGAAAGAGGACCTTTTCCAAGTAAAAGGAAATGGGCAGACACATCTTTATCTTAAAGAGAGTTGTCCAGGTATGTCGTTTGAGGAGATGGAAAAAAGTAAAGAACTGGACACATCTGAGGCTGCAGTTTCTCTTAAAGTTTTTTTTTTTTTTTTCTTTCTTATCTTCCCTTTTGAAACATAGTCTAACTCTGCAGTTCAGGTGGACCTTGAGCTCACTTTGTGACTCAGGCTGGTCTTGAACTTGAAGTGATCCTCCTGCCTCAACCTCCCAAGTGCTGGGATCCTCTACCATACCTGGCTCTTTTTAAAGTATTTTAAACATTTTTGATTTCTTTGCCTTCTTCTCTTATCCAGTTCTCATTTGTCCTCTGCTTCATCGTAGTTATTTGAGCACCAAATACATTGCATCAACCCATTAGCTTATTTCAGCATGGGGCCCCACTTTGGAGCTTTTTAGAGCTTTTTTCTAATATCTGTAGCTGACCATATGATGAAACACTACTTTAGGGTAATATGAACTTCTCTTGACTAACTTCAGTCTAACAGTGTATTTAGAGAGGACCTCTTTAATCAAAGCTGAAAGGCGATGGCTTCTCATTGACACTCCAACTAACAGACCTGATACAGGTTTGGGTGTCCCTTGTCACATACCAGCTAGAATGACCTTGAATGTGTTACTTTCACCTAGCTTCTCCCACTATGTAGGTTCTCTTGGGCCCTCTCTGACTTGGGCCAAATAATGCCACAGTCAGCAGATTATCAGAGGTGAAGCTGCACAGATTTTGTCATTGTCCTGCTTTGTACCCTTTATAGTCCTTTTCCTTTGTACTGTTATTGTGCTTCAAGAAATGAGGATGAATTAGACATCTCACCAGGTTAGATCAGAAGCTATCATTAGGGTTTGGAAACTGTCAGCAAACTTTTCAGACTCCTCAGAGAATTTACTTAGTTTCTCCTTGCACTGTTGAGTATCTGTGACTGAAAAGGGAACCACCACACAGATTGTTCCATTTGTACTTGCAGGCTCAGGTGTAGTATTCCCTTCATCTAAGTCCCTCTAGTAAGTAGACCCAGACCTAGGAGGAGTGATCTCAGGAGATGGCCTTCCTTTCCTGAGAGCACTGACCAAGCAGGTTGCTGCGGAGATAGTCTGTGAGGAGGGGGAGCTGGTAAGAGGGAGTCCTTATCAACGTCAGTCCCTGAAAGAAGATGACTTCTAGGGCTCAGATCAGGGAGAAGGTCATAAAGGCCTGAATGTAAGGACTCTCCTCTGACCATTTGTCCTACTCCTTACAGTAACTGTAATTGAAATGTGGCCTTATATTCCAGGCCACCAAGGGGAGGCCATGTCTTATTTTCCCAAATGGATACAAAAGACATTTATTACTAGACAGGCATACAAGATGATGATCTCTTTGAAGGGCCTTAGAGTGGGTCTCAGTTCCAGTGGTTAAGAAGACATCAGAGTGGAGAATAAATGAATGAGATTCTCATCTGTAGGTAGGAGTAGCAAAAATTAGCATGGGTGTTTATCCTCCGAGGGTTTAACCTGGTCAGGCTGCACTTCCCCCCAGGTGTTTAACCTAGTAGGACCTTTCCTTGGAACCCATGAGGTTGAAGTTCCTTTTAAGTCCCCCTGGGTTTTATTACCTAGCTAGGCTGAATTTTTTTTTTTTTTTTTTTTGTGGAAGCTAGGATTGAACTTAGACCCTTGCACTTGCCAGGGAAGCACTTATTCTATTGAGCCATCTCCATCTCCTTGGCTGTAGGCTGAATTCTTTAAAGCCATCAGAAATTTAGCCTGATTAGGCTGAACTCCTTGGGAATGGACACCTAAAGCCCCAAGTGAGTACCTGTGCTACTTCCTTGGATCCATTGAATTTCTTCAAGAAACACAATTCATCTTCTGGTTGAAAAGTCTGTAAGTAGGGTACCTTACTGGGTGAATATTTCTTAACCAATTAAAAGGGAATGAGACCCATCCCTAGTGAAAACTCTGCTTACTAGATTGAGCCATAAAACATTCACAAGTGGTGATACAGTTCAAAATTCAGTCACTGCCTTTTTAGACAACACTAAAGACACAGTCATTGTAATGCAAGTAAAATGAGTATAAGGATTGCAAATCAAAGCTAGCTACCAGCCACAGGATTTGGCCACTGTAGGTGGGCTTCTAAGACTCAGATTAGATGAAATGTCTAAAGCTGGCTCTGCTGCTCATTGATTTACACCAAAGCAGGGGTTGAAGGTTTGAACAGATCAGTTCATTTCTTCTCTCATGGGAAGATATTGTGTCTCTTAAGCCTGTTTTTGAGTTACCCAAAATGAACAAGTAAACAAGTGGAACACTGCTATGGGAAAAGCCTGAGGGGAGAGGGAGAATCAGAAGAGGAGAAGGAAAATTATTAAAATGTATGGAAAGGAAGCACTCCACAGCACACAGGGAATCACAAACACCCTGGTGCTAAACAAAGGGCTGCCCACATTCAGAGCAAGCTTCCAAGTGCTCCGCAGAGAAAAGCCACAGTTTGAGTGGGCCAGGTTTGTTTTTCTCAGTCCCCTGTTGCGGGCAGGAGCATTTGTCCTTTTTGGCCTTCTTCTCTTTTCTGGCAGTCTTTCCCTTTCGTGATCAGTTTTAGTTTTTACTGTGCCCGATGAGGTGCATGCTGTAGCCTCCGAGGTGATCAGTAGCAGAGTAAGCCCAGCTGAGACGCAGCTCCGGTGGTCCCACAGTCTAGTCTTCTCTACGTGGGGATCGGTCTGCCTCTCCTCTTAGAATCTATTTTCTGTCTGGAAAATAGAAGGAGTCCCAGTGCAGTGGCGGTTACATTTCTTGTTGGCTGGATTGTTTGGTTGTCGCCTTCTGCCTATGTCTCTGAAGGTCTTGGATTGCTGAGGCCTCTGTTTCTGAAGGTTTGCTGGTGTACTCCTGGCTGTGGACCAAGAATGGTCTAGGCTCTTCTGTATGACAAAACATTGCCAAGCACACACTGCATAGTATGTAGTAAGTTGCTACATTTATTGAAGATCATAGGATGGCAACGGGAACAGGGAGAATGGACTTGAAGGAAGGGGAAAGAGAAGGATCTGAGTGTGAAAGGAAGAAAAGGATCACAAGTTTGAGCTTGTGCAGTTGAGTGATTTATTGAAATCCTGTCTTAAGATAAAAAGAAAATATTTTAAAAGGGCTAGAAATGTAGCTCAGTACAAATGTTCAGGGTTCAATCTCCAGTGCTCAAAAACTAAATAAGTAGGCTCTCTCAGGGAATATTTCAGTTACAAACCTCAGATTCAAACAGGTCAAAACATGTAATGTCTTATATTTTAAATGCCTAAGTGCATTTAAAGAGTATGGCACACACTTGTGTAATCTATTTGAGGAGAAGCTGCGTATGGAAAGATCCTGTCTAGAACAAAAGGGGTGCAGAGGGACTGGGTTGTAGTTCAGTGTGAAGATTCTGGGTTCAGTCTCCAGTGTGGGGCCTGGGGTAGGGGAGTGGGTAGATGATGCCACAGGCATGATCATTCACGTGAGCCTTTCAGTAGAGAAGCCAGTCTCAATGTGATACAGAACCTAAGGTACAGTCTTTTTAGTCATGTTTTCATGACTAGGCTTTTTAAAATTACTAATATTTCTTTGTAGGGAGTACCACTTTTATTTATCCATTCACTTATGGAAGGATGTCTTGCTTCATTTATAGTTTTGTGGTGTAGAATCTGAAGTATTTGGTAGAAAATTCTGGTATCTTTGAATTTGCAGGTTTTGCATTTGTTGTCCTTTCCTTTGAGTAGTTTTTGGGTTTTAGTTTTTTTTTTTTTTTTTTAAAGCAACTCCTTGCCATTTTGGATATTGTTATGAGACTGCATTTTATTTATACCCATTTTAGCAGGCTTTTAACTGAAAGTGGGATGGGGTAAGTAGGTCCGTGTTTTTTTTTGTTTTTTTTTTTTCCTTCTTCCCAAGTATGTGTAGAAATTTAGTTTCAAAGTAGCCTCTGTTCACCAGCACTGGGTACAAGTGAGTGTGGGCTCTCCCTAGGCCTTCTGCAGCCAGCACCTTGTCTCTGATCTTTGTTGCTCTTTGCTTGACCTCCACTGATGATGGGTGGAGGAATGAATACATTTCCGTGGACAGTGTTTTGAGTCCTGATTTTCGAGGGGGAGGAGCTCTCGGTACTCCTTGAGTTCCAGGCTCTCTCCCCTGATACTGCTGAACCAAAGGTGGTTCCATTGCTCAGTATGTGTGCATCTCCTGGCTGCCCATCTACACCCATGTGCTGTCTAGAATTGTGGCACATGTAAACGGTAACCTTTTTCTGTGGTGTTTGATTTCAGTTGATAGATTGTTGATCATAGTTTACCAACGTTCTGTCTGCTAGACTGCCATTTTCCTACTCTTAACTAGAAACTGTGGGCCTTACTTGTTTGGGAATGAGTGCAACTGCAATCTGAATTATCAGTAGCTTCTGTAGCATCTCTATGTGAATCAGAAAGGAAACCGGGGGAATCGATTCTGTTCTGGGCAACAGAGGCCTTAGTTGATCTTTCTTTCTTGCTACCTTTTGTATCTTCCTTTGCTTGCCTTTATGTATCTTTTGAGAGGCTTTTTTGGATGTTCTTGGTGGAAAGATTTGGAAGTTTGCATTCATTTTTTACTTTTTCCCTTGAAAATATAGAATTCTTGACTGACAGTTTCTTCTTCCAGGATTGACATGATGTGGCAGTGTTTTCTGTCTCCTGTTGTTGCTGATGAGAAGTCAGGAGTTAATGTTATATCATTCCTGTGTATATAATGTTTTGATGTCCTCTGGCTGCTTTCAGGACTTTCTCTTTATCTTTGGTTTTCAGCAGTCTGACTATGATGTGCCTAGGTGTGGTTTTCTTTGTATTCATCCTGCTTGGGGTTTGCTGAACTTCTTGAAACTGTAAGTTGATATTTTTCATCAAATTTGTGACAAGTTTATTTTTTTTTTCTGACACATTGTATCTCTTGTGCAACTCTAGTACATGCATGTTGATATATTTGATATTGTTTCAGATTAATCGGGTTCAGCTTGTTTTCTAGTATTTTTTTACTTTCAGTTTCTTAGAATCAGTTTAATAAGTATTCATTTACTTTCAAGAGGAGTACCTATTTCTTCTACATTGAATTTGTTACAAAGCTCATTCATAAAGTTTTTAATTTCCGTATTAATTAGAGAATTTGTACTTTGTTTTATTTTGTAACTTTCATGTGTCCTATATACTTTTGGTTATGACTAGCTCTACGTTACACAAATTTTCAATAACTGCTTTAAAATCTGCTCACTTTCTTTTGAATATTTTTGTTCTTTATTATAAGTTCTTCTATTGCTATAGTTTTTTCCACCTCATTTGTGTATAATTTTAAGTTGTATACATTGATGGTAAGGTACTAGAATCTATTACTTCGTTGTAGACAATGTTTTGTTCTTTTTAAAAAAATTTTTTGGTTCTTTTTTTAAATTTTATTGAGAAACATTGCAGTGAGACAGTTTCAAAACCAATTAGTAGGACATTTTCAATAATTAATACATTGCATATTGTTGTCTCTGTGACCATATGGAACCCTTCACGAATTTGCATGTCATCTTTGCACTGGGGCTATGCTAATCTTCTCTGTATCATTCCAGTTTTAGTATATGTGCTGCCAAAGTGAGCACCAGTGTTTTGTTCTGAGAGGGATATTAAAGCTGGATTTACATTCCAAACTATATCACAATTAGGCTTAGTTTGCAACATGTGAACGTGCCAGTTCTGTGAGCTGTTCAGAGCCCCTCTAGGTATGTACATTTCATGGGAGTAACAATTGTGAGAGTTTATTCAAAATTTTGGGGCCTTTCTTCTGGAATCCCTCTTTGCAATGACTTTTTTTTTTTTTTTTTTTTTTTTTTAATTAAATGTATTTAGTACGGGGTCTAGAGGGTCTCACTAAGAAGATTGGACTCCTAGTGATCCTCCTGTTTTCAGCCTCCCAAGTGCTGGAATTACAGTCGTGTGCCACCACACACAGTCTCAATGGCCATTTTAGTGGGCCCTGGGGGCAGGGCTGGCACTTCATGAGGGGGAATCGAACTCTGTCCCTTTGTCTGCCTAAGCAGGTGCTTTAATCTGCTGAACTCTCTGACTGGCCCCGTGACTTTTTAAATCTCCGTTCTTTTTAGCATGTTGAACTTTCTGTGTTCTTATATCAGTAAGATTGAAGAAGCTTTTTATTTGAAGTCTAGCAACATTCTTTTTTTGAATGTACTGTACATTACATACGGCTTTGCTTGATAATGGCAAGTGCCACCATCAGTGTCAGCATCACACCCTGGCCTGCCTGTTTGTGTCCTTTGTGTAGTAGGATTGCAATGAGTACCATTTCTGTCTTCAGTTATGCTTGTGAGATTCAAGTTGTTGATTAGTTTTTTTACTTGCTATCATTGATACATAGAGTTCTGTTGTCAAAGTATTATAAAATAAGCATTTACTCTTTCTTTTGGGGCTTTTAATTTTTAGGTGTGTGAGTTGTATTTTATGACCTTTCTGGTATATGTCCTTTGGTAAGCATAAGACATTTTATAGGTTTCTTGTGCAAAAGTAGTTACCTTAGTTTTTATAACCTGAATGAAAGTGACTGTAAACAAGACAAAAATATTCAGAATGTTCTCACAGCTAAGTAGTGGAATGTATCTTTATTACCCTTCTTTCTGTTTCTGTTGCTCTGTGAGCTAAGGCAAGGAGCTTAACCTGTCTGCGTCTCATTTAAAAAATGAGAAATAATGATATCTACCCAAAAGGTGATTCTTAGACTTCAATCAGGTAATGCTTATTACACCCTTGGCCTGCTTGCTTGCAGGCATAACAAAAATGCTCACAAAATCCTGCATATTAATTGTGTTTCATTTCCTAACTTTGTGCTCCCTTATGAACTTCTATAAAGTATGATTGACTGTTTCTAAATTTTCTTATTTTATTAACTATAGGTTTGTTGTTATATGTCCAACATAGTTGGAAATTAATAACTCAGATAGGAGGATTATGTGATTAGATTCATTGATCTCCCTTTTGATTAATTCAGCATTGGTTAGTAGCCTTGGTCACATCAGCAGAGTCCTTTTGTTCTGTAATGTATTTTAAGGAAAGATCTTCAGGATGTTCAGGGTCTTACTACTAGATCAGACTCGTAGTGATTCTCCTGTTTTCAGCCTCCCAAGTGCTGGGAGTACAGACAGACTCCTCCACGCCCAGTCTTTGTTCTGTGATGTAACTTGGTCTCAAAACACATTTCATCAGTTTCATGAGTAGGCTGTGAAATCTGAGGGAGAATGTGCTGTGCAGGCATTGTACGATACTGCCTTCCCAAAATTGTACTGTGAAGAGTTGGGATATAATCTAGAATGTATTGTGACTTCCCGTGTTAGCAGTGAGGAGAAAAGAAATCTCATTGTTAAATATTCTCTATTTTGGTTTTGTAATGTTTACTTTGTGTGTGTGTGTGTGTGTGTGTCTGAATGCACACATTTGCACATGCATGTGCATGTGTGTTTAGCAAATGTTTCAGTCAGAAATGTATATATAGTAGGGTTCAAAGGAGAACTAATTAACTGGACCAAAACAGCAGTAGCAGTAATTTAGCCATCAAGATATGCATGACTCCTACAGCCTGCTCATACAGAATAATTTGATAGATTAATTTTTATTTCAGTAGTTTCTGTTTCACTGTCTAAAGCAAACACTCATTCTTTGCTGGGCATGGTGTGCACACCTGAAATCTCAGCACTGGGGATACTGGGAAAGGAGGACTGCTGTGACTTTGAGGACAGGCTGTGAGTTTCAGAGCAGCCTGAACTATACAGCAAGACCCTGTTTCAAAATACTAACCAACCAACCAACAAAATAAAGCAGACAGTTGTTCTTTTGAGAGAGACTCAAACACTAAATCTCATTAATAACATTTTCTAAACACAGTATTTGAGTAGGTTTGCTCTTCAGGGTGGCTAATCTCAATCTTTATTATGTTGTTTCTCACTAGTTTCAATTTTTAAATCTAGTTTTACTTAATTTTATTCTTTGATTTTAGAGTTTCACTTTTTTTTTTTTTTTTTTGGAGACGGGGTCTCCCTAGGCAGTTCAGGCTGGCCCTGTGGTCACTTTTGAAGTCCCTATGCTGGTCTCGAACTCTTAGTGATTTTCCTGTCTTATCTTTCTAAGTTCTGGGATTACAGGTGTGCGCCGGCCAGCACACCATATGGGTCAGGGATGGATTTCTGGACCTTGTACTTGCCAGGTAGGTGCTTATGCCTCTGAGCTATCTTCCCCTCTTCTTTTTTTTTTAAAGCTGTTCAGTTTTTATTGAACATGTTACAAAATGAGGTTTAATTGAAAAGACCAAAACCCATGTTGTCCTCACATTCCTCTGATTCTTCTTTCCTTGCTTCCACCTTCTCCTCCTCAGCTGGGGCAGCAGTGGAGTAGGGCACAGGGCCACCTGCAGGTGCAGTGTCCGCTGCAGGGAGACCTCCAGCCCCTACATTGCAGATGAGGCTCCGGATGTTGATGTTAGCCAGGGCCTTTGCAAACAAGCTGGGCCAAAAAGGTTCGACCAGTGGGGGCATTGATCTTATCCTCCGTCATGGTCACCTCACCTCGCAGGATAAGGGCAGAGTAGATACAGATGAGCTCAGAGAGGAGGCCATGACAGGCCATGAGGCGAGCTGCTGAGCACAGTGCTAGTCACTGGAAGAAGTGAGGGCCTCACCCCTTAGCTTCCTCGGTAGGACTGAGCACCTTGATGGCAGCTGGGGAAAAGAACCCTACCTTTCTTTCTTCTGCTTCTGCTTCTGCTTCTGCTTCTGCTGCTGCTGCTGCTGCTGCTGCTGCTGCTTCATTGTTGTCGTCTTTTTCTTCTTCTTTTTTTATATTTTAGGGAAGGGTCTACAGGGTGTTCAGGGCCTTACTACTAGATCAGACTTGTAGTGATCCACCTGTTTACAGCCTCCCAAGAGCTGGGATTACAGGTGCAGTCCACCACACCTGGTCTCACTTGCTAACTCAGCACACACCCCAGGTGCCCTGCTTGGCAGTCCTGGGGATTGAACCGCCCGGCCCCTGGGCCTTCTTGCAAGCGCTTTAAGCTGCTGAACTATTTGGCCTATCTCTTTGTTATAATTTTGTCAGTTTTTCTTAGTGTAGTATATTTTAGTGTAACACACACACACACCTCATCACACTTCCAGTTCTAGGGATTGAAACCAGGACCTTCACACAGAGCAGTAGTCCCAGCCTTTTGATTTTTTTTTTTTTTTCCTAGTTTCTTTTTTTGTTTGTTTTTGAGACATGGCATCTGTGTAGTTGAGGCTTACTTTAAACTGGCTGTGTAGCTGAGGGTAGCTTCAAACTCATGGTGACCCTCTTACCTCAGCTGTGTAAGTGCTGAGAATGCAGACGTGGACCACCACAGTGAGCTATTTATTTTGAAAGAAGCCCACACTCAATTGTGTAGGCTGGGCTGAACTTGGGATGTTGCTGCCGGGATAATAGGCATGTACTGCTAAGCCTTGACACTGTTGTAGGGACTAGAGATCAATGGAAGTGACATCAGGGCTCTATATTTTAGGTCTCTCTCCTGTTAACTAGGGATTACACTTAAGTGTGACTGCTAGTTATTAGATTACTTTATAAATTCATTTCTAGAATAATTTCTAGGGCCGGGGAGATGGCTCAGTGGAATAAGTGCTTCCTTGGCAACTTGGCAAGCGCAGAGGCCTGAGTTCAATCTCCGGTTCTGCAAAAAAAAAAAAAAAAAAAAAAAAAAGTATACAAAGTAGAATAATTTCTGTTGCTGTAATCTCCTATATTTTCCTCCTTCTAAAAGTATTCCTGTAAGTAGGTCTCTACTGTCTGGGTCAGTTTCTCCTGTCATTTTACCTTTCCTTTCTTCCCTCCTTTCCTTTTCTTTCCTTTCTCTCTGTCTCTCTCTTTCTACAGTAATGGGGATTGAACTCAGGACTCTGTGCTCTCCAGGCAAGCACTTATTCTACTGAGCTACCTCCCCGGCCCCTTCTGTTTTCTTTATTATTACATTTTATTCTAATCTCAGTGACTAGTAATAGGAAATGTTCGGAGAAAGTAATAGTTTTGAAATGTGGAAAGCTTATTTGTATCTGATAAATCTTATAGTAGCTAGTCTCAAATTATTGCTATATTTGTTATAAAACAATTACTTGTATCTGATAATTCTTGCAGTAGCTGGTCTCAAACTATTGCTATATTTGTTATAAAATAATTACTTGATAATTCAGTAAATTTTGGAGTATCCTTGGATTTCTTATTCTTGTTTCATCACAGAAGTTTTATTAAGGTCTGGATGTTGGAGGCTCTGTTTTCTTATGTATTGCAGATTTATTTTGAGGCTTTGTTTTAATGTAGTTAAAATTTGAGGGAATTCCTCAGTTTCACTCTTAAAATTGGTAATCTGAGTGCTCCCCACTTCAGTTGCCCTCCCGGTATGGTTTTGGATTGATTTAAAAAAA
>NW_004524603.1:4662529-4686524 GCF_000260255.1 Octodon degus
CCTTTTGCTTCAGCTTCCTCCCCTCCCTCTTTTTCTTTTCTTTTCTCTTCTTTTTCTTTTCCTTCCTTCCTTCACATTTATTTTTGTTCTCTCTCTTTCTCCCTCCCCCCTTCCCTCTTTCTCCTCCTCTTCTTCCTCCTTCTCCTCTTTTTCAGTACTAGGGCTTGACTGAGGACCTCGGGCTTGCCAGGCAGGCAGGCAGGCAGGCACTTATGCCCCTGAGCTATCCCCAGCCCTTTGTACTTTTTTAGTATAGGGTCTCACTACACAGATTGGACTCATAATGATCTTTCTGTTTTTAGCTTCCAAAGTGCTGGGGTTACAGGCTTGCACCACCATACCCTTTCACAATCACAGTCTCAGCGTGTATTGGGGACCTGGCTGGCAGGGCTTGTGGTGGTGGGGATGGAATCCCAGTCCCTGTGCTCTGCCTAAACAAGTGCTTTAGTCCACTGAGCTATCTGGCTGGCCCTCTAGTGTTTGTTTTTAAAAAGATCTTTTGTTGTATGTTTTTGACAAAGTTGATAGAAAAAAAAGTGCTGAATTTTAAATTTGAGTGGAAGGATGAATTGGTAGTGTAAATCAGTGAACTGAGTACTTTAAATTGTATTGTTTTTAATGTTTTTTTCATTTTTAATTTATTGTATTATTTTATTTTGGTACTGGGCAGAAGGATTTTTTTTTTTTTCTCTGAATACCTTCAGGGCAGGTTTGGCAGGATTGAGTTGTGGGGATTGAACCACAGTAACCTGAGCCTGACTGCTTTGTTGAAGCAGCCACTTAAAGAACTGAGCTACGGGGCAGGCCTCCATGGTACTGGGGATTGAACTCAGGACCTTGCCCTTGCTAGGAAGGCACTTAGGCCACTGAGTTCTATATCAAGAGTCCTATTTTTAAATTTTAGTTATTTTTGTGAGACAGGATCTCGCTATGTAGTTCATGCTGGACTTGAACTTCCTTATGTCCCAGGCTTGCCTTCAGTTTCAGTGGTCCTTCTGCCTCAGACTCCTGAGTGCTGGGGATTGCAGGCATTGTTCCACCATGCGTGGCTAACTGATTCTTCTTTTTCAGGTTCAAATCAATTTTATTAGTGAGGTGCAAGTGACAGCTTCTTTTTTAAAATACCTCCCCAGTCCTGTGTTCAAATGTTCCATTTTAAGGTTTTGTGAACAGATGTGTGTCTTCTGTCTCCTTCCAGCGATGTGCATTTTGTAAGCACCTTGGAGCCACTATCAAATGCTGTGAAGAGAAGTGTACCCAGATGTACCATTACCCTTGTGCTGCAGGAGCTGGCACTTTTCAGGACTTCAGTCACTTCTTCCTTCTTTGTCCAGAGCACATTGACCAAGCTCCTGAACGATGTAAGTTTACCTCAGATGTATTTTAAAACTGTTGCCATTGTGTTTACTTCCAGCAGCATCACTGGTATTAAAAAGGGATGTTTGTGATCCTGTTATAGTCTGAGGGATTTTTTTTTTTATTAGCAGATTCCTTGAAATTAATCCCAAAATGTTGCCTCCTCAAAAACTCAAGGAGGATTTATATTCTTATTTAAAGAACAATTTAAAGCACTGTAGAAATACAAACCAAGTAAGTGGTATTTTTGGTATGTATTGTAAAGCAGTTTATTAAGAGACTAAATAGTATTCCATATCTTTAAAACAAGTAGCACCTAGTGAGAAAGTTCAAAGGTGACTTTCTTGAGTATTAATTCAAGCCGTCATTATGGGAATATTAAACGCTGAGGTCGTGCACATGGCGTGGCCTTGACAGCACGATGCGGATCTCTGTAACACCTCTTCCTGATCATCCACCTTGGTCACGTGTGATCTGTAGTGGTGCTGCTTTCCTGCCCACCCCCCCACCCCCCACAGTATTTTATAATCTTACAATTTATCAAAAATGTTTGATTGTATAAATTCTTTTTTTTTGGTGGAACTGGGGATTGAATTCAGGCCCTTGCGCTTTTCAGGCAAGCACTTATTCTACTGAGCCATCTCCCTGGCCCATGATTGCATAAATTCTGTGTTCTACAGAAAATAATTTTTTACTATTTTATTGTGAAAGATACTATTTTTTTCACTATGTGGATTTCTAAAGAGTATATTTCGAGACCTTGTTTCACCTAATAAATTTTATTTTTAGTCTTATAAGGGAATCTCCATAATATTTTATTTAGTCTTGTGTATGTGCGTAACCAGGGATTGAACTCAGGCCCTGCGCTTGCCAGACAGGTGCTTATTCTACTGAGCCATCTCCCTGGCCCCTAATCTTTTTTTTCTGTATTGCCTCTTACTTAATTTCTAGCCTTTACCTGTTCCTTAATAATATTTTTTTTTAAATATTTATTTATTTTTATTTATTACATTTATTTATTGTGTGTGTGTGTGGCCAGCTCAGCCCACCAGGGGGCGGGTCTGGCTGGCATGTGGTGCTGGGGATCGAACCGCGGTCCCTGTGCTTTGCCAAGCTTGTTTCAAGTAGGTGCTTTAGACCACTGAGCCATCTCTCCAGCCCTCCTTAATAATATTGATAAAACTCTTTTTTTCCTGTTTTCCCCAGATCTGTGAAATATAAGTATAGCTACTTTAGGTTTAACCTAAATTAACTTCAAATACAGTTAGATTATACTGTTACTGTTTATCGCTGTTTTATACTATAATTTCATCTTCAGTTAAAGTTACTTTGTGTCCCCGAATGTAATAGTATAACCTTCTTTACTATAGAGACTTGAATCATAGGTAGGACTGACTCAAATTTCTAGTTATATTTAGATTAATAAAGGACTTAAAATTTAAGAAAGTGTTTTGGATTGCACACTATAAAATGTGGGAGAAAAAGAACATACATGCTGAGTAACTATTGTGTGTGTTACTTACATAGTGAATTATTTCACTTACTGTGTAACCGTACGTGTCAGTTGCTTATATTCTGGGTGATATGACACACTTTGCCAAACAAATAAACCAGGGTGTGTGTGTGTGTGTGTGTGTGAGAGAGAGAGAGAGAGAGAGAGAGAGAGAGAGAGAGAGAGAATTTTATCCATCCTTTCAGACTCAGTCATGCTTTATGCCTCTGAACAACTTAAATATGCATATGTTTCTAATGTTAGAAATTGATTGGCTAATGCCCCTGCTGCCTTCCACTGGGGTCTGTTCTAATCATGTATACCTGCAGTTACATGATAGTCCCTGTTCTACAAGTATCATGAAGCAATTTGTATAATGATGAACTATACGAATGTGGTAAGACAGTTTGCTCTCATTTATCGTGCAGTTTGTGACAGTTTTATGCTGCTAGCTTGCAGCTAAAATATACACTGAAACCACTCAGTGATTCTGAAATAGACCTATGGTGATGCATAAAAATACATGAACAAGTAGGATAAAGTAAAACTAATGTAAGGATATTTGTCCATGGCAAATACAGATTGGACAGAGGTGTAGGTAATGGTGAGCCTGATAGTCAGAAGCAGTTTGTACTTTCCGGATGTAAACCACAAATTTGGCTCTAGACCTTTCAGTGATGCACACAAAGAAGGAAATCAGAGTGTGTGTCTGACTCGCAGTACATATAACAGGAACTCACGTGCTCCCGCGTCTACATGTTGTAGGGAAACATGTCTTAAAGTAGCTGGTCGTCAGTGTAAACAAATTCCACGGGCGATTGTGTATAATGACAGTCTAACTAAGCCAGTGGTATAAAACTAGTGCCCAACTAAATAAATCCTGTTCTTCAGGAACCTTCAGTTATACATTCTAAATTCATAGCTTTCTTACCATGTTATCTTAATCCAGGGATACAATTTAAAGATTATTGCAGATGTTCAGCAGTACCTCTTTTTTTCAATTGTGCATCATGGTGCAAGGTACTTTTTATGTTTTTAGAATGAGTGTATCTTAAATTGCCGCGTTACAATGTTTAAGTGATAGTAATTAATGGAACTCACATAGCTTTGTGCTTCTCTCTCTCTCTTTTTTTTTTTTTTTGGCGGAACTGGGGATTGAACTCAGGCCCTTGCGCTTACCAGGGAAGCGCTTATTCCTTTGAGCCATCTCCCTGGCCCCTAGCTTTGTGCTTCTGTATGTTAATTGCTTTACAAAAGTATGCTGATTTGGTCCTTCTTAAATTGGTCCCATATGACAGCAGCTTTATTTTGATTGTTCTTCACCAGCGCCTTTATTCTTTTGTGCTTCTTGGACTGCCTTGCGCACATATGTCATCTTCCATTTGAGCAAATTTAAGAATCTGTGATAAGCCCCCTTTTAATTTAAGTTCAGTGTTTGTCTTTTTTCCTGTCTCTTCTCTTTCCAGAGCTGTTAGTTAGGAAATGATCATCTCCAAAGTATATCCTTCTGATTTTTTTTTTTTTACTTTTCCTCCTACAAAAGAACCTTACTCTCCCTAATTCATTCAGCTTTTTGTGTCCTCTGCCTCTGCCGGCACCTTCTTTTCTACCTTTCATGTGTATCAGGTATTCTCTCCTTTCATTGATTAGTAGTGAAGTTTGTTTAGGAGTCAGTATTGATTAATAAGCAGTAACAAGTATGATCACTGGAGCCAGGTAGACTTGGATTCTACTCTTGCCCTCTTAAATTAGCTTTATTTTTTTATTTTTTTAATTTTTTTGGTATTTTTATTTTAAAGGAAGTAAAACGAACAATAAAATGACACAATTTTTAAATAAGATGATAAAAGATTAACAAAGCTTGTTATATTGTATATTGTTATTTTTTGTTTCTCAGATCACCAGATATAAAATGTAAACTTGATCAAGCATTATAAACACTAATTGTTCCGTTCAATGAACTAATAGAAATTAGCAGTAAAATTATCTTTGATATCATATATATTTTTTCCTTCCTTCTTTTCTCCTTTCCCTCATCCCATTTTTTTTCCATAATTTTTTTGAGAGACAAATAGCAATGAGACAGTTTCAAATCAAATTGGTAGGACAGTTTCAATAATTAACACATTGCATACTCTCTTCCTAGTGGTTATTTGCTGTACAAGATGCAGACATGATATCCTATTTACAAACACCATTAGAACAAATCCCTCTATTCATTAAGAGAATGTAACTATATATCTATCCTAACCACTTTGAATACACAGATACAAAATGGACATTCTTCTTTATCCCTTTTTTTGGTTTAGTTCCGTCATTTGAATATTATAGGTGTATTAACTCAGCAAAATATTCTAAAAGAGTCCCGTAATCCATAATAGTATTGGGTTTAATCCAGCTATTCCTCTACTGGGAATTTTCCCAGAGGATCTGAAAACACCACTCTTTTCCTAGCAGCCATCCTATTTACATACCCATCCAGAGTGTGGGAATGTTCCCTTTTCTTCACACCCTTGCAGCGTTTGTTATCTTTTGCCTGTAATCCCAGTGCTGGGGAGGCTGAAAACAAGAGGATCACTTCGAGTCTGAGTTGCGTAGTGAGACCCGGGCCTGGGCTAGGACTGGATCTAGCTTTAGTTCTTAAATCTCGTTCTTTTCCAGCTGCTTACATTTCCACTTAATTGTTTAATTATTGCTTCAGTCCTAACCCCTTTTTGATGTACAGACATATGCGAATTTTGTATAACGTATACTATTATGTAACACACATGTCCTGTTTTTCCTCCGACATGACATCATAGCAATCTAGTAAGCTATTTTGTATCTAACTGAGAAAAAGCTGTTGTAATAGCTCTGCACATGTTTGCTCCTTCACCAGGGAGGAGGTTGGAACCGACGTCATTTCTTTGTATAGTGCTTTTTTCTATTACTTTTTTAATATAACATATAGTAAATGTTTTTTGTACTTGGTGTATCACATTGATTATTTGATGTTCTGTGGTAATTAAACAATATGACCAGATTATCTCTTAAGAAATTGCTAGAAACTTAAAAAGTGGTCAGTGTGACAAGGATATAGAATGTTGTATTGTTCCAGAGTGGGTTTTGCTGTACAGAATAGCTCTGTGAAATGGAAGTGTATTGTGTGAACTACAGCAGTAATTGAAGTTGTTCTAGTAGTCTTGTTAAGGGTTAAAAATGTGAATATTTGATGTGAATTTTATCAATGTATTTTACTTAATCCCCCATATGTAAGATACAGATATTCCAATATCTAATCACTATGCAAATAGTTTTGAGGTACTTGACTTTTTCTCCTGCTAAGCCTTTGGAGGCCAATATCTATTTTATATTTAGTGTATACCTCAGTTTGGATTAGTGACAGTGCAGCCATGCGGGTGTGGTAAGAGAGCCTCAGGGAAGATGTTTCAGTGGGGTTTTGAGGCTGCTTTGGAGTAGGCTGGGCACAGCATTTTTGGCAGAGGAGTAGAATGTGCAAAAATAGAGGCATTGAAGGCAGGTTGTGTTAGGTGTGCAGCAGGCTACTTACTGTAACAAGAAAATAGTGGTTCTGATCTTAGATTAGAGTGATTGTCTTTAGAAGATACTGTAATTATTAAGGCAATTTGTGATAGACACATTTTAAAAAAATAGAATGGTTATCTAAAGTTTAGTAAGAATTGCACTTGATCTTAGCCACAAAGTGGAGAATTGATAACAAGAATAGGTATCTTGTCAGATGTGCCGAATGAGTGAAGAGTCAACAGTGCTATCTTTCTACCCATTCTTTTGAGAAAAAAGGAAGGTTTTTTTTTGAGGGTAAAACTTTATTGGAAAGGAAAGCTTCTGTCGAGAGGGATAGAAGGCGGGGGGGGGGGGGAAGCTGTCTCTTCCAGGGACTTCTATAGTGTGAAACCATGAGGGGCTGAGGTGGAGAAAGGGGGCACTCGCTTAGGTGGATGTGGGGTGGGACAAAGCTATGGTCTACCAATGGGATTACAAGTACCACTGCTCAGGTAAAATTGATTAGGCCCAGGACCAAATGGGGAAGGGAGTCACATAGCAAGCGGGCATGAATATAAAACAGGACCTTATCAGGTAGCCATCAGATAAGGATCCTCCCTGGCCTTCTCAGGGTGAGGATCAGTCCGGGATGTAAAATGAAGAACTTTTAAGTTGCATTTTAGAGTTGCTGAATGTGTTTTTAGAAAATTGACTATTATTAAGCTCCAATAAAACTTGAAAATAAAGTTTTGGAATTTTTTTTTTTTTAAACTGCACTTAAATAATGCTATCTTAGTTTTTAAAAAACTGTGTATAGCAAAAAGTCTGCAGTAACAATACAGTGGCTCATAAAGCCTAAATATTTATTATCTAGCCCTTTGCTAGCTAAGTTCAGAAAAAATTTACTGGTTCTTGGCACAAGTGAAAGGAGTATTACTGCTCTATTTGAAGATTGTTAATGGGAAAGAAAGAAGATAAAAAGTGCTGTTAGCCCAAGAGGAAGAGATAGAACTGAGAAAACCTGCAACAAGGTGTTGAGTGAACACATATACTTTGTGGTATATTTTATTATTATTACTGTTTTTTAATGTATTTGGTTGTTACAGGGTCTCACTATGCAGCTTGGACTCATAGTGATCCTCCTGTTTTCAGCCGCACCAGCACTGGGATTATAGGAGTGCACCAATACACTGGGACTCGGTGGCCGCCTCAGCCCGCCCTGGAGGTGGGCCTGGCATGGCATGTGGTGCCAGCGATCGAACCATGGTCCCTGCACTTGCCTAAGCACACGCTGTAGTCTGCTGAGCTATCTCGCCGGCCCCATTTGTGATATGTTTTATACGTAACACAATTTCTGTTACGTAAAATTGGTATGAGTTTAGAATGTATCGATTTTCTTCTTATATTGTATTATAACTGCTATTTGTAATGTAACAGTATTGTTCAAAGTGTTGTGTTTATTTTTACATTTATTTTTGTGTTGCTTATAATAGAAATGTTAGAAGGCACCTTTGCTTTCAATCATCACTTAGGAATATTATCTATAAGAATATTGCTTTTAACACTTTTACAAAAGGCAATCAGTGAGTATAGGATTAGCATGTAAAACACTGTATGTATAAATATGTGGCGTCAGTCTCTAGTAGACTCTTGTGTAAATCATTTTCCAATGTTTAAAAAACACTATTAAGTTTGAATAATCTGTTTTATGGTTAAGCATTTTAATCTCATTAAATTTAATTTTATCTTATTGTAATTTCCAAATACTGAATCCAAATAAAACATTTATTTTTACCTTATAAGCATCTCTCAAGTTTTTTTCCCCCCCCTTGTTTGGTTCTTTACAGGAACTATATATTTAACATTAAATGTGTGGTATTATCATTGGCATCAAGAGAGAGAAGAATTGTGTATGGTCTCAAGCTGATTGATATAGGCACAAATAATTGCAAAATTACATCATTAATCTTAAAATAATTTAGATTAAATACACTATAATATTTTTATAGAGACCTTATGCTGCCTGAATGTTAGTTCGATGTGGATAACTTAAAAAGTCTAAACGATTTATCATGCGAATCCCTTCTAGTGATTTTTTTAAACTGTCAAGTCAGAAAAATATTAAATTCTTACGCAACAATTTCATTGTTTTGCTGTTAATTATAGCAAAGGAAGATGCAAACTGTGCAGTGTGCGACAGCCCGGGAGACCTCTTAGATCAGTTCTTTTGTACTACTTGTGGCCAGCACTATCATGGAATGTGCCTGGACATAGCGGTCACTCCATTAAAACGTGCAGGTTGGCAGTGTCCTGAGTGCAAAGTGTGCCAGAACTGCAAGTAAGTTTTGCTTTCAACTCAAAGATGTGCATTGAGTTTAAGAGAGGCCCTGTCTTAGGGTCTCAAGGGTTATATGATACGATAAAAACTTGTCCGTTTGCAGCTATGTTCATACAAACTGACTTTATTCCTTAAATTGTTGGATTTTACTAACCTTTCTATTATTTTGAAATAGTTGTAAACAAAGTTGATTTTAGTAATGTAAATTCCTCTGGTTGCTTAAAAAGCTAATTTAAGGGGCCGGGGAGATGGCTCAGTGGAATAAGTGCTTCCCTGGCAAGCTCAAGGGCCTGAGTTCAATCCCCCGTTCCCCAAAAAAGAAAAGTTAATTTAAATGTGCCAACAATTTGTAAATAAATCAGATTAATAGTTTATACAGAAAAGTAAGTTTTTCTTGAGAGGAATTAGGGAGGAGCTATAATAGGAAAATGAAGTTCTAACTACAGAAATCAATTACTAGAGTTGATGCCTTCCAAATGTATTTGGATTTCTATTGCAGGAAGAACTGTTTCTATTAAGACTATTGTTGTAATAGTCTTTATATCTATCTAATAGGCAAGTATCTCCAGTAGATTATAGTTAGCATAATTCTCAAACAAAGTGTTGTGTGGCATTTTAAAATTTGTCATAGGGTTATCTTTTCCTATTTGCTGCATTCCATCCCTTGATCTTTTTTCCAAGTCTTGCCTGTGACTCCTCATTCTTGATTCTGTAGTGAGGTCAGCAATTTGGGGTGTTACTAATATCTTCTTCAATCTTAAAACTGTTTATAAGCTGAGACTTTTATAGTGATGAGGAAATTATGCCCTGCCTCGCCATGGTCGGTTTGTTTCAGTAGTTAGTACTGAACATCTGTGTCTTAGAAGAAATCAGACCACTTCTTATTTGGTAAAAATTAGGTGATGCCTTATATTTGTACTTAGTTTCTTGGGGGAGGACTAAGAGAACTTGAGTAGAGTGTTTGTCTGTCTCCAAGATCTTTGCATGTAGCTGAGGGGATACAGCCTGGAACTCTGCAGTGGTTTTCACTTTCTCCTCCTCTTGAATTAAATTCTTAGTATTTGAAAGTGGTTCCTTGCCAAGAATTGAGACAGTAATCATGTTGCAGGCGAGGGGCCCAATTTTTGGAGCAAACAGTGTTTTGAGAATACTCAGTTTTCAACTGTAATTCTTACCAAGATTATTTTTCTTAATGCATGATTTAGTACCTATGCTTAATGGATAGTCTAAGTTCAACTGGCATCATATTTAGCTTTCAGGGAATCATCGCTGATTATCCCTATTTTATACATGAAATTCACCTTAACTCCAAGTTGTTAAGACGTCTCACAGCTTGGCAACAACAGCTTGAGTATAAATACAGATCTGATGCCAAATTTGATTCTCTTTTATTAGAGGACAGTGTCTCTCCAATTCACAGTACCTTTTGACACATTACCACGCAGTGGCTATAGCTCCTTCCTCCTGTAAGGATGTATATTAGACTTTCAAAAAGTACAGATAGTGATAGTGAACGTTTTAGAAGCTGAGTGCCCGAGCTGCAACCTGGAGCTCGCGGAGTGCCAGCAATGCAATTACACCTGGCTGCTTGGCTGCTGGGGTGGTACTGTGGTCACTTGGGGTGCTGCCTGAGGTTTGGCCTGAGGAAGGGTTATTCATCTTGTCTTAACCTCCCCTACAGGAATCCTAAATGCGTAAAGCACGTTAACCACAGGTTATCTTCAAGGATAATTCTTTAGGGTCCTATGGTAGGAACAGAGACAAAACAGATACCGAGGTATCTATGAACTGTGAAGTTTCTACAACTGATTCTTTTAGTGAATACTCGTGTTTAAAGAGAAGGCATCATTAATGCTATCTTATTTTTTAGACAATCGGGAGAAGATAGCAAGATGCTAGTGTGTGATACGTGTGACAAAGGGTATCATACTTTTTGTCTTCAACCAGTTATGAAATCAGTACCAACCAATGGCTGGAAATGCAAAGTAAGTTGTTTGTTTTTTAAGAAACCTACCCCTCTGTATGTTTTATGTAGCTAGTAAATTGGATATCTGTTCAAATCTACACATTATCATCAACTTAATTTTTTGGCTTTTTTGAGACTGGCTTTTACTATGCAATTCAGCCTGGCCTTGGAGTCACTGTTTGGCCCAGGCTGGCCTTGAATGTGCAGCAGTCCTCCTGCCTCAACCACCCCAGTGCTGAGATTACAGGTATGCACCACCATGCTGTGCTACAATCTTTAAAAAACCAATTTTATTGATGTGTAGTCGATACATGCAACTGTTATTTAAAGTTTAACTTCACACATGAAACTATCATCCTTTTCAAGATAATGGATATTGTTGCCATCCCCAAAATTTTCTGGTACTATTTGGGGATCTGTCCTTCCTGGCTATTGATACCTTTCTTTGGTTTTCCTGGGGATTTTTTTCTCACAAAAAAGATTTTCTCACAAATAAGAGTGTTCTTATTCTAGCATTTTGTATATAAATACCATCTTATGATAAAAAATTCTTTTTAAAAATATGACTTATTTTACTCTATTTTCTTGAGGTTTGTCCCCATCATTGTGCATATCAGTAGTGATTCCTTTTTATTAATGTGTTATAAATGCCACAGTTCATTAAATCATCTGTTGATAAACACTTGAGTTTACAATTTTGACTGTTATTAAAAGATGCTGTGACTTTAGCTAACATTTGTTTGCTGCTTCAGGAACAAAATTGATTTTGCATTATTCATCAATCTTCCCAAAACCCTGAAGTATCTGGACACTTAAAGTGATATATTTTAAAAACTGTAATTGAGGTGTAAAAATGTATCTTATTTTTTAAGCACAAAGATTATCAAGAGCTTTGCAGAGTGAACCTCAGAGCTTTACACCTAAGACACTTGTCACTGATGGAACGGCTCTGGGTTTCGTTACAGTTATGTTATAGTTATATGTAGTCTTTGTGTATGTGCACACACATATATTAAATATATGAAATCATGAGGATAACTTTTGGCTTCCTCTTTCCCTGTGGTAGTTTTAAGTAAATTATTATTGACTGAGTTATTTCTTTGTTAGATGCTGTCAGAAATTTTTTTGTTTGAGATTTGGTTAGGATCGCTATATATATATTTTTTCCTGTCACTCACTTTTCTGTTACTTAATATATATCATGATTTCTAATTGGTAGGATTTTTTTTTTGTCCTTAGAAACAGGGCCTTGCTTTGTAGTTCTGGCTGGCCTTGAACTTGCTGTGTAACTGCCTATGCTGGCCTTGAACTCATGGCGAGTCTCCGGTCTGACTCAGCCTTCCAAGTACTGGGACTATAAGTGTGTCCCAGTCACCATCCCTGCCTGCAAACCTTATTAAGATCTATTTGCAGTTACTATTATTTTTTCCTGGTTGTTCTTTCCCTCAGCAATTCCCCCTTCCCATCTGCTTTTCTATGAGATGTTCCTTGCTGGTCAGAAATATGCTGAGATTCTCTCATTAATTTTGATAATTCCTGTGCTTGGCTGACAACTGTGTCTTTAACAGTTTGTATAGCTGCAATAAATGACAACAGATTTTAGAATATGTGTACACACAAGTGCAAAGAATTTAAATTTTTAACTAATAATGGAAGGTAAGAATAATTCAAACTGCTCTTAGGATGTGGGCTGCAACAAACTTAGAACTCCATATTCATAGTGTCTCCAGTAATTTTAGTTTAAAATAGTACCAGGCTGGGGAGATAGCTCAATAGAATAAGAGCATCCCTGGCAAGCACAAGGGCCTGAGTTCAATCCCCAGTTCTGAATGAATGAATGAATGAATGAATGAATGAATAAATAAATAAATAAATAGTACCACATAGAATTTATAAAATAAATATAGCAAATTAAAATATATTAATCTAACCTAACAAATTTGCTTTGAACCTAAATCCCTGATATTGGATTTAATATTAAGATACTTTCTCAGGCCTAGTTCAGTGCTTGAGCTTTTTCTTCAGGAGTGTTGTAGAAAATGCCTTTTTCCCTAGAGGTGCTGAGATTGAGCTCACGTTTTCGCCATGCTGAGTAGGTGCTTCATCACTAAGCCACAGGGACTGCCTTTTGTATAAAATTAGTATTGATAACACCATGGATTTTATTAGCTCAGGTTAACCAGGCTGACAGTGCCAGTAAGTGGCCTTCGAACATTACATTAGTTAATAAAATGTCACTCAGCTCTTTGAAGCCTGTATTGATAGGCTCTCTCCCGAGGCACAAATGAAATCTGTAATAAGTGCACTGTCAATCTAGTTATTTCTAAAATCAGTTTCTCAGTGCAACTTACTAGTATGCTGCCTTCCGATTAACTTGTAGGTAGGTATGTATGGAGGAAAGCTCTGCTTGCTCTCTGGATTTACCTGTGTGCACTGTGGATTATGACACTGGGCGCGTCATATACCTGCGCTATCTCCCCCTCCGCTGTTTTACCAGGTGAAAATCTTCCATCTCTGGTAGCACTTGTGACTAACATAATAAATACAAATACTAAATATGGGTAACAAAGTCTGTATTGCAGCATTCTTTGATGCTCAATTAAATTTTGTAGTTTTTGATTAGTATTGGTATGAAGTTTTAAGGCTGCAAAAACAGTTTTCCAAAATCAGCTCTCGCTGCAGCCTCACATTACTGCCTCAGTGGCACAGAAGCGCGCTTGTGGTGTGCTGTATGTGTCTGCCCCAGAAGCCGACCTTCCATATGTTCCCTGGTGCCCTTGTTGCGTTCTTGGTGCCCTCCTCCTTAGGTTAGGCTTCTCTTCTACCTCATGGGGCTGGTGGACCCCTCTGCTCGCTGGAGTGGTCTGGCCCGACCGACCTCTCTCCAAACTGCCTTCCTTGGCATCTTTCTGGCAAGCAGGATGCTCTGCTGCCACTCCTGAGGGTGAGGAGTGGAGAGAGAGCAAGAGGATTCCTCATCTGCACCCCCTTAGCCGGGAGGAGGACGGGCACCTGGCGCCTGAAGCAGCCTAAGGCGAGCACAAGTGGTTCCTGCCGGAAGGCAGATGCTGGGGCTTTTCTGGCTCGGGGCCATCACCTGGGGAACCCAGAGCCCTGGGTAGCTGCGCGCACGCGTAGTGCGGGGAGGCGGAGCCTGCGGGCCGAGTGAGGAAGGCTGGCTGGGCTCCTGCCCTTGCTCCCCGGTCCGGTCTGTGAGAGCTGCTTCTCTCTTCTCTTGAAGAGGGGCTGAGGAGCCGCGCACGCTGTCGGGCAGGTTGGTGCTCTTGTGCTTCCACATTCACTGAATGTAGCCTCTGCTTGCCTCTTTACTTTCTGAAATACGAAGTTGAAAATGTAATCCATTTTCTTTTCCTACACATTTTTAAGACTCTAAATCTATTTTTGGCTGTAACTTTGGTTGCGTTCAAATTTACTATGTTTGGGCCTGGTGAGATGGCTCAGTGGTCTAAAGCACCTACTTAGAACAAGCTTAGCAAAGCACAGGGACCACGGTTCAATCCCCCAGCACCACATGACAGCCAGCCCCGCCCCCTGGTGGGCTGAGCTGCCCCCCCCACAAAAATTAAAAAAAAAATTTACTAGGTTTATAACTTTTTTTTGTACTTGTAACTTTACATATGTTTAACCCTGACCTAATGGCTTTTTTTTTTTTCATGAACATACTGAAATTTGTCAATTTTAGCTTTAAATTGTATTTAGGAAATTTACTATATGTAGATTTTTTTTTTTAAATTTATTTATTTGTGTGTGTGTGTGTGTGTGGCCAGCTCAGCCCACCAGGGGGCGGGGCTGGCTGGCATGTGGTGCTGGGGGATTGAACTGCAGTCCCTGTGCTTTGCTAAGCTTGATCTAAGTAGGTGCTTTAGACCACTGAGCCATCTCACCAGCCCCATATGTAGATTTTTAAAACTTTTTTTTTTTTTTGATACTTGGATACTGGTTGTTTAAAAGTGAAATATATTGCAAATATGGCTTTTGTAATTTCATTGCTGGATGAAAATGTTTTCAGATTTTTTTTTTTTTTTTTTTTTTTTGAGGAGCCAGGGATTGAACTCAGGCCCTTGCGCTTGCCAGGGAACCTAATTGCTATTATTTCTTCTTTTTGTTCTGAGACAAATTTTTGTTATGCTGTTCAGGCTGGTCTCAAACTCAGAGTGATCCTCCTGTCTCAGCCTACTTTAAGTGCTGGGATTAGTGTGTACCACCATGACCAGCTTTAATAATTTTTGATGTGTTAAACTGATTTAAAAATTGATAAAACTACTGTAATTGGTTCTATCTTTCCTTATGCACTCCCACCCACACCCCGCATTTATTTTTGTGGCTGCTTCTTAGTAAAGCCACTGTTAATAAATTGTGCTTTTATTTCTGAGCAGTACTTGGGACTGAACCCAGTACTTTCTCACACTGATCTGTGTCCCGCCTTTTTTAAAACTTTGTTTTGAACAGGGGCTTGCTAAATTTCTTAGTCTGAAAGTGAAATTCAGATCCTGCTGTCTCCTGTCTCCCAGAGTGTTGGAATTACAGACATGTACCAATAGACTCAGCTTGTGCTTTTTATCAGTGTAGAAAATCACCCTTTAACCTCTGTAGCTTGCCCTTTTTCTTTTTTGTTTTCGCGGAACCAGGGATTGAAGTCAGGCCCTTGTGCTTGCCAGGCAAGCACTTGCTCTACTGAGCCATCTCCCCGGCCCAGCTTGCCCAGTCTGTCTTTGCTTCACCTGCGGTATGACCACATGATCTTTTAACATCTTTTTACTTTGGCTCTTTCTGTTCGTTTTCAAGGTTTAATAGAGCTGTTTAGATTGTTCATTGTAATTGAAGAACTTGTCTGTTGTAAGGCAAGCTTGTTCCTTCAAGTTTTCTGTTCATTAAGCTTTCTGCACTGATTTGTAGTTCCGATCTTTATGAATGTTAGTTATTATAAACTTTTTTAGTTATTATAAATGTTGAAAATACAAGATCTCTCTCATCCCCTACCCATTGCATATACTTTTCCCTTTTGTTTCTCTTTTGACTCAGTTAAATGAATATAGACCATAAACCTGATTGTATTTTCTTTTGCAAAAAATATATTTGCTCTGCTAATCCCAACTTTACTTTTAATTTTTTGGAATAATGGTTATGCTTAAAATTTTTTTTTTAATTTTCTGAAACCCATCATTTCTAAGAGAGTATCCTCTTTAAACTGCCATAGAAACCTATACTCTAGGATCATTTTATCCAGAGCTGTTCAGTTTATGGTATTATAGATGAAAAATGTTACTCATTTAAAAACACTTATTTTGATATATTTGTTTTTATCTGCCTGAAGCTTAGAGATCTTTATCTTTAATTTTTGGGTTTGCTTCCTGAATCTAGGTACTAATGTGGTCCTATGATGATTAATTTGTGCCCTGGTTACATTGCCCACTCTCAGACCCATTTAAGGACTGAAAGAGTGTTTTTGTTTTAAATACAATACTTGTCTGCTTTTTACAAAAATATTAACATTCTGTATATTCTCTTTAATAATATTGTAGTAGCAGCTCAACAGATTTTGTTTCTTTCAATTCATAATCTAATGCTTTCCATTGTCTTGGGAAACCTTCTGTAGCTTTTTTAAAAATGTATGTAGTACAGGGTATACAGGGTCTCACTTCGTAGATCGGACTCCTAGTGATTCTCCTGTTTTCAAACTCCCAAGCACTGGGATTATAGGTGGGCGTCACCACGCCCAATTTCAGTTGCCATCTCAGTGTGCCCCGGGAGTGGGGAGGCACGGCCTGCTGGAGATCGAACCCTGGCCACTGTGCTCTGCCTGAAGAGTTGCTTTAGTCAGCTGAGCTATCTGGCAGGCCCTTCTGTAGCATTCCTCTTGTCTTTCTCAGCTTGTTCCCTGACTTCCTTTGGTTACTCTGGCGCACTGCTCTCTGATAGTCTGCTCTTCTTTCAGACTGATAGAATTGTACACAGTATTGCTGAGAACACTAGTGGATAATTTCTAAATTCTCTTTGAATTAATACATAATGCAGGGGCCGTAGAGATGGCTCAGTAGAATAAGCGCTTCCCTGGCAAGCACAAGGGCCTGCGTTCAATCCCCAGTTTCGCAAAAAAACCAAAAACACGCAATGGTTAATTGCCTAAGCTGTTGAGTGAAATTCTGGCTTCTTTTTTTTTTTTTCCCCATTTAGTAAAGACACACAGTCCAACAAGTTGTTAGATTTTCTCAAGTCTCTGTGTAGAATCTTAAGTTCTGAACTGCCACAGGTGTTGGAGTTTGTGTGATGAGCTGCGTAAAGTGGCCGGCACAATGCCTGACGTTAGTGAATACCCAAGTACTGCCCAGAAGTTTGAAAAGGGAAGCCCCTCCCACGGGTGGCCTTTGCCTCTGGTCCTCAGTTCCCTCATGGTTCTCTGGAGTCTGTGTTATTCATGGATTCAGCATTCCTGGGGCAGGGGCTGGAGATGCTGGGGGCAGCAGCTGTGCCCTGTTAGGTGCCCATCTGGATAAGATGCACTCGAATGGGGCAGAGTGTGTGCCGGGGTTGGTGTGGGTGGACCTCTGGCATGTGTGCTCCTGCCAGTGCTTTGCATCATTACAAGCTCTAAAGTATTTGCCATCACTGCTACATCTTTCCTGAGCGCCGTAATTGTCCAGCCAGCTGCTTGCTTCTCTTTCTCACGAATGCTGGTGTTTGGTATAATATGCACTAAATTATTTTTTATTTGAAAATAATTTTAAACTTTAAAAGTTAGGAGAATAAAAACTGTGTCTGTTATGCCAGTTGCGTTGAATGGGTCGTACTGTTGTTAGCAAGAGTTCTTTAGTTCCTCAGCTATCAAGAAGCAGATGGAATGCTGCTGCAGCAGCAGTACTTTGGTTGCTGTAGTAGTGGGTTGAGCAGATGTATTCCGTAAAATTTCTTTCCTGATGTTGGTATATGGTTTATTCTGAAGTTTCGGGTGTGGTGGTTTTGGTTTCTTTCTCTCACATTCATACTTTCCTGGGTCCCCCCAACCCCTTTAAATTTTCCTGGAGATCTTAGTGCAAATTTTATGTGGTACCTCATTCAAAACAAATTGCTTTTCCGAAAGCACGTTCCTTTAGATGGTCTCAGGAAAATTAAGCCTTTATGTGTAGTAGAAGTGTTTGATTGATTTTTTAAAGAAAGATTTACATCATAACTGCAATTATAGATAACATTGTTTCTTGTTTTTATTTTTCTTGATATTTAGAATTGCAGAATATGTGTAGAGTGTGGCACACGATCTAGTTCTCAGTGGCATCACAATTGCCTCATATGTGACGCTTGTTACCAACAGCAGGATAACTTATGTCCTTTCTGTGGAAAATGCTACCATCCAGAATTGCAGAAAGACATGCTCCATTGTAATATGTGCAAGAGGTAAGAAGACACAGTTACTCTGTTTCATTTCCCTTGATCCATGTGATCATTTGCGCTGCTAGACCTTGAAAATTGCGTCACATCTGCCCAGAACTAGTATTAAGAGGGAAAAGTAAAGAAGAGACTGTTTAAAAATATGGAAGTAAAGATGTGTCACCCCTTTAAGAACATGAACAGATGCCAGATTCCTTTTGAAAACTTTTGTTGGCAGTTGCCAGCCTTTTATTCTCTAGCTTTCTAGCAGTTGCCTACCCTTTCCATAGACAGTAACTTGACTTTAAATTAGAAAATTTTATTTAAATGTACTTATTACTGCAGATGGGTTCACTTAGAATGTGACAAACCAACAGATCATGAACTGGATTCTCAGCTCAAGGAAGAGTATATTTGCATGTACTGTAAACACTTAGGAGCTGAGATGGAGCCATTACAGCCAGGTGATGAAGTGGAGATGGCTGAACTCACTACAGGTAAGTTGGGCATTTTTGCTCTGTTTTCTTAATATAAACGTGCCAGCCAGTTACCATCCTGTTATGCTAAATATAATGAAGAAATCCTGTTCACAGGATTTCTTGATCACGTCTTGTTCTCAGTTTCTACAATAGTAAGTGTATTCACTGTCATCATTTCTGAGTCTGATGGTTCATATCAGAAGCAGCTTTTTTCTGACAGTTTTCTTAATTCCTGACTTCTGGTCTGGTATGCTTTTCTTCTCTGGGCTCCTTGGGCTGGCAGTTCCTCAGCTGTAGGCTGTTGTCTTGTTTGTTCTTCATGATCTGTATTATCTTACTCTAAACAAGGTTTGTTTTCTAACACCCCACTTAAGTGTTTATTACCTCTGAATCCAAAGTTTCATTCAAGTAGAAAATACTTTTGATTGTATCCTGTTATTGTAATCATTGCAAGATTCTTGGAAAGTAATGAAAATAGACCTGCTTTACTAAATTGTTTTTCACGTATGGTGTGGCAACCTTAATAAAAGTCTTATTTTATCACCTACCTGTAGAAAACTTAGGTAGTGGTATTTCTGTTACTGACATGTTATTCCACAGTACCATTGGCATATAGTCATGGAATGCATATTCTTTAACATAGGAAAGTAGTGGTACACACCAGTAGTGCTAGCTGCATGGATACCTGAGCTGGATTGTTGCAAGTTTGAGGCCAGCCTGGGCAGCTGAATAAGACTCTTGTCTCAATACAAAGTGGAAAGAGAGTTGGGGTAGCTCAGTGGTAGAGCATTTGGGGAGCATTTGTGAGGCCATGGGTTCAGGCTCCAGCAGTACTGCAGATGGATGGATGGATGGATGGATGGATGGATGGATGGATGGATGGATACATATTAAAATGCGAAACCCCATAGATAGATAGACAGATAGATAGATATTTAACATAACTATATTTCATACTTACACTGAAGTATTAGTCTGGAACAGAAGTTAATAAAAGTATCTAACATGATGAGTTTGTACCTGGAATTATTCCAGATGGTAAGTTAATTTGTTTGGCTGTTGTTTATGGAGATGGTGGGGATGAAACCCAGGCCTTTGTTTGTCTGTGATCCTGTAAGAGACATTTTTAGTTGACACATAACCAATTACTTTTCAGTATGTTGTTTTGGCTTAAGAAAAATCTGTGTCATTTCTGATAATATACCCTCACCAGACTTAATTGTTGACTTAGTTAATAAAAACAAAAAGCTCTTTCTGAGCTAAAGAATTAATAATTTTTTCTTAAGATTATAATGAAATGGAAGTTGAAGGATCTGAGGAGCAAATGGTGTTTTTGGAGCAAGGAGATAATAAAGGTGTCAGTGATCAGGAGTCCACACCTGGCATTGTTCCGGATGGTAAGACGCTTGTGTCGGTGAATATAACCTGTTTTTTTGTGGAAAATGTATGTGTATGGTGACTATCCAAATATATACTATAACTTGAGTATGCTAAATAAAATTTACGCAAGGTTTTGACACTTTGCAAACTGTTTAGATCTACGAGCTTTTTAGAAAGATAATCTTAAGAGCAAATTAATAGGAAAAAATCTTACGCTGTGTGTAATCCATAGTTCAGCAGTATTAGCAATACAGATTTAATCATAAGCACAACTTGTTGAGGGATCTAGTGATCATAATTGAAAAAGCAATGCAATGTTTTCTTTAGTACTTACAATTACCAACTAGAGCTGCTGGTAATTATGAGATGTTTCATGCTGAGATAATGAAAATTGTATTTGATCAGGAGTCCTTTTGAGGATAATTTCAATGATGTGTCAATTTGATTTTTATAGTGTTAATACCTCTTACTGTCATTGAAGATTTGGAATTAATATGACAATTGAGGGAAAACTAGTAAATCATGGGCTTATCTGAAAGTGATACTATCTGTGTTGTATGATAAAATTATATAGTTTGCATGTATGCTTAAAAGGCCTTCAGTCTTTTGACATACATTAAGTTCACATTTAACAACCCATCAATACAGAGTTTTACTTCACTGGGTGCAGTAGCAGCATCTGTAATCTCAGCCAAAGGAGGCTGTGGCAGTGAGACAGAGGATCACCCACTTGGAGTGATCCTGGTCAGCTTACTGACTTAGCAAGACCTTGTCTCAAAAATTTTTAAGAAGTACATAAAAAAGTATTTGGCATGTAATATAGCATGAAGGCCTTGAGTTTAAATCCCTAATACTGCCCACTTAACAATAGTAACAACAATGAAGAAACTGCACAAAGATGGTATACAAGAAAAAATAAATGGTAACAAATCTTATTATGTGTATATAAATTCCTAATTTCATCTTTATATGCCACTTAGTAATAAGTATGTTTTGTGCTTATGTTGGAAATTGGTGTTTTGTGGTAAGGCAAAACTCTGATATTGTTTTGGGAGCAATGTTTATTGTTATACAAATAATGTTAGTGCAATTCTGACTCCTGATAGAGATAACATAATACATTCTTTGTGGCAGTTCAAGTTGTCCACACCGAAGAGCAGCCAAAGAGTAACCCACCGGCAAGTGTTGACCCAGATGGCGTTCTCATTTCTGGTAAGAGTGTGTTCCAGCTGTCTAATGTTATAGTTACAAGCTAATCCCTTTATGTTTATTCTGCAGGTTCGAGAGATTGTCCATTAAATTAACTTTTCAAATAAATTGTTCCAAAGACTTTTTTGCAGTTGGTTCACATAGTTAACAGTAGCAATCTTTGAGTCAAGTGAAACATTTTTGAAGTGAATTGACAATTGACAGTTTCTCATAAACATTTTTGTTTTTTAAAAAATGTTTAACATTACCTGTTCTGTTTCTTGCTGTTTTTCTTTTACCTGCAACATTAGTCTTTCAATAAAGCAGGAATGAGATGTGAGTTCTGATTTTTGTATCAAAGTATAAATTTTAATCAGTGATCAACAAATAATGGAATTATTGTCTTTATTAGTGTACATTAAGAGTTGCCTTGAGGACACCCAGAACAAATGACTGATCTTCAGTTGTGAGAGTCACATAGGGCTCTTGCCAAATGGGCCCTGAGCTAAAGGTTTAATACACTGTAACTCAGATTTTAAGTTTACCAGTTAGTGGTGCTATGTATCTGTATATGTATCTGTGTCAGGTCATCTATATTCATTTGTGTCTGTTTTAGTTATTTTCTTGTTTCCAAATACCCAACACCTACAGTTTAAAGAAGGGGAAGTTTGTTTTGTTCATGATTTCTGTCCATGCTCAGCTGGCTGCAAGGCAGCAACCGCCTGGCAGAGGGGCCTGCCAGAGAGAATGGTGATCAACCCCTGGCAGCCAGGAAGTGGAGAGAAGGGACAAGAACACCTGCCATGCCACACCTGCCTCTGCCAGGCCCCACCAGCGAAGTCAGCTGTGCACTTACCTGTGGGTGAACCCACTGATGTGTGTAGCACCCATGGTTCAGTCCCCTTCCAGACACAAAGCTTTTAGGGCTACTTCATATCTAAACCATACTGCTATCTTTCAGTATCTAATATATTTATTTGAGAAGATTAATTTCTTATGTTCTGATAATAAAAAAGATCAAGAATTATACACAAAATATATCTTAGGTAGATTGTCAGGTATAGTTAATAAACAAAGTAAGTCTTGGTGATTGTTAAGTATTTTCTATATGTGCTCAGTACTCATTTTGTTTCTGTGTAAGGAGTTTTACACCTGAGTACCTGCCAGATGTCTTTTTATTGGAGACCATTCTTTACCTTTTAATTTAAATACTGGATATGGTGTTACTGATCTTCCTTTTCCTAGTTTTAAAATGAATGTGATAATTGCACGTACATACTTTTCAATCCTCTGTAAGTGCTCAAATTGTAAAACATGATTATAGGTATATGCTAGAATTATAATAATAATTTTCTTTTGGTTTTCTTATGTGAAAGTGCCCCAGATTCTGGGGATTCTATTAAAGCCGTGTTTTTAGAAGGTAGGGGTGTGTGAGTCCAGCCTATAAACCCTTGTGCTGTTTGGCTTTTATCAAGTGAATAGTTCCCTTTCCTGACGAATACCTTTTAAGTGGAAATTTAGCCAAATATTCTATACTTATTTATAGCTAGACATTTAAAATATTATACATATTAACTACAACAGATATTCTCTGAATTTTATAGAAACTTCCCCCAATAAAATGAATTCTGAATTGGAAAACGAGATTTCTTGTGGACCTGCTAGTGAAAAAATGGAACTGTCTTCTAAAATGAGACATGTTCATGATGAAGATTCAAAAGAAGACAAAATGGAAGTGATAGAAAATATTAAAGTCCTTGTGCACCAAACTGCTGGGCAGCAAGAGCTGCAGTCGTCAGGTGAGCCTCACAGAGTGCCATGCAAAGAAGAACCACCGCGTCCAGCGTCGCCCGTTGAATCTGTCGCTGTTCCACCATCAGCCTTCGTGCCTACAAGAGAAGAAAGCACTTCATGTTCTAAGGAACAGGTGGTTACAGAAAGAGTAGAAGCAATAGAGCTGAAAGCAAAATCTGAATTTTCATCTGGGCTCCTGGATTTTGAAATGACCTCTGCAGTTGAGCATTGTGTGAAAGATGGTTTATGCCTAGGCGATAAGTCTGCAAAGTTACCATCTGAGGCAGAGTCATCATTTCCGCCATCAGCAGACATGGGCAAGACTAATGTGTCTTCCTCTCCGACACTTTCTTCAGACCTGCCTTCGCACGACATGCTGCATAGTTACTCTTCAGCTCTCAGTTCTTCAGGCAACATTATGCCAACAACTTACATCTCTGTCACGCCAAAAATTGGCATGGGCAAACCAGCAATTACCAAAAGAAAGTTTTCTCCTGGCAGACCACGATCCAAACAGGTAGGGTGATTTTAATCACGTTGACAGTAAAAATATTGGAACACTTAATGATTTTATAAAATAAGCAGTTTGCATACAGGTTTCAGTTGGAGGGCAACATTCTGTGTCCTTCACAGGAATTCAGACATAATGTTGACTTACGTGTTTTTGGTCATTATTTAGAAAATAGTGTTAGGGAGGAATGCAAGGTTTTGTGTTTTTTTTTTTTTTTTTTTTTTTTTAATGGTCTTTTTGAGACAGAGTCTTGCTATGCAGTTCAGGCTGTCCTTGAGCTCACATTGTAGCTCAGGCTGGTCTTGAACTTGGAACAGTCCTCCTGCCTCAGCCTCCTGAGTGCTGGAATTTCAGTCTCGTAACACTCCATCTGGCTATGAAGAATGTAATTTATCAAATTTAAAATTATATTTTGGGTTTTAATTTAAGCTGTGACATAAAAAATAAGATCTATTTGATTATAGTTCTCGTAGGAAGCACTTAAATTTTTTTTTTTTTAAAAGCGAAGTGTGTGGGCTGGTGAGATGGCTCAGTGGTCTAAAGCACCTACTTAGAACAAGCTTAGCAAAGCACAGGGACCGCGGTTCAATCCCCCAGCACCACA
>NW_004524603.1:4687284-4704321 GCF_000260255.1 Octodon degus
TTTTTTTTTTGGCGGAACTGGGGATTGAACTCAGACCCTTGGGCTTGCCAGGGAAGCGCTTATTCCACTGAGCCATCTCCCTGGCCCCAAGGGGTGGCTTTTTAAATGTGATTGAAGGGGCTGGTGAGATGGCTCAGTGGTCTAAAGCACTACTTAGAACAAGCTTAGCAAAGCAGAGGGACCATGGTTCAATCCCCCAGCACCACATGCCAGCCAGCCCCGCCCCCTGGTGGGTGGGCTGAACTGCCCCCCCAAATAAATAAATTAAATAAATTAAAAAAAAATAAATGTGATTGAAGTGAGATTATCTGGCTCAGTGATATAGCAGCTGATAATCACTCATTGTTCCACACAATTGGTACTTACTGAAGTGTTTGTTAAAATGGCAAGATGGCAAACATTGGAGATGTATTTAGTCATCAGGGGAATTTGAAGTTTTTAGTCTGGTTTTAAATTGCTCTGGGCAAATACAGCCTGATTTCTTAAAGAATAATAAATTAATCTTGATACATTAATTCCCAAGTTAGGAAGCTAGTTTTAAAAAGATCTTTTATATCCTTTATGCTGACTCTTGTTCTCTTGGCACCTGTCATTCTTCTGTTGTTTTTCTTTGTATCCTCTTGTAGCTGCTGAATTGTTATTTCCTGGTTTCTTGTTAGTCTTCAGAGAGCTTTTGTGTTCATTAGCTGCACTGCTGTCTTTGAAGTCTGAAAGTCTTTCTTTAGTTTCATTCAAGTGGTTTTGCCAGCTTTCAGTGGAATTCTTAATTTGCTGGATATCTGTTTGAATCTGTTTCATGCATTCTAATTCTTGCCTGTATTGTTTGTTTAGTGCTTCTATCATTTTTGTTTTCCTCTATTTTTAAAAATTTATGTCTTCATTAGCTGTGCTGAGCAATTCTTTCATGATTCTTTTTCTTTTTCTTTTTTTGGACCTGAGAGATGCTTTCTGTTCATATTTCTACTATAGCTTGATGGACTTGTTTCTTTGCTTAAGTTGCTATCATTTTAGAAATTTCAGATGTGGGGCTGGCGAGAGGTACCACATGTGCTGGCCCTGAAGCCCCAGGTGTGCAGTGCTGGTGGCGCACACCTGGAATCCCAGCACTGGGGAGGCTCAGATGGGAGGGTCCCTATGAGCCTGATCTGGGAAGCAGGACCTGTATCAACAACAACAGCAACAAAAATAATCACAATTAAAACAACAAAAAAGAAATTTCAGGGTGTGACTTCCACATTCTTCTATGTCCTCATGTCTTGGACTTGTTCTGGTTGAAGTGGAGGATTGAGATTGCCTTTTGCTCCTGTGTGTTGGCCTTTTTTTTTTTTTTTTTGTACTTTAGGGAAGGGTCTACAGGGTGTTCAGGGTCTCACTGCTAGATCAGGCTCAGTGATCCGCCTTTTTACAGCTTCCCAAGTGCTGGGATTACAAGTGTGCGCTACCACGCCCAGTCTCAGTGTGCCTCAGGGGCAGGGCCAGCATGGCAGGCCTGGTGATCGAACCCCCTTTAATCCACTGAGCTATTTGGCTGGCCCTGTTGTGGCGTTTTTGAAACTCTCAATGGTTACCCTGCTCAGCAGTAGTGGGAGAGCTGTGGAACATGGGTCAGTAAGGTTCTTGCCACAGTGAGGAGGCAGGGTAGAACTCCCCAAAGCTTTCACTGCTGGTGTGCACAACTGGCCAGCACTCGGCAGAGCTTCTGTGCAGGTGGTGGGCTTGGGTTGGATTCACCAGGATGCTGAGGCTCCCTGGCGTCCTCTTTAAATTCTCAGATGGTTGGATTGGGCACCAGCACAGCCACTGTACCTCTGTGCTAGGGTCCCCAGGTCAGGGCTCACCAGAATCTCCAAGATCCAACTTTTATATTAATGTGAAATTTAATCTCTAAAAATTCCAGATATATTTTTTACTGTGTAAAGGTAATTTCCATCAAAGGCAAAGTGTTACATGGAGTCTGGCTATTTCTTTATGATAAAAACATTCAGGAAACCAAAATATATTTATGTGTGCTTTTAAAAGATACTGCATCAACTTTTTAGTTTTATTGATATTGTTCCTTTTTGGAGGCTTGTTACAACAGAGAAATTAGAGGGTTTTTTTTTTTTAAGGCAGTTGTCTCAGGCTGCCTTAAGGGCGGGTCTGTTAATGCAGGTGGAGGTGGGGATCGAACTGCGTATCCTGCGCCTGACTGAATTTGCATGAGCAGGTGCTTAAACAACTGAGCTAACCAGCAGGTCCCCTAGATTTAACACATTAGGATTTGTCCAACTTTTTTTTGACACACTGTGCAAATGTTCTAAAATCCCTAGGTTTGACTATTTTCTTTGGTTGTCTTTTATTCCAGAGTACTGCTCGTATTTGTATATGTGTATTTTTCCCTTCCTGCCTCATGTTGTAAGCCACACCCTTATATTTGCTGTTCTTCTGCTAATAGTCTGTTACTAGCTGGCACTCTCTTACTAATCTTTAGTCATTTGCTGCTAAATCCTAATTTGTAGGCCATGTTTTTCTTCCTTTGTCCTTTTGGTCTTCCATTTTTGGTTTTGTTGTATAGACAATCAAGCTATACTGAAGTACTGGGTATTTCAGAACTTGTTACTATGCTGTTGTTTGTTGTGCAGAGTGTGAAGTGAAGATGGCTCATTCCTGAAGCGCGGGGGCCATCATACTCTGCACATAGCAGAAGTGTGTACACATCAGAGTCATTAAAGTCCATTATTTTGTGACACAGGTAATTTGGTGTTACATTTCTGGTTTAATTCATTGATTCACTTACAAATTATTAGCATTAGGAATTGAGTAAAAAATGAGATAGATTTTCACAACTGTGATTGTGATGGAAAACTTGGCTTTGGGCTGTCTTTTTGATTGTTAATACTATGACATTTCTGTATTTTTTCTTTTAAATGCTTCCTGTCTTTTTTTTTTTTTTTTTTTTTTTTTTTTTTTGTGGAGCCAGGGATTGAACTCAGGCCCTTGCACTTGCCAGGGAAGCACTTATTCTACTGAGCCATCTCCCCGGCCCTGTATTTTTTCTTTTGAATGTCATCGATTCTTTAGTTGTAGCTATCATGGTAATAATACCACCTAAAGAACTGTGAACTTGGTTTATGAACTCCTGTCCCAGAGTAACTAGATATTTATTCATGCATTCATTCTTTCTGACTATTTTTTATAGTACTAGGGTTTGAACCCAGGGTCTTTGCTCCAAGCTACATTAATTACATCCTGAGCCCTTTATTTCTTGTTTTTGAGACAAGGTCTAAGTCCTTAAGTTGTCAGGTTGGCTCTGAACTTGCTATCCAAATTTAGCCTCTGAGAGTTCTGGGATTCCAGGATGATGACATGCAGCACTAAGCTTGGTTAGATATTTGTCTTAATGATTTTCTAGTATATGAGCCTTTCTCAGCTTCAGAACTAATTGAATAATTTAATTAGAAACAAAGTCTGAAAGATTAAAAGCTTTGATGTAATAAGTAAAAGGAGATGTAAATTAGCAGAGAGGTAACCAGTACAGTACAATGTGAAGTTAATGCAAGTCTCATATGTAATTTACACATTTTTTGTAGTCATACAGAAGCAGGTAGGGCTGGGGAGACAGCTTGGCACTTTACATGTCTGCCTGGCAAGCATAAGGTCCTGAGCTTTATCCCTGGTACTGCATGCTGTGCCGGCCCCAGAACCCTAGGCACCCTGTGCTGGCCCCAAAACTGGGCATGGTGGTACGTGCATGTAATTCCAGCGCTGGGAAGCCTGAGGCAGGACCACTATGAATCTGCGTTGCGAGACCTTGTATCCAAAAAAAAAAAAAAAAAAAAAAAAAAATGGGGGAAGAAAACCAGCTGAAATAAATTTTAATATATTTTATTTAAACAATACATTCAGAATATTACTTTAGTGTTTAATGAACATGAAAATGAGATGCTGCACTTTGCATGACCTCGTAATTTGAAATCTGCAATGCTTTATACTCTCCCCTTGGACGAACAGTGATAGTACTGAGCAGTGGCTTCTTACTGGATAGTGCCAGGCAGGAGTGTTTGAAAATATGCAAATGCGAGTTGCAGAGTTCTTGGTAAAATTAAAAAACAAATTTAAGACTGGTAAGCTTGGCACTTTTAACTTTTTTAAGGCATGAAGTAGAAATATTCTTTTTTTCCGTTGCTTACAAAACGGTTTAGTATAAATCACTCTAAATTGTTCAGTATGTATTAATTCAGTCAGTATACAGCCTGTATATGTAACAAAATTTAGAGAGTTTGTTGAATCTAAGATGACAGGATAAAAAACCTGTATCTTCGATAATGAAAGTCCATTATTAAATGGCAGAGCAAAAAGGATTATTTTTCTCTTACTAGAAGGTTATTAACTAATGTATTATGTTCTACCTTTTATATGTAAAATTTTAGACACCATTTAACAAGAAATAGTGCTTATTTCCTGCTGAGATATTTCAGATATATCACAAATATGTACTTCAGAATCAGACTGACTATAGAAATAATGACCAGTATTTTAAAATGTATGTAGAATGTGATTCTTATTTTTTGTTTTGTTTCCCATTTGTAATGTAGAAGTTCTCAAAGGGGGATCTAATTTAGATCTAAAGATTTAGATATAATCCTTAGGATAAGGAAATTGGTCGGAGTAATAATAGGCAACAAATGGAACACTTTCTCATATATTTGCCTTAATAAACCAGTTGTAATTTGTTCTTTTCTTTTTTCCCTTTCTCCCTTTCTCTCTTCCTCCCTCCCTTCTTCCCTCCCTCCCTCCATCCCTCCCTCCATATCTCTCTCTCTCTCTTCTCTCTCTTCTCTCTCTTTCTGGTTTAGGATCTCACTATGCAACTTGGACTCATAGTGATCCTCCCCAGTGCTGAGATTACAGGTGTGCACCATCATACCTGGACTCAGTGGCTGGCTTAGCATGCCTGAGGGCAAGGCCTTCATAGCGTGTGGTGCTTGGATTGAACCCCAGTCGCAGCGCTTGCCTAAGCAGTTGCATAGACATCTTTGCTATCTCGCTGACCCTTTTTCATCTTTTCATGCATTTATGAACTTCGCATTTTTGAAGATTTCTTTTTTTTTCTTTTTTTGCGGAACCTGGGATTGAACTCAGACCCTTGCACTTGCCAAGGAAGCACTTATTCTACTGAGCCATCTGCCCGGCCTGATTTCTATATTTTTCAGTAGTTTTTGTAGCTACATTTATTTTGAGACTGAGGTTTAGAACATTAGTTATTGACCCTTCCACATACTGCCATCCTGTAAGGAGCTTTTGTTCTGCTGAAAGAAGTGTGGTTCTGGGTGCAGTAAGACCAAGCAGATCCCTAACATTAACAATGTGGGCAGGACAGAAGTGACTTCAATCTTGTTTCCTCTCAAGCCAGTATCAGAGGTGTACGCCACATTCCAGGTGTTGGTGACATGAGGAGTATCAAGTTATTGGTAATGAAATTCACAGAGCCGTTTGGCTGGGTTTGTTTATTTAGGGTATGCTGGGAAACATGCTTGGACAGCCAATCAGGATGACTCAGGAAGAGCAGTTGAGGCTCATGCTGGCTGCTGTAAGATGAAGCTGAACCCATGCTTTGAAAACACCATTGTAATAGGCCTGTCCTACACCAATTAAATCGGTCTCTGATGATGCTCCATGAACCCTCCCTGCAGTTGGAGTGCTGAGTTAGAAAATGTGCTTTTTTGGGTTGAATTACTGATTTTTAAAATATTAAACATAAACCACTAGAAATACTTTTATTTTTTTTAATTTTTTTTTTATTTTTATTTGAGAGAGAGAGAGAGAGAGAGAGTGTGGTGTGTGTGTGTGTGTGTGGCCAGCTCAGCCCACCAGGGGGCGGGGCTGGCTGGCATGTGGTGCTGGGGGATTGAACCGCAGTCCCTGATGCCTTGCCAAGCTTGTTCTAAGTAGGTGCTTTAGACCACTGAGCCATCTCTCCAGCCCCTAGAAATACTTTTAAAAAGTAGAAAGGATAGAAAATTCAATCCATCATACCAAATCATATTTATATTTGTTTTCATTCTATTTTTTCTTGTTTTACAGTTGTATTTATCCATTTTAATTTGGCTATTCTGAGATAATAGTAACCTAAGTCATCTTGTGTTCTAACTCTTTGTATTGCCTTTTGGATTTTTTTTTTTTTTTCTTTCCTGGCTCAGACTGCTGTTAGGGTGGGTTTGGTTTGGTAAGGCATGTGGATCTGGGGATGGAACTGCAGTCCCCTGGGTCTGACTGGGTTTGCCCAAGCAAGCGCTTAAACAACTGAGCTAACCCACAAGCCCCTTATATTGCCTTTTATTTACTTATTTTTCCTGTTTTTTAGGGAAGGGTCTACAGGGTATTCAGGCTCTCACTATTAGATCAGACTCATAGTGATCCTCTTGCTTTCAGCCTCCCAAGTGCTGGGATTACAGGCATGTGCCACTTTGCCCATTCTCAATCAACGTCTCAGTGCACCCTGGGGGTGCAGCCAGGGCAGCAGGCCCCGGGGATCGAACCCTGAGCCCCTGCATCTGCTTGCAGGCGCTTTAATCACTGAGCTATTTTGGCTGGCTCTTATATTACCTTTTATGAAAGATAATACTTCACGACTGATCTATTTGAGACTTATATATTTATTACTTCCATGTTGGTTTTTTAAATTTTCATTTAATGGAGCTTATGACTTTTAGTAAATATTTCAAAAATGTTGTCAAATGTATAGTTATTATATATATATATATATTTTTTTTTTTACTTTTTCATCCTTCTTGTTACTATTGTATATACATAAAGCTTAAGAATTTCCATAGATTTGAAGGCATATATATTGAGACTTTCTTACAGTTTTCTTCACTGTAGATTTCCAAAGATAATCATCATCTTCTTTTTTTTTTTTGAGACAGAAGTCTTGCCATGTAGTCCAGGAAAGACTTGAACTCATGGTGATCCTCCTGCCTCAGCTTCCTGAGTGCCCAAAGATAGTATTTCATTCCTTATATCATAACTACTTTCCCATTACTCTGTGAAGTAGTTTTCTTACATTTTAACAGCTTAAGTATTTTATGATGAACTATAGAATGGTAATGATATATTGTGTACTGCAACATCGTGTTGACATGTTCTAAAATAATGTGTCAGTCTCATAATCTATTGTTGTGAGAAAAAAGCAAGCCCCAGGATGATGTAGCTCACCCACTTAGTTATACCACCAGCCTTGTTTTAGTTTTTACTTTTAGAGTTGCCCAGGCTAGTCTGTCTTGTGGTCCTCCCTATCACCTTGCTTGGCCTCTCTGGTGGCTGGTGTTAAGGTAGCTGCCACAGCTGGCTCTTTCTCCCTTTGAGTACTGGACATTGTTTCTGGCTTGCGAATATGAAAACTCGCAGCAAAAAATACTGAAGTTGTTTTGAGGTTTAATTTTGTTTGAAAAATAATAAAACTGGACCTATTGTCAGGAGCCGGGAGGTGGCTCAGTAGGATAAGCGCTTCCCTGTTCCCTGGCAAGAGCGAGGGTCTGAGTTCATTCCCCAGTTCTGCCAAAAAACCCCACAAGAAACTGGACCTGTTGTCTGACATTTAATTAAAATTAGTGTGATTGTGAAACGCACCTTATATAATTAAAAATGTTCTATCTTTAGTAATCTATTCTTGGTTGCCTCAAGGGTAAAACCTGTATAGGGAATCCTTGAGTGAAATCCTTAGAAAGAAAGATGCAGGGTTATTGCTACTGGAGATTTTTGTATGCATTCTGTTTTATATACAATGTGCCTTTTTTCTTTTGGATTTAGGATCTTGCTGTGCAGTTCAGGCTGCCTTGAACTCTTGGTGACTCCTCTTCCTTGGCCTCTGGAGTGCAAGGGTTACAGGCTCAGGCCTCCACTCCTGCCAGTGGTGCCTTTTTACAAAGTGATTTTTTTTTTGCAGAACTGGGGATTGAACTCAGGCCCTTGCACTTGCCAGAGAAGTGCTTATTCCACTGAGCCATCTCCCCGGCCCCACAAAGTGATTTTTCTTTTTAGAAATTTTGTATTCTGGACACCAGTTTTACTAATATTGATGTTTGGAAAGTTGATAAATTTAGTGTGAATATAATTACTTAGATTTAAACCTTATTCTCCCATTATTTGTGAGATACTGAGCAAGTTGTCTTGTGGAGCTGTGCTTTGCTTTCTTTGTCTATAAAATGAGATCATGGTTTTTGTTAGAATTTATTGATAGCACGTGTAAAACAGCGAATGCCACTATTTTCTTCTTGCATTGCAGAGTAATGCAGGTAATACTCTGTGAGTGGAGACTTTGGCAGATATGCTAATTGCATATTATTCTATGTAAGTCTGAAATAATGGTCCCAAAACAGCTTTCCTAATATTTGTACTGCAAAGTAGTAGTGAAGATAATGTCACGGCTCGAACGTGTGAAACACTGGTCACAGCAAACACAGTATGCAGCAAGTTTCCAAAATTCCATAATTTCCATAATGATTGCACAAGTTTTTAGCACTGGTAAATAGCCTATTAAACACAAGGTGTGTGAAATGCATTGCAGCGTAGGAGACCACAGTGTAACTTAGCAGAGAAAGCAGGAGGAAAAATTCAGTCCAGACTTCATTGTGTTTCTAGAGAATACAAAGGTCAGACTCTTCCTCTTGAGACATTTTTTGCCTTAGAAGAGGGATATTGACACCCCCTGGGAGACTCACTTTTGAGTGAGAGTGTTTATTTTATTTATCCCTAGGCCATTTGATGTCCAACAGGCATTTCTCCAAACTGCCGTAGTTTTAAAATATTATAAAAATAGCTCTTTCAGCTGAGTGTGGTGGCTCCTTCCTGTAATCCCAGGCCTCTCGAGGTTGAGGCAGGAGGATCACTGGGAATTTGACTTTAGCTCAGGATACCAAGTGAGTTCAAGGCCAACTTGAACTCCATAGTGAAACCCTGTCTCAGGAGGGGACACACACACACGCGTGCGCGTGCGCGCACGCGCCCCTTCAGTGTGAAGTGCCAAACTGAAGACAAATGCTGGTCAGAAGCACCAGACTTCCCGTAGAAGTGAGTGATAACTTCTGAAGCCATGGAAACCTTTGGTAGTACAAACCATATTTGTGTTCCGAAATTCCTGAAGGCTAAATCTGACAATGTCTATTTATCAAATCACAATCAGTTCTGATTTTTTTATTCAATATTAAACAATTTTGTATATAAGACTTGTTTATGTAAAAATAATTCTCTAGGTCATTAAGAGATTTGCTGTGGTAGCTCCCAGGTACACGAGACTGAATATATTTACCAAGAAGACAAATGATATTCTTTTTTTTTTTTAAATTTTATTTATTTATTTGTGTGTGTGTGTGGGGGGGGGGGCAGCTCAGCCCACCAGGGGGCGGGGCTGGCTGGCATGTGGTGCTGGGGATTGAACCGCAGTCCCTGCGCTTTGCTAAACTTGTTCTAAGTAGGTGCTTTAGACCACTGAGCCATCTCACCAGCCCCAGACAAATGATATTCTTAATGTTTCCCTTTTGTCTTAGGACTTACCTTCCTTTTTATTCTACCTTTTGAATCTTTTTACTTGCCTTTAATTAGATTTGTTATTTAATAACAGCTTTGCTTTTCTGTAGATTGTTTGGAGCTTATGTACCCAGGCTTGACTTAGAAGTTGAAGATGTAGACTGGGCGTGGTGGCACGTGCCTGTAATCCCAACACTTGGGAGGCTGAAAACAGGAGGATCACTGAGTCTGATCTGCTTAGTGAGACCCTGTACTAAATATATTAGAAAGAAAAAAAATAAATATGTGAAGTTGCCAAACCTTCTCTGGCTGTTCTTGAAACTAAAGTGCTCTTGGGATCTAATAGTGGCATTTTTTTTTTTACAACCAACAAGAGGATTTGACTTTTAATAAATATTGCCCCACATAGCCTACCTGCACTTGCTCTTCTTGTTCCTGTGCAGTCCTGCACCGCCTGTGTCACTTAACTTGGTTAATGAGTTTACTAGAGAAATTGGCCTCTAAAGAAAGTAATACTAACTTTATACAGTTTTAATTGGGGTGGCGGTGGTGGTTACATAATTGTTCCTTGGATTTAACGCTATCTCTGACACAACATTTTTTTAAAAAATGTCCACAGGATTTGATAAATGGTTAGGTCTATTTAGCTCTCTTAAATTCTTTAGCTTTTAAGTGCATTCATAGATAGCTTAAAAGTAGCAATGCCAGCTCTACACTGCATATTTTATAACATTGTACAGTGTTTTCTAGTAAGTTTATCAGTGTGAATTTATGTATACATATGTACAAAAATAATGGATGCTTAAGAGAAAAAATTTCACCGCCTGTCAACGAACTGTCTGCAACTTAGCATAGCAGAGAAGAAGCGAAAGAAACAGGACAGTGGTGTGAACATGGGGAAGCAAGAAAGTGTACAACTGTGAAGCGAATGCTTAGTCTCAGAGATGAGAGACTCAAAGAAAAGGATAGATTAAAACCTAAAAGGAAAGAAAAGACAGATCCTAGTGCTCCAAAGGAAAGAGAAGTCCCCCAACATCCTTTCTGCTTATTCTTCCATCATAACACACAGGTGGGCCCACCTTCTCATATCCTGGTTGATACCAACTTTATCAACTTTTCCATCAAAGCCAAATTGGACTTGGTACTATCAATGATGGAGTGTCTGTATGCCAAGTGTATCCCTGTATAGCTGATTTTGTAATGGCCGAAATTGAGAAATTGGGACTGAAGTATCAAGTGGCCCTAAGCATTGCCAAGGTTCCACGGTTTGAACAATTAACCTTGCGCACATAAAGCGCCAAGTATGTGCAGAGAGTAACTCAGCACAAGTGTAACATTGTGGCCACAGTTGACCAGGACCTTAAATGGAGAATCCAGAAGATCCCTGGAGTTCTGTCCTGTACATTTCTAATCACAGATACAACACTGACCAGATGCTAGATGAGTATGGAGCCCTCTGTTCTGATTCTTACAAGACAAAGTTCCTCTGCCTCCTTCTGACCAACTTTTTTTTTTTCCAATTCATTCAGCATGCTGTAGCATGAATTATTCACCCACTCGCTGTATTATTAGCTGATTATGGTTAAATAAGTTCACTTTTTGATGCTTTGTGAAGAAAAAAAGAACAACAAAGAACAAGAAGTGCATGGGTTCTTCTCACCATGCTTGAGGTCCAGTGGCAGGTGATTACAGGGTGGCATTTTTCAGGCGGAGAGCACATGTGTTACAGCAGCAGCTCACTGCCTCGGTCGTATAAGTTGGTCAAAGTTGAAATTTGAAGGATATAATTTAGAACTAATCTTTGGTAATTAGTTAACACTATTTCAATTTTAAGATCTAAAGAATGTATTAGGTAACTTTTTCTTTGTCAGAATATTTGTATAATCATAACTTTCCCTCAGTTCCTATAAAATTGCACATAATCTCCCAGTGTTTTATGATAATATACTTATTAAAATTCATGATGTAATTATCTAAGCTTTTTTATATAAATTCTCCATAGCAACCAAATGATTTCTAATTATTGCTGAAGTGGCGCCCAAACATTCTTCATCTATAAAGATGGAAGCACTAAGAAGGGAAAGTGAAACTCACACCAACTTAGAGATGTTAAAACAGGTTAAACCTAGCAGTGTGACTATGGGAGACGAAAGTTTTCAAGATGATGACATAGGTAATTAATATTTAGGAACTGGCTTCAGCCGTGGGGACTCCAGGGCCTCTGGTGGAAGGTCAGCACCAGAGTCACTGACAAATCCACAGGTGTGCTGTCACCAACCCTGTCAGAGCTGTGTGTCAGCTGTTGAGAGTTTGGGTGAAAGGAGCACAGGAAAAGGTCTCTTGGTAACATAGAGGTCACCAAAGTTCTTGGACTAAAAGTGGTCTCTTCCTTGTGGTGTTGGTTTAAGAAGGATTTGTTTTTTCTTTAAAGGTTGGCTCTGAGTTTATCATTCTTAATAGCTGAATAATACTCCATTGTGTAAAAATACCACATCTTTTTCAACCATTCCTCAGGTGATGGGTATCTTGGTTGTTTCCAAGATTTGGCTATCACAAATTGTGCTGCTATAAACATAGACACACATATATCACTATGATATGATGTTTTCATATCCTCTGGGAAAATTCCCAGTAGAGGAATAGCTGGTTTAAATGGGATTTCCAGTCCAAGTGTTCTAAAGAGTCTCTATACTGATTTCCATAACGGTTGCACCAGTCTACATTCCCACCAGCAGTGGAGAAGGGTTCCTTTTTCCCCCCAGCCTCTCCAACATTTGTTGTTGGGTGATTTCTTTATGATAGCCATTCTTTCTGGGGTGAGATGATATCTCAATGTGGTTTTAATTTGCATTTCACAGATGGCTAGTGATGTGGAGCATTTTTTCATATATTCGCTTCTTTAATTTCTTCCTCTGAGAAGTGTGTGTTCATCTCCGATGCCCATTTCTGGATTGGGTCTTTAAATTTTGGGGCCCTAGTGTTTTTTATTTCTTTATAAATTCTAGAGAGCAGACCTTTGTCTGAGTACATTGCCAGTGAAGCGGAAGACCCAACACTATTATGGACTACTGAACTCTTTTAGATTATTTTGCTGAGTTTACACACCTATAATATTCAAATAACGGAACTTAACAAAAAAAGGGGATACAGATGAATGTCCATTTTGTTTCTGTGTATTCAAAGTGGTTAGGATAGATATATAGTTACATTCTCTTAATGAATAGAGTGCTTTGTTCTAATGGTGTTTGTAGATAGTATATCATGTCCACATCTTGTACAGCAATTAACCACTGGGAGGAATGTATGCAATGTGTTAATTATTGAAACTGTCCTACCAATTTGGTTTGAAACTCTCTCATTGCTGTTTATCAATAAAATTATGGAAAAAAATTCAAAATACATTTTAAAAAGTAAATAAATAAAAAATAAAAAAATAAAGCTTGGCCCAGGCTGCCCTTAAGAGCGGGTCTGGTAAGACATGGGGAGCCAGAATCCAACCTGGGTTTCCTGAGCCTGACTGTGTTTGCTGCAGTAGGCCCTGAAACAGCTGAACTGACCGCAAGCCCCCATGCTGTTTGTTTAAGATATGTACTCTTGTTTCATTAACTGTCTCCTGTGGTGTTGAAGGTTTTATTTCTGGTTAGGCTCTTGATGGCATTTTTAAGTAATGAGATTCTTTGTAGTTTGATGATGCTCTAGAAATCTGGTAAGTACTGTACACTCTGTCGTATGTTTTGGTAATTTACTTGGTAAAATATTAGCATGTGTCATTGAATTACATACTGTGGAGTAGATCTTTGTTGTCTGACATTCATTTTTTCTTTAAAAATCTTACCTTCATGAAAGAAATTTTTTCTTTGTGCTATTTAGCATCTCCATCAGGTTAGTTTAGATTATTTCTGATTGCAGTAGTTATTTGGAAGGGAAATTCCTTAGTTTTAACAAGATATAATTTCCCATATCCTTTATTAGGTACTTATATACTATTAGGTACTAAGGTATTTTAATTTGAAAATTTAGGACAATTTGCTTTACTATTTCTTTTCAAATTAACCTCTTGGATATAATCACCATAAAATATTTATTCTCCTAAAAAGAGATCAAAACCAAGACTCACAACTAATGTTCACAGGGAGCAGAGTAGTTAAGTACAGAAATCGTGAAGGTATTTTCAGGTTACACAATTTCTACAATATAAAGTGTCTGCATTTATTGTTTTTTTTTCTCCTGGTTCAGTTGTTTATAATACTACAATATAAGGTTATCTATTTCTTCTTTTCAGTGCAGTTATACTTGTTAGAAGAAAATAATACCACATAATTTAGTCTAGGGTTACTTCTTAGATTATGACTGAGTTTTACTTTTTTGGTTCTATAATTATGGTTCACGAGTCAACATTGATGCCATGTAAACCGTGATTTTTAATTTGCCTTATTGTCATAATGTTTCAACCAGAATAAACATTTAATGTAAGTCATAACTGCAAACCTTTAAATATAAAGTCACTGTAATAAGTTTATTTTTCCTTTCTTGAAGCAATTTGTCCTAAATTTCCATACATTTGCATTTGTTTTTGCTGTTCTAAAATTCCTTAGTTGCTGGCTTTTACCTTTTATGTTGCTGAGTTTTATACATCTATTTTCTCACCTGCCATATCCTAGGGGGCTTGGAGTACCCATAATACAGTGAGCCCACCTTCCTGGTCCCCAGACATTTCAGAAGGTCGGGAAATTTTTAAACCCAGGCAGCTTCCTGGCAGTGCCATTTGGAGCATCAAAGTGGTAAATAAAATTGCATTTACCTTCATGTATCATTTCTTTCTGGTTTATTTTGTCCTGTTGAATGTTAAGAAGTAAACTGTTGTAGATTCAGTTTCCTGAGCCACTTTTTAATGGGAAAATTTTACTATAAAGAAATAACATGCTTTAGAGATCTTGACTGGGAGGATGTTAAATTGTAGTTTTACAAGTATAAAATTTAATACCTGCTTTTATGGCTTATTTGTTTGTTATGTTTATAAACCAATATTCCTATGAGGAGAAAATCCTTGTTCTGTAGGCTGAAAGGTAATTGGAGACTTGCTTGTTCATGTTACAGAATGTTTTTGCTTGGAAAAAGAAAAATTGTTAATAGAAGAGTATCAGCATCGCAGCATATTTTACTGTGCGTGTTAAGCTTCTCAGTTGTAGAGATTTTTCTTTGTCATTGGATGATTCTTTTAGTTTTAGAAGTAGACTGATACATTTTGAAGGGAAAAATTAATTTGAAAAAGATGTATTCATCTCAAAAGTTAGAATACTTTTATTTACAAGAGAAAATATTTTTCTTTATGTTCCATATTTAATTTAATTGTGGAGTAAGGCTGTAAATGTTTTACTATTTCAGAATAATGTACACTTTAACAGTGTAAAGGATGACTAATTTTACAATTTTATAGCAAATACCACCCATTTTCACTTAATTATATCTGTGTCTTCGCATGTGAGGGCACATTGTCAGATTATTCTAGGCTGAATTATAATTAACTTTATTTTATTTTTATTTTATTTTTTATTTTCTTGATGGAACCGGGGATTGAACTGAGGCCCTTGTGCTTGCCAGGGAAGCACTTATTCCATTGAGCCATCTCCCCGGCCCAAATATACTCTATTATTATTATTATTATTATTATTATTATTATTATTATTTTGTGAAAATGGGGATTTGAACTCAGACCCTTGCGCTTGCCAGGCAAGTGCTTATTCTACTAAGCCATCTCCCCACCCCTATAATTAACTTCAAAAAAACCTTTTTTCCTATGTAAAAAGCAGCAAAACAGAACAACCTATTCCTTGAAGCTAACAACAGACCTCTCAAAGAACCTGAAGGAGATCAGGGTGAGAGGAGAAGAGAGGTCTTTTGAAAACTTGAATGGGATGTACTGACTAAATGAGAGCAGGATGCAAGGGTGCCCCTTCCTTTTGGTTCTTCTTACTGAGCACAGTGCTGCAACAGATATTTTTACCTAGAAACTATTCTGGTAAGAGGAGATAAGTTCACTTAGTAAACTCTGATCATTGGCTTTAGAGAGATGAGATCTTAACTTTGTTTGGGGTAGCACCTATATTTCTGATTATTCAAAGATTATAAGCATATAATGGACTTATTTGTGTACATGTCCTGGCTGCCCTCAGCATAACAATGCAAGTCTGAATGTAAAGAAAAGAAGAGAAAAACTCAGAAGATGTTTGTACTGACATCTTAAAAAGGCAGAAGTTCAATGTTTCTTCATGATATTATTAAAAAGTCACATAAATTCTGTTTCAGGAATTGATTATCCAGGGTATTCAAAAGAGGCATTTTATATTTTTGTCATTTTGCTTACAGTATGCAATTTTTTCTCTAAATACTGTGGTAGACTAAGGCAGGAATTTTCAGTTTATAAAGCTGCTGTTAAATGATAGTTGAAATCATTTAATTTTAAGAACAAGCCTCCTCATTCCTTTATACTAGCAAAAATGAATTTTGATGCAGTGTAACAGCACAGAATAGAAGTTAAAAAGCAGAGTTAGAAGTCAGACTTGTGAACTTAATGATCATGGTCAAGCTACTTAAACTTTTTATTCCTCAGTACATTTATCTCTAAAATGGGGATAATAAAACAGTATATATATGTATTTTATGGGCTTCCTGAGAGTAACAAGTGCTTAAATCAGTACATAGTAAGTATTCAGTGAATGTATTCTATTACAATAATCCCTGAAAGACTACTTAGTAAGCATTCTTCCTTGTTTTGAATGCAGTTGGTTGTACACTGAAGTAGCTAGGCTGGATGGGGCAGTTTCAGTCGTCTAGATCGCAGGAGTATGAGTTAGAGAGACAGTGTCGAGGCTGCTGCTGAGGAGCATCCCCAGGACTGGACGCGTTGTCTGATGCGGAGGTTAGACACATCCCAGGGCTGGGGAGCTCGCTCAGTGGTGTAAGCAGTGCCGGCAAGTGCAAGGTCCTGGGTTCAGTCTATGGGACTGCAAACGAGCGAACAGTAGTAATAGAATAAAACATTAGATATTTATATTTTAAGTTGTAAAGTGCATACTTAAAAGGTACAAGTAATAAGTTTGATATGATGTATATCATCTAATCAGAATAAAATAGTATATATTTGTTTTAACGTTTAATAAAATGTTTTACTTTGTTGGCATTTGGATTAAAAATTCTGCTGGGCTTTTATAGAATGCAGACTGCCCTTATCTGTTCCATAGGGCCGTGGTTCCGGATTTCCGGGAAAGCGAAGACCTCGAGGTGCAGGGCTATCAGGACGAGGTGGCAGAGGCAGGTCCAAACTAAAAAGTGGAATTGGAGCTGTCATGTTACCTGGGGTAAGCCTTTTTTAAAATATTTACTATGCTTTGTAAATGTGAGTTTATGAGAAGCTCATTTGTAGCAAGTTACTTCTGTATGAAGAAGAATATCAATGGACTGTTTATTTTTTTATTTATTTGAGAGAGAGAGAGAGAGAGAGAGAGAGAGAGAGAGAGAGAGAGAGAGAGAGAG
>NW_004524603.1:4704421-4725538 GCF_000260255.1 Octodon degus
AGCTCAGCCCACCAGGGGGCGGGGCGGGCTGGCATGTGGTGCTGGGGGATTGAACCGCGGTCCCTGATGCTTTAGGTAAGCTTGTTCTAAGTAGGTGCCCTAGACCACTGAGCCATCTCTCCAGCCCTGGACTGTTTATTTTAAATTTTACTATGTCTCTGCCTTTTTGTTGTTTTGTAATCTATCCCTGGGTCAAATTTTTCATTTATTACACTTTCTGCTTTTTACTTTCTCTCTATTGTTCTTTTCACTCATCTTTCTATGTCAGCCTTTCCCAAAGAGCTAATATGTAATACTTGCTCTTTTGTCTGAAATACCAGACTCTTGTACCTTGGATCTGTTTGAAAATTTCTCTAGATTGGCATTTTAATTTTCTATTTTAGTTATGCTTGGTGCTAATCAGGCTTGAAGAAGCTGAAAATACAGTAGATTAATATGTTCTAAAAATGTTAAAGATCCAATGACTTGGGGTCAAGGACATGGCTTAGTGGAATAAGTGCTTCCCTGGCAAGCACAAGGGCCTGAGTTCAATCCCTGGTTCTGCAATAAATAAATAAATAAATAAATAAATAAATAAATTCCAATGACTTAATATTTCATTTTTAAAAATATTTTTGAAAAATCTTTTAATTTATTTAGTACAGAATCTTGCTACACAGCATGAACTCGTAGTGATCCTCCTGTGTCAGCCTCTCCAGCACTGGGATTACAGGCATTTGCCACCATGCCCAGTTTCAGTGAGTGGCACAGCACACTCCAGGTTCTAGGGCCACCACAGCATGTGGTACCAGGGATCAAACCCAGGTCCTTGCACTTGCCAGGCAGGCGCTTAGCTTGTGGCACTATCTCCCCAGCCAATGATTTCATATTTTAAAATTGACGACTATTTATTCAGTGTATTATGACATTTTCTTTAAGTGTGTATTTAGTAAATATTGACAAGTATTTCTATGTAGTAACTTCACTATTTCACAAATACTAAATGTTAAATTCAAGAGACAAATGAAATTATTCAGTCTTATTACTATACCAAGAGTAGGGATGATGTAGGTTCTGGTCTTTTTTTTTAATGGCAAAAAAGACATGTTGAGGAAAAATTAATACAACTGAAGGCAACAAATATCTGAGATACACTATTCTGTGTGCTTTTGTCATGTGTACACCCTTGTGCACTCTTGAAAACAAGATAGTGAAGAAGCTCCCAATGTTTCTTCAGCCTCCTTTCGCCCTTCTGCCCTTCCCACCCTCCCTGCTAGTCCTGCATCCCATGCACTCGCCAAGTCTGTGTCCTTCACTAAGGTGAGTGTGCATTTTCAGGGACTGCGTATATGTGGAACCAGATATATGGTGAAAGAAAATAGGCTGGCTGTGCTATCTGCAGTTAGCTTTTAAGGAGAAGCTGTTTCGCATTTCGAGTGTACCTGTGTGTATTCACAGTCAGAGTGTTTGAGATTCCCAGCTCCTCTGTGGGTTTAGCAACATTGGAGATGATCATTCGTAATTTTAGCCATTTTGATTAACATTTTTTAAATATTTTCTAATGATATCCATTTTTAATATACTTATTTGTATCTGTGATTTGATATAGTCACTCTTCAGATGTTTAGTCCATAAAGTTTTGGTAGTTTTTAACCTCTTGAGTTTTGAGTGTACTTTACATATTCTGGACAAGTATTTCGGTTTTTCTTTCAGTTTTTTGAAACATGGTCTCACTGTGTAGTCCAGACTGGCCTGGAACTCATAGTGGTCCTCCTGCCGCAGCCTCCCAAGTGCGTTTCTCCTCCTGTGCCCTGTAACTCTCTTAAAGAGACACCTAAATGAATACAGCTGTGTCACAATTCATAGTATTGTGGTGATTTCTCACATAACATGTAATGTAATTTGGCATTGTCAGTGTCAGTGTTGGCAAAAAGTTATATTTTGGATACCAGTTTTCTGAAACTTCACAGTTAAATGTAATATAAGTGAGAAATATAATTTGCCAATTTGTGTATTTTTCTTTTTGTAGGTGTCTGCTGCAGATAATTCTTCAAATAAGGATGAGGAAGAAAACTCTATGCACAATACAGTTGTATTGTTTTCTAGTAATGACAAGTTCACTCTGCAGCAGGTTTGAAGTTTATCTTCTATTTTAAATTTTCCTTGCCCATTTCCACTTTCCCTTATGCACAGATAGGTAGCTTGGCTAGAGGGCTGTATTAGTCAAGGAAGTATTTTAAAAGTAAAAATTACATATTTTTACCTTAACCTCTAATTTAAAATAGGCTCTCGCGTTCTTCATTTGCAGGATATGTGTGTGGTCTGTGGCAGTTTTGGCCAAGGAGCCGAAGGAAGGTTACTTGCCTGCTCTCAGTGTGGTCAGTGTTACCACCCGTACTGTGTCAGTGTTAAGGTAATGTGCTTAACCTGGGTGCGTTAGCAGGTGTACTGAGTTTTTCTTTGAGTCGTGTAGCGAGGTGGTGTTTCCGAAGCTCGTAGTCAGCTGTTATTTACAATTTACTATACATGAGTGACGGTATTTAAGTACTTTAAACCTTGCTTATACAGGTTAACTCCAGAAATTTCTTGCCAGGCATGGTAGAGCGTGCCTGTAATCCCAGCACTCCCGAGACTGGGGCTAGAGGAGTGCCAAGAGTTTGATGCCAGCTTGAACCACACAGCAAAACCCTGCCCTACCTCCCCAAGTAACTTCTCTAAAAATTCTTGACCTTAAACTATGCTCATTATCTTGTTATTGTCTTGAAAAAGTAAAACAAAAATACATACGCATTTAATTTATAAAGTGCACTTCTGTAATAAGAGCCTGGAGTGCTCCGCTTCAAGTTTCCAGCGTAGAGAGGTCGTGAGGAACTGTTCGTGTGGTAGTCATGCGCTGGGTATTCGGAGTGCCATGAGGATGTGTATGTCTCAGTCAGCACTTCCTTTGTTGAACTCGGGTTTTTGTTTTCTTGGTAAGAACTCAGTTTTAATAAAACCTGTATATTTGAATAAAATAACATGGTCTCTGGACTTCAGTGTGGAGGCCTCACTGTGAGGCAGGGTCCTGCTGTTACAGCCATGTTCCTCTGGAGCTGCTGCGCTGTGGTGGGAGCCCAGAGGCTGGCTTCCTGGTTCTGAATGATCCTGAGCTTGCAAGCCCTCGTCGTCTCTTCTCTCCTGCCTGTCAGACACCATCCCTGCATGCCATTGTTTGCCTGGGGTGCCAGTAGGAAACAAGTCGCGTGCATATTCTTGGGTTTCTTTGCTGACAGCTATACTATTGCTTTCTGAGGATACTGCACACTTATAAATCTAGAATCCAAGTGACAGACTATAGTTAGTCTATCGAAATAGAACACTGGTGCAAGTAATTTATACAGTCTGTGAACATTCATTCCTCACAATATATTGACTGAAAAAACAACATTTTATATAAAAATATTTTCAAATGTGTATAAGAAAACAAAGTTTGTTTATTCTTTTTATCTTTGTAGTCTAAATTCTCTTTAATTGGTTCAAGAATGCAGAAAGAACCCTTTTAGGTGGGGTACAAGTTCCATTAAGCCTGAGTGGTGCTCGAATACAAACAGCTCTTGTAGGCTAATATTGCTAACGGTTTTAGGAGGGAAGTTAACATTTGACAGGACTCCTCCTCAGGACTTTGTACATTTTTAATAACTCATCTGATAATTCCCTTGTACAGGTAAACTGTGTGAAGCTTACATAAATTGAGACCAGTTACTACATTGTTCCATGACTGTTACCGGTAGTTGGAATTTAAACTCATGTCTCACTTCCCGTGGTTCCTCTAATACTACTGACTCCATTCTGGACAGTGGATTGTATTACAGCCTCACCGATTGACAGAGACACAGAGCACTCACAAACACACTAGGAATTTGTGAGTTTTCTGGCTTAGTAGCTGTTGTAATGGGCAGGTCATTGTCAATCTACTTGGCCTTTTTGACGTTGTATCCCCGTAGGCCCAGAGAGCCTTTATTCTAAGTCATGTGTCTTCACACCTTCACACTTTACTTTTTTCTTTCGTTTTGAGATAGGGTCTTGCTGTGTAGTTTAGCCTGGTTGAATTCATTTGTACCTCAGGCTGCCCTTGCCTCACAGCCATCCTCCTGATGCAGCCAGCCTCTGGAGTACTGGGGTTATGTGTGTTACTGTGTCTGTCTACATTTTATGCTCTTGAAGAATAGCACTATTGAAAATTATATAACAAAGTTTTTGCATTGAATATTGTGACTATTGAGTGTTTAATCATTTTAGAAGTTCAAAATGGGTACATTTTATAAAAGGCATATATGTGGATTCCTTGTGTGAGGCCAGTGTTTACATTGCATAGTGTACAAAAAGATCACAATACAGTTGTGAGTGGATCTGTGCAAATGACACGTGATGTCGTCCGTGTCTTCTTCAGCACAAAACATTTTCCCTTCAGACCACCTATGAGGACTGCTGTTTCAGTGCTGGTTCCTCAGCCATGGTCTTTCTGGGTTTCTTGTGGGTCCTGCTTCCTGTTCATCACACATTTCCATCCTCTCAGAGATCACAGTCATATACTTTATGATCGCCAGTTTTTGAAAACAGTAGTTTAATGTTTTGCATAGTTTTTTGGTATCTTATGATGGAACAAAGAAGTGGTGTCACTTAATCATAGTGGAAGCAGATGTACATTGTTTATAAAACACATCTACCACAACCTCTGACACTATACTGTAGAGGAAAGCCTAGCAACTTTATAAAATTAAGATTGAGCCAGGCTCGCCCTGGAAGCTGATGCCTGTAATTCCACCGTTCTGGGAAGCTGAGGCAAGTGAATTGTAAGTTCAGGCCTAACCTGAGTAATTTAGCGTCCTAATGCGACTCTGTTTCAAAGTAAAAACATACTAAAAGGGCTAGGGATATAGCTCATTGCAAAGGCCTAGATTCAGTCCCAAAAAGATTATACCATTTCAGAAAAAGAGAAGAACGTATTATGAGTAGAGCACTATTTTCTAGACTAAAAGGGAATCTTAAAGGGAGAGAAGTTGTTCAAATTGTACTGCAAAGAAGTAAAGTAATCTGCAGACATTAAGCCAACATGTTGGTTGGATTTGGGGATCAGGAGTTCTTGACTGGCTGGAGCTATTTCAGTGGTTGTGGGGCATACAAGCCCAGTGTAGCATTGTGGAGAGTGAAAATAGATTGAATAACCTGAGATTCAGGCTGTAAAGATCATGGGCACTGAATAGTAATGAAGATACATGCTTTAAAAATTCTAGTCTTAAGAATTTGGTGTCACCTACTTCATCTGTTTTGGCACTGGCCAGCTTCCCGTTTTTTACTTGAATTTGAGTTGGTGCCTAACTGTGGGCTTGCATTTACACGTATTCGCAGTGGTCTATTTCAACAGTGGCACAGTTGTATAGTTGAAATAGTATTCATGGGGCACAAAACCTCCATCTACATTCTTTTTATCCAAGGCTGTTTTTTCAATTTGGGTAAATCACAAATTGTAACCTGGTTATTTAAAACATTTAAAAATGTTTGTAAGGGGGCCAGGGAGATGGCTCAGTAGAGTAAGTGCTTCCCTAGCAAGCGCAAGGGTCTGAGTTCAATCCCCGGTTCAGCCTAAAAAAAAAAGTAAGTTAATCAAAGCAGTAAAGATATGTGTTTAAAAATAAAAAATCATATACTGACCAATTCTGTTTTATCTTTTTTTTTTTTTTTTTTTGCGGAACTGGGGATTGAACTCAGGCCCCTGTGCTTGCCTGGGAAGCACTTATTCCACTGAGCCATCTCCCCGGCCCTATTTTATCCTATTTTTGTGTTTGAGGGAATCTCTCTTTTTCTTTCCTGATCTTTCTTCTTGTAGGTAATTGTGCAACTCTTCCTAAATAAGCTGGTACCACTGCTTTATCAGCATTATAATCGTTGAGTGCTGCTTTGAATGAACAGATTCTCTCAACCATGTATACCCTACCTTCCTCCAGCACCCTTTCAATGTAGATGTGTTTTCACATAGTTTTAACTGTTGGTTTTGATGTTTACCACAGATCTCATTAGTGTATCATGATTGTTGCTTTTCCATTGTTAGTAGCTGGGAGAAAATATTCATGTAGTTGTGTGACTGTGTAAATTTAAGTGTTGGTTTGACTAATTGAAATTTATTTATTTATTTATTTATTTTGGTGGAATCAGGAATTGAACTCAGGCTCTTGGCGCTTGCCAGGGATGCACTTATTCTACTGAACCATCTCCCTGGCCCCAACTCACTGAATGTTGACTGTGGATCCATTTAATATACTTTGACTTTTTTTTTCCTGGAGTTTTTAATAGCAAGATGGTAATCATTGGTGACTCCATTCCTATTTGTTGTGTTTACCTACTGGAATAGCACCATCACATCAAAATATTTTTTCAAGGATCTGTTTACCTGAGCAAATTCTTCCCTTTTCCTGGACCGTACATTGCCCTGCTGTGGTCTGTGCCAGCAGTTTCTAAATGTGTAGCTCACCTCTCAACCTTAAACTTCCTTGGACTTTGATCTTTTAAAGTCCATTCCCCCTCTTAATCTTCATCTCCCTTTTTTTCCTTTACATCCTCATTCTGCTCCACACATCTCGTGGTAACGTGTGGCCCGAGTATACAGGAGCTGAATTTGCGTTTTGTTTTGTGTAAACAGTATTATCCTCAAGTGATTGCATGTTAAGCTAGATTAAGAACTGTGCTTTGAAAAGTGTTTTCTTGTAGAATTTAGAAACAGTCTATTCTGCTGCCTGAGGTTGTAGGGAAGCTTGGTGCCATTCTAGGAACTGTTTGAATCTATTTGACTTCCTTTGAATTTTACCTTTTATTTTTTTCTCTGATTTTAGGCATTTATACTCTCCCATGAATTGAATTTCTATTCTGTACTTTGATTGCTTGTTATTTCTTTGTGACTTGGGTACTTTAGTCTTTTGAGGTCTTTAAGGAGTTAATTCCAAATTCATAATATTGTATTATGTGACTTCTTTGAGGATTTTATCAGGAATATAGAAATTCTTAAAATTTATGCTAACTCAAAATTTTGACACAGATGAAAATAGAGAAGTGAAGGTGAACTTCAGAAGTCCTAGCTTCATTGCCCGAAATTTGTCCAAGACCTAAAATGTCCCTGAGATCTCCATTTGTTTTTCGTTTTTATTTGGTCTTCATTGGTCCTATGAATTATAAGAGATAAGTCCCATGCCATGTACCCAAGTTTCAAAACATGACATTTATGGAAGCATTATAGATTATTGTGGACTTCATGGATGTATTAACAAATCCTGTATTTGTTATTTAATAATTCTTTGATTTCTTTAAAATCCACTCATAACTACGTATGGTGATGTACACCTGTACTCAGCAAGCTGAGGCAGGAGGATTGCTGTTTGAGACCGTCCTGTGTTACAAAGTTAGCTTAGGGCCAGCCTGAGCTGCATACCAAGAACCTGTCTCAAAAAGACAAAAAATAATTTAAAAAAAAATCCGCTCACCTTGCATATAAAAGTGCAGTATTTATTTATAGAATATCAGTACTGTACAGCATAATTATGGACTAAAAATGACTTTAAAATGTATAGTGTTTTCAGTTACTTTGCCAAACCGGGGGGGGGGGGGATCCTGAAAAGTACATGGGAGAGCCTTGTCCAGTGTTGGGCCACTAATGGTTGCCTTTTTTGCATGTAGTTACTTGCATAGCATATTAATTTATGCAGAATGAGGTCTTGGTGTATAAATCACATGGATTGCTTGTTTGTTCTGCAGATCACTAAAGTGGTTCTTAGCAAAGGCTGGAGATGTCTGGAGTGCACAGTGTGTGAAGCCTGTGGGAAGGCCACCGACCCAGGGAGGCTCCTGCTGTGTGACGACTGTGACATAAGTTACCACACATACTGCCTGGACCCGCCGCTGCAGACCGTTCCTAAAGGAGGCTGGAAGTGCAAATGGTACTCTGGCCTTTATTCTTTTCAGTCTTCCAATTTCAGAACTTTCTTACATCACTTTAGTTTTTGAAATTTCCTATGAATATTTTAATCATGAAAAACATATGTACTATGATAACAATCAGAAAACTTCACATACACTATGAATAATTTCTGTTTAAGTGTAGTTTCCAGATTACAGTGACTAAATGAGAAGATAAAATTGACTCTAGGGGCTGTGGTTTGGGTTTCAGGTGTGTCTGGTGCAGACACTGTGGAGCAACATCTGCAGGTCTGAGGTGTGAATGGCAGAACAACTACACACAGTGTGCTCCTTGTGCCAGCCTGTCGTCCTGCCCGGTCTGTTGTCGCAACTACAGAGAAGACGATCTGATTCTGCAGTGTAGACAGTGTGACAGGTATCGTATCCACACCCTCTACAGTTGCTTGCAAGCTTTTTATTTATTTTTTCCCAAGTATCTATTTGACTCAAATTTTTACTTGTAAAGATTTTTAACTGGGGGCTTTTTTGAAGCTGTATGAATCCTTTGGCATTAGATATAATATTATTGCCTATATATTCATTTTTCTATAGAGGGATTCTGAATCTTTTATTACATTTACAAAGTGGTCTCATGTTCTATTTCTTAAAGCTCTGATATTTACATGTCTAGGTTTTAGGTGTTATCTTTCGTTCTTCCTAAGTAGGTACATGTGTGCAGCTTCAAAATCAAAGTTGTTTTTTTTAAAAATTGTGTTGGTGCTTTATGTCCTGTTAGCAATAAAGCATTACACACATATTATTAGCAGTATTATTTCATATTAGTTTGGTATTCTTAGAAGTCAGTCTACAAACTCTGTTCCAAAGCAACACAATTCTGTCACTTGTATTTCTTACTACCTGTTTAACATCACTTAGCCAGTCGTGGTGATGCATCCCTATAATGCTAGCAGTCAGGAGGCTGAGGCAGGAGGACTATGGCGAGTTCAAAGCAGGCCTGAGCTACATAGTGATCTCAAGCTCAGCCTCAGCTACAGGATGAGGCCCTGTCTCAAAAAAAGAAGAAAAAAGCAGGAGCTTCAAATTAGAAGTAGCACATACTGGGACATTGGTAGTTTTCTGATTTTTGTTGCTATTCACCCTGACTAGCTTTACTACTCTTTCCTGCATTTAATATGTGATCAAAAGTAATTATTGTGCCCTCCTTAGTGATATGCACTTGCTTCTTCTCTAGTCCTGTTCTCATCCTTTTCCTTCCCAGTCTGAGGAAATCCCTGTGAGGTCACAGCAGAGTAGTTAGATGGGCTAGAGAACAGGGGCAGGTGAGGCTTGGGGTTTTTAAGTTTGAAGCTGTTAGTTACTCCTACAGTTTTTAAAGGATGAACTTCGCAGTATATTCAGTTCTTTTGAAATGTACAAATATGGTCTCTTTAGATGGATGCATGCAGTTTGTCAAAACTTCAATACAGAGGAGGAAGTGGAAAATGTGGCAGACATTGGTTTTGATTGTAGCATGTGCAGACCCTATATGCCTGCATCAAACGGTAAGAAGAATGGGAATTGCGAGTCCGTGCCACTCTACGATGCACGTGCGCTTTGCTGTCCACAGCCAGTGCAAGTAGTCTCGATTCTGCTTATTTTTGTGAATCTCTTTTTTGGACAAAGCTTTTGTGGAAAATGTTCATTTTTGTTACAATTTTGATAATCTCACCTTTATTAATTTACACAAAGAAAATGAGGTGTACATCTTAGATGTAAAATGCATTTGTTCATAAAGAACATGCCATATTATATTTATTAGCAATGTGTAGGAGCCTAATACACTGGTTCTTTCTTTACGAATTTTGATTTGTATGGTTACTTTACCACTTCCACTTATCATTTACTCTTGTTTTGCAAACCATGCTTAGCTGGTATGGTGGTGCAGACCTGTAATCCCAACACTTGGGAGGCTGAGATGGGAGGATCACCACGTTTGAGGCTGGCCTGAGCTACCTAGTGAGTGCCAGCCTGAAGTACATGGCAAAACCCAGTGTCCAAAACCCCCTCAAAGCCATGGTTTATTTAGTCATCAAGCATTTATTTCAATGATTACTGAGATTGAAAGTTTAATCATTATATGTCTTTAATAATTCTTTTCTGAAAAATTTACCTGAATTATTTTCATTCCAGTGCCTTCCTCAGACTGCTGTGAATCTTCACTTGTTGCACAAATCGTCACAAAAGTAAAAGAGCTAGGTAAAAATCTGAAGTGCCTTACCTGATGGTGGTGTTTTTTTTTTTTTTTTTTTTTTTTGGTGGAACCAGGGATTGAACTCAGGCCCTTGCACTTGCCAGGCCAGCACTTATTCTACTGAGCTATATCCCTGGCCCCCTTAAATGGCTAGTTTTTATGTAACTGGTGTGTCACACATTGTGTACAATACATTTGGTCGTGTAGGTGTTTGTTGTTAAATTCCATGGCATTAAACATTTTTATACTTAAGATACTAAATGTTCATCTTATTTTTTACTTGGGCAATATTCCTGTAAATTTCAACAAATGGCCAGTAAAAATTAACAGTTCTTAAAAAGAATTTTTCGTGCCACGTTTGTTTGGGCTTCGTTGATACACCACTTAGTGTCTAGTTGTTAGTAGAAAAGGTCTTACAAATTTCTTTAGATGTACAGAGCTGGACTTCAGTCTTTTACTTTTTTTTTCGATAACAACCTAGAATGGTGACTCATTGATGTTTTCCCTGTCTTTCTCTTGACTACATGTATTTGATATCATCTAATAAAAAATTAGGATGTTATGGGACTTACTCTAATGAATAGTGTTTCTGGATGTTAAACACTCAGTCTGCAGGTGTGTAGTACTTACTCCCTGTAAGCTGTTACACTGTCCCTGGTTTTCATGTGGCTTTCTGGAATATTCCTCTCACATTAATTCATCCTTTTTGTTCTCGTCTAGGAAGTGGATAATAGTTGGATGATGGAAGCAGAGCTTTAAGCTTCAGTGCTTTTTTTCTAAATCCTTCCTTATGATGAACAGAAATGACAGGAAGACCATTTTTAAAAAACATGCAGTCTTTTGCCTAAAGTCCAGGAAAGCCTGGCCAGTTATTCCCAGTCCTAATTAAGCATCATTATGTTAATTATTCATGTGTCTCATAGATAATTATTCCACGAAACTGCACTTGCATTCCTTCAGTATATGTATTGTATAATAGCAATAATTTACTAGTCAGATTTAAAAGTGAAAGTTTTAATTTGTATTCTTGGTATTTTTAAAATTTTAGATCCACCTAAGACCTACACCCAGGACGGTGTTTGTCTGACTGAATCAGGGATGACTCAGCTACAGAGTCTCACAGTTACTGTTCCAAGAAGAAAACGATCAAAACCAAAATTGAAATTGAAGATTATAAATCAGAACAGCGTGGCTGTCCTTCAGACCCCTCCAGACATCCAGTCAGAGCACTCACGGGATGGTGAAATGGATGATAGTCGAGGTAATACAGATTTATCGTCCTTGGAAAGCACATGCAAGAAGTAATGTATAAAATAACTTCTGAAGTTTTTATGACTTAACCAGGATAAATCCCACTGACTTAGACCACCCTAGATGTGGCGTGGCCCCCTTCTAAGTGATCTTCTTAGACTTTGCATTTTAAGGTTCACTTGCTTTCCTGGCTCCTCTTGGATTCATTTATCTTATAGACACCTCCAAGACCACAGTGTGTGTTAAGATCACGGATGGGCAAACGGAGGGCTTAGCTTCAGTTTGTTTGATAGTAGCATAGTACATACCAAATATTGTAAGCCTGGCTGCTGTGTTTAAGTTAGACTAGAATTTGATCTGTGCATTGTAGAAAAGGAAAATGATTAATAATATTGCTTCAAGTGTATATTATACTCACAGGTACTGAGTGAAAACTGTGATTTGCTAACATTTTCTTGGTCAAAATAGACATAGAAAGGTTATAGCTGAAGTGTAACTTGAATAGTAGTGCTAAATCCACCAGAAGTTACATTTTTGCTTATCTCCAAAGATCATTATAGAATTGTTTAGTATGATTTTTTTTCTTTTCAAAAGTAATATGTGCTCCATTATATTTCATCATTCAGTAATATTTATTGTATGTACACTGTGTGCCAGATGTTGGAAATCCTTAATAGTGAACAAGGGAAATAAAACCCTTTTCTCATGGAATTTGTATTTCACTGTTAGGGTACAGGAGTATGAAAAATAACCCCCCAGAACCCTAGGCCGGGATGGCTGCACGTTGAGAGTCTAGAGGTCTAGTTCAAGGGCAGACTGGTAAGTGATGGCCCTGGGAAGACTACACTCATAAAGGGCCACTTGCCAGGCAAGTTCTAGAGGAAGTACTTGGCCACGCTTGGTGGAGGTGTTCCGCATCTGCTGGGGCCCTGTCCAGTTCAGTGTGTGGGACATGGCCAGCCAGGCAGGCTGTGCGGCTGCTCCTTCTAGGCTCGGTGTGCTAGTACCACATCTGATGTGACATTCAGAGTTATGCACGAGAACCTGCCTAATTGGCACAGACACCTGGTGGGAGTGTGGGAGAATATCTCCATTGTGTCTTGTGGCCAGACATTAGGGGTAAGAAAGGGAAGGCAAAATCTGTTGTCTTTCACCAGAAGAAGGCTCAGAAGTACTATGGTATTTCTGCCAAAAGTATCTGCAACTTTGAGAACCTCTTTGTCTGGCTCTCCAGAAAGCGCATCAGAGACCCAACTTAGGAGTCCATCACCGTGCTTGCTCTTGCCTTACTAGAGATTGTCTTGGGCCCAGCGCTGGCAGTGCAGTATGAGCATGAGTTGGATATTGCTTACACCACTGCATTCTGCGGTGAGGATGATGACCTACAAGAACGTGAAGTGGGAGCCCTGTGTCAGAAGTGTAGTTTTATAAGGAACTGTCCTGAGTGGATGTGGCAGTTAAAGTTTTATGCTTAGATCAGAATATTTACTTGTTTGTAACATAATTGTTTCCTTTTTGAGTTTCAAATGTAAGGCTGCTTCATTCACATCACAATTAAAAACAAAACACAGGGTTCAATCCCTGGCACCACATGCCGTGCTGGTCCCGCCCCTGGGCGTGTGGAGCCAGTGATGGATTGCGGGCATGGTGGTGCACACTTGTAAGCCCAGCAGTATGGAGGCAGAAATCAGGAGGATCACTACAAGTCTGAGCTGCGTAGTGAGACCCTGCGCAAAAAAACCCTTAGAAACAAAACCGCATTAACTCTGTTATTATGTGTCTAGCAAGTGCTAGGGTAAATGTAAGAGGCTGAAAAGAATTAAAAGCATGGACAGTGGTGTTGTGGGGGTCAGATAAATGGAAAGTGGTCTTTAAGCATAGACTTTAGTGAGTTGGATGTGTGAGCCACTTGGTTGCTTGAGGACAGAGCATCCCAGATCCTGAGAAAGTGGAGGCAGAGGCCCTGGAGAGAGCATGTCCAGCATATCTGAGGAGTGCTGTGAAGACCACTGTGTTGGGCAGAGTCACTTATGGATAGGAGGAACCACTGAGGCCCCAGGTGTGCAGAGAGGATGGGCGCAAGCTGGTGGTTGTAGTGTTGGAGTTGTTGGTGTCAGATCTGATGCTGAGGGGAGTCCGCATTTCCAGAGGGTCATGGGATGCTTCTGAGGAGAAAAGAACATGTTCTCATTTGTATTGTACGCGATCATTCTGCTCTGATGCATAGACTGTCAGTGATGAGAGTGGTATCTAGCAGAGCAGTGAGCACACTAAACCAGTAATCCTCAAAGAGGTAATTGTTGCTTAGAGTAGATAGGTCTCGTAAATTCCTGGTAATTTCCACTTAATTCTCACATTTTTCTTATGTAGTAGTGAGTTTTGGGTTTGTGTTTTTGTGAGAAAAGTTATTGTGGTTATGAATAACTGCATTTTAAATGCAGTTGAACAGTGAATTTTTTTTTTTTTTTTTTTTTTTTTTATTTTTTTTTTTTCAGTACTGGGAATTGAACTCATGACTTTGAACTTGCCCGGCAAGCACTTATTCTACTGAGTTGTCTCCCCAACCCTGAACAGTGAATTTGATTTTGAAGTTTAAGGTGGATTTGGGGGGCCTGTGAGATCGCTCGGCAGACTAAGTGCCTGCTTAGACACACACGGGGACTGAGATTTGATCCCCAGCACCCTGTGCCCAGCTCCCCATCCCCCTTCCGTGGTAGCACTTGCCTGTAATCCCAGGGCTGGGGAGGCTGAAAGCAGGAGGATCACTATGAGTCTGAGCTGCGTGGTGAGACCCTGTACCAAATACATTTAAAAGACAATAGAGGATTTGGGATTGTGGAGAAACAGCCCATATGTTTAGAGGGAATTGATCCACACCAATGTCAGCCAGAACACATTGAAGAAGTTTTGTTTATGATAACATTAAAATTTGTGTGAAAAAGGATTTTATCCTAACTCACTTAAATTTGGGAAATGTTACATCTTACTAAATGGGAAAGGTTTCTTGACAGTACACATTATTTTCCAAATATTGACAGTTTAGAACCTTTTAAAACAAAAACAACAAAGACTGGAATGTTTCCATGTGTCTGTGGTGCTTTGGAATAGCCCTATTAGAAATTGTGTTTAATTTCAATTTTATATTCTCTTATTCCTGTCAGGGTCAGAAATCAGTTGAAAATTGCCCTTGCTTTCTTGGAGACTATGTGGTAAAGTAGTCCATCTTTAATTTGGCTTACTGAATCTGACCTTATTTTTGTTGAAAGTGTAAGAGAGTGAATGTTAGTGTATTAAATTTTGCAAACATTAATAGAGACAGTTTTGGGATTTTAACAACTGAGTGTAGTATTTCCTGACTTTCCCTCATGCTCTTTAATATCAGGAGCTGACATCCTTTGTGAAGGAGAGCTACTTTATGTAGTGATGAGGTGTTGTATGTTATTTGTGTTTTTGCTTGTTTGCTAAATAAAATCCTTTTAAAAATTGGTTGCTATAACTTGATATCATGAAGATGTAGCTGTATTATTGTAATAAGTTTTTAAAATGTTATGTGTTTTGATCGCTCACCCTATATGTGTGTCACAAATACATACATGTGCCACACATATTTTCAAAGTGGGTTTTATGGCTTTATTATTCTAAGTATTCCTGTACTGGAAAAAGTTGTCATTCTCAATTCTTATTGTTATGTAACAAAATTTCTAATGTGACCACCCCTTTTTTCTAATTTGTGTGAAACCAAAATTCACATTTTAGATTCTGTGCTTAGACTATATGTCAGCATTTTGGGGGAGGAAAAAAGATACTGGAACCATGTGCGATGCACCAGCAACTGTGGATGCATTTAGCCAAGGTCTTCAGCTTCGCTGATGCTTAAACTTTGCGTTTGTAAAGTGCTCCATATGATAGGATCAACCCCACAGGGTAGTTGTGTGGACCATGCTTGGGTGGTGTGTGTCACACCCGTACCATGGCACTTAGCAGATGTGGCTTTGTCAGGAGTGCTGATCTGTTCATGTCCAGTCAGTGCTGCCCCACTAGCTGTTTTTTCTGCCTGAGCTTGGGAGACGACCCCCACATTGTTTCTGCTGTTGTGATGCAGGATCTCCTCTGTCAATAAAATAGTTGTCCCTGTGTTCTTGGATGTGAATGTTGAGGAGAGTAGGTTTGGAATATTACAACAATCATGTTTTTGAAAAAATTTCTTTTTGCTTCTTGTGATGATTAGCTCTATAATGTCTTAAGGTGAATCATAAATTATTAGCATAGTGTATTAGAAGCATATTTCATTTGCAGTAGAAGCAGACTTTCTTATTTTCCTGCTAGAATCAGGAAACCCTGTTAGGCAAGAACAAAAATACTCTGCATTCAGAAAGTGAATGTGCTATGATAGTATAGTAACATATCAACTCTAAGATTGAACTAAGGTAAAATTAGAGGGAAACAAATCTATTTTGTTAAGAGTCTGATGAGTCTTGAGTAGAGGAGAAAAGAAATTAGAATTTGTCAGTGGTGTCTTCCAGACTGTCTACACAAGGGTGTTTTTAATGTCCTATGATGATCATGGGTAACATAAAAAAGGGAGAGAGTTCATATTGAGTTAATATGTAATTTTAGATAGTTTTTAATAACTAGGTAATACTCGGTTGTAGCTCAGAAGAGTTCTTGGTTAGAGAGTAGGATTTAGGACTTGGAGATGTAACAAAAAGAGAATGATTTGTAAAATGCATGTTGATTCATCATTGTCCTTTTGATCTCTTTCTCTGTATGTTCCCCTTACCTGTTTCTTGGTTGTTATCCCTGAGGATGCACTGCATTAAGCAGTAGGGTGACTTTGATTTTTCTTCTGCTTTCTCTACTTGCTGAGATGTAGTGATAGCGGCTTGGCAGCCCCTTGGCTTTATATTGCCCTTTTCCTGTGGGGTATGTAGTATGTAGTAGGTGGACTTCTACAAGTTCATGTGCACATTTACTTTCTTTCCAGAAGCAGAACTTATGGATTGTGACGGAAAATCAGAATCTAGTCCTGAGCGTGAGGCTGTTGATGATGAATCTAAGGCAATAGAAGGAACAGATGTTGTCAAAAAGAGAAAAAGGAAGCCATACAGGCCAGGTAAAGTGTCTCAGCTAGAAAATGTAGCTAATTTAAGAAGAATACAGTATTGAGAACTTCAGCTTGGTTGGATAACACATTCCTGTAATCTCAGCTCTCTGGAGGCTAAAAGCAGGATTAGGATTTTTAAGGACAGCCTGTTTTTCCTATCTAACCGTCAGCTATCTAGTGAGGTGGTGTCTTAAACACAAAGGGAAAAAGCCAGGCGCAGTCATCCTCTCTGGTGGCTAGGCAAGATTGCGTGAGTTCAGGGCCAGCCTGGCCTACCTCATAGCGAGACCCTGTCTCATACTGCTGACCCAAACTGAGGAACTGAGTTATTAGTTGATCAGGACTAAATATGACATCCTAAAAGCTCTGTGAAATGAGGAAGTAGGCACCAAATGAGTGGACTATTTGAATATGCCTTTTGGATGATGAATTTCTTCAATTGAATATCTGAATACTTCTCAATACAACATTATTCAGTGCCTTTTCCCAAACATGTAACCATTTTATTAAATGTTCTATGAGTTGGCTTTTATTTGTAATTGACTCAGTAGCCTTTCATACATCTCCTGTTGATACACACTTCTGCAGTTCTCTTTTCACCTTTGATCCTCTGATATTTTTATGTTTTATTTACCCCGAAATTTTCTTTCGGGGCCGGGGAGATGGCTCAGTAGAATAAGTGCTTCCCTGGCAAGCACAAGGGTATGAGTTCAATCCCCGGTTCTGCAGAAAAAAGAAAAAAAAATTTTTTTTTTTCTTTCAGTGTTTATGCAGGAATATCAGTAAGAATACACTGTGAGATGAACATGCAAGGTCCTCAGGACTCTTAGAATTTATAATCCTGTTAATAACTATAAATGATCACTTTTTTATTTCCTGTTTTCTGTAGGGGTAGAGAGGAAAGCTTCCTTCCTTGTCAGATTTTATTTACCTTATTGGAAAAAATATTATTACTTTTTTTTTTTTTTTGTGGAACCCAGATTGAACTCAGGCCCTTGTGCTTGCCAGACAAGCACTTATTCTACTGAGCTATCTCCCCAACCCTTTGGAAAAAAATTATTGAAGTGTGTCAGTACATACTAATGTCTGGTAACCAGTAAATGAAACATTAAATTGGAATAGTATAATCTGTATTGTTCTGATTTTTCATATGGTATCGTGTAGAGTCTGGTAAATTCCTTTTGATATATATGTAAGGAAGTACTTTCTCACTTTGTGATCTGTAAGACCTTCAAATGTAATAAGGACTGAAAATTAGTTTTATCTTTATCATTTTATGAAAATGGTTTCATTTGTTCTTAATTAGGAGGTTTATAAGTACATTTACCTTTTTTTGTTTTGTCGGTGGTGCTGGAGATTAAACCTAGGACCTTGCACATACTGGGCGAGTACTTGCTCTCCCGCTAAGCTACATCCCCAGCCCACATTTACTTCTTTCTTTTAGACACTACAGATTCTTTCTAGGAGCTTCATGTTTTGTTGGGTTTTTCTTCTTTATATAGAAGTGATCCCTTTAACTGGGCACTCTGTAGGTCTCAAAATATATTGTTACACAGCTGTGTCATTTGGCAGAAGCTTAATGTTGACTATGTGCAAGGCACTATTCAGAGTAGGCGCTTTACGTATATTTATACTTCTGCCATAAATACGTGAGGAGGTGCTCTACATGGTCCCCATTTAGTTAGTTAACGGAATTACACAGAATTATTAGGTTTTATGCTCTCAACTTCAGAGTTCTTTCTTATGTCTAAAAGCAGTCGTAGTATAGAAAAAGTAGGCACAGACTCCAAAGTCAGATTAATCCAGGGGTCCTTAGCACCTGGGCCACAAACTGGTGCAGGCCACACAGCAGGGTGTGAGCAGCTCCAGCTGTGAGGGAGGCTGCCCCTGTTGCCTCGCTGCCTGAACTCTCCTCCTGTCGGACAAGCAGCAGCAGCATTAGTCTCCTAGAAGCACGAGTGCCCACCGTGAAGTGCATGTGCACGCGGTACATGTCACACGCTCCCTTGAAGCTGGCCTTTGCTCCCAGTCTGTGGACAAATTTTCAAGACGTTTGGGGACTACCATATTCATCATTGTTTCCTTGTGTCATCTTTTTTTAGTTTCTATATTGTATTCTTTACTAATGTGCATATTATTACAGTATACCGTTAATAATTTGATGTTCCTTAGATCAAAGAGCATACTCTGTTAAGTGTTTATTTTTTACTAGTCTAGAAGAGGAAAATCATGGAATTCTTTCTGTACTCTAGAAAATTATAATTCCTGCTTAATTCATGAAAACAGTAGTGTTGATTTTTTTTTTAAATTCAAAACCTGTTCTATTATAAAAAAATGTGCTTATTGATTTAGATTAGCCCAGATGGAATTTTGGCAAAGGCTCACTATTAAAGCATCTTACTTGCTATAGAACTTCACTATAGGTACAAATGATGGGTATTTTCCAGTTATCTAATTTCTTGTTTTGGACAGGTATTGGTGGATTTATGGTACGACAAAGAAGTCGGACAGGGCAAGGAAAAACCAAGAGATCTGTGATCAGAAAAGATTCCTCAGGCTCTATTACTGAGCACTTGCCTAGCAGAGGTGATGGTATGGTACCGCATTTCTTTGATTTAACTCCTCGTTTTTGACATTTTGATGTGGAAGAACTGTTCTAAGTACTACCAGTGTCACAACTATATTGCTCTTACTGATCAAAGGATTTAAATGCATATATAATTCATACTTAGCAGTAAGGTCTGATAAGAAAATGATTTAAAGCCAACAAACCCTATGTCTTTTTCTTTGGTATTTTCTGCTCTTTCCTTCTTTTGGCCCTGAAGGATGAACCCACATATGCTAAGAACATGCTCTGCACTGAGCAGGCATTCCAGCCCCTTCTCTGGGACTGCTACTTCTTTCTTAAATGTCGCTCCCACATTAATTATAGGCATTGCAAGGGCTGAATTGTTCACTTATGTAAGATACAGTCGGTCATTTAAACAGACTTTAGCTACTTAAAATGCAGCTCAAAACTTGTATGTAATTTAATTGAAAGTGACAGATAAGCGCCATGCTTTTTAACAAAATTATAGTGGTGTATAAACACGTCTATCAGTGAAATGTTCTCATTTTTAGTGCTTCAGAGAATAATTTCATTAATAATATATTTCTGAACTTAAAATTGCTAGAAGGAAACACATAAAAATAAGATTTTTCTTATCTGTTTCCATTATACTTTTTAAAAGTTGTGTCTCCAGATTTCCTGTAGGAGTGTACGAGTAGCCAGACTCATGAGAATTCAGTATTTCTAGGTATCACAATTTGTAAATACATGTGATGTTTTAAACAAGTACCTGTTTTGCAAGAAAATGCTGATTATTAAGAGCCAGGTAGCATGCTAATAGTGAATAGATGTGAAATTATATTTTATAAACTTTAAAACTTACTAATAAAACTTGCTCTGAGAGCTTTTTCTGACATAACTTGCTTGTTTAAATGGAACTATATATGTTGGTAAGCTATAAAATTGCCATGGGTGGATTTGTGTAAAATTTAAAGGCCATATATGTATAAATGTGACTCTTATTTCAGGCTGGAGTGAGCAGTTACCAGATACTCTGGTTGATGAATCTGTTTCTGTTGCTGAAAGCACTGAAAAAATTAAAAAAAGATACCGAAAAAGGAAAAACAAACTTGAAGAAACATTCCCTGCTTATTTACAAGTAATATTACGCTTTACATTTTATGTTGTTTATTATTCGAGAGAATGTAATTTTTTTAAAAATAGGTTTATTATTTTATTTTATTTATTTTTTTAGGTTTATTATTTTCATTTAGTCATAAATTTCATTTTACCTCCACAACCCCATAAAAATTAATATTTATACTTCTTTGCCCTTTTATACTTTTTTTCCCTATGTTTTTAGGGAAAGGTATACAGGGTATTCTGGGTCTCACTACTAGATCAGACTCTTAGTGATTCTCCTGTCTACAGCCTCCCAAGTGCTGTGATTACAGGAGTGTGCCACCATGCCCAGTCTCAGTTGCTATCTCAGCGTGCCACCACACTCAGTCTCAGTTGCCATTTCAGTGCGCCCATGGCCTGGGGATCACACTCCCAGCCCTGCACCTGCTTGCAGGCACTTTAATCCACTGAGTTATTTGGCCGGCCCTTATACTTTTCATAAAGTTTATCTCACTTACTCACTTCTTAACATTTTATAGGCTATAATAAGGACACATTGAAGTATGAGGAGCTGTCTTCTATATCATTGACAGCTATATACAGGTGAAATTAGATCCTGTTAAAAATTTCCTTGGCCAGTACAGGTTATAGTAATTATTGAATAAAGGTGAATTTAAACAACAAGGGTAATAGCTTTAGTAATTGTCTACTACTTTTACAAGTCTAGTAAGTCAGAGACTAAGCCAAAGAATTCTTCTGTTTTCCAAAATACACATTAGAAATATATGTCTCAATATGAAGAAGTTATATTTTTATTTTATTTTTTTTAATTTTTATTTATTTTTTGTTCCTCAAATGCCTTCAGGGCACTTTTGGCCAGCGGGAGAGTTGTGAGGTTCGAACTCCAGCAACCTGAGGCTGACAGCTTTGTGGAAGCAG
>NW_004524603.1:4725638-4748196 GCF_000260255.1 Octodon degus
TAGAGAGCTCATGAACAAAAACCAATCTGCCTGGGGATGACTTTAAAGAATCAACAATAAGGATTTTTTTTTTGTTCCTCGAATGCCTTCAGGGCACTTTTGGCCAGTGGGAGAGTTGTGAGGTTCGAACTCCAGCAACCTGAGGCTGACAGCTTTGTGGAAGCAGCCACTTAAAGGACTGAGCTAGGGCCAGGCCCCCAAGAAATTATATTTTTAGATGTAGGCTCCAAAAAAAAAATCTTTTGAATCTTATAAAGATTACATCATAGAAGAATTCAAAGTTACTTAATATGTTAAAAGGCCTCTATACTAGAAATAGGACTAGAAAAATAAATCTAACACAGGCCCTAAATAATTTGGAATCTGAGCCTGGTATTTGTCCTTTCTGGGCCTCTGTTCCTTCTTGAACTGGGACAGACTATCAATGGGTGTGCATCCTAAACTGCTCATCTGCTCTGTCCTTTGACAAGACCATGAGCCATGTAACGTACCCTTGAATTGTACGTAATTTTCAATTTTCTAGTTAGCTTATTGTTAGTTGAATTTGTTATAAAACACAGTTTTTGCTAGGCATGGTGGCACAGTCCTGTGTTGCCCACAAAGTGGGTGTTGGTGGATTAAGGCAGGTGGATTGCTGTGTGTTATGAGGCCAGCCCGAAGTGTATGGTGAAATAAATAAAACACAATTCTTTCAATTTTCATACAACTTTCTCTTTTAATAATTTGAGTGTTAACATTTTAATGGCCATCTTCCTATTGAAGAGTTCAGCGTTTAGAGTCAGAGTTCTGCATTTACATACCACTGTTCAAAGGGTCATGTGCCCCTTGCTCTGGTCACTCTGTCCTGCTCTGTTTGCCATCCCTTTGCCTGAGGTTCATTCCCCAGCATTGCAGGGGACAAAGAATAGGTATGTCCAGTGTCTGCTCTGTGCCTTACTTTCATACAGACTTCAAACATGTTTTATTTTCTCCTTATTTCTTTCAAATATTCTTTTATCCTAGGTTCACATTTACTTTTAAACTGTAATGTCTGTGGTCACTTGTGTTTTTGATCTTGTCTCCTGTCTGCCTCATTTCCTTTCTTAGCAGACCTTTCTGGGTGTACTGGGCAGATGAGCTGCTCCCCACCTGTAAACTGTAATGTATGTTTGGGAAGATTTCTTACCTGTTTATGAAAGTGTGAATATGCTGACTTTTTAATAGCAAGTGTCATTAAAATTAGTGGGCCTAGTTTAGCGGTTACTGCTGAAACCTTAGTTTGATGGGCTGTGTTTTTATTCGTATCCAATAGTATGATTGAACTTTTTCCCCAGTTAATGTGATGAAAGAAGCCTGTGTAATGGTACTGTTTCTCAGGTGTCTTATACTAGTTGTATCTTCCCCCTTTGATTAGGGGAGCACATACTGACAAAAATGTACAGGGAATCGATAACATTCTTTCTATATTTTCTTTATGAATCACAAAACTACATAACCTTATGTAATTACTATATTGGAAATATGAGATCTGATAGCTTAGTGATACTGTGTGATTTTAAGAATCCTTATACCAGTAGTTTGCATTCGTTTTTCAAGTCATTAACAATATCAGGTTAGAAATCTTTTGAAAATACTCTTCTGTGTTAACTATAGCAACTGCAAACTCACCAAATTAACTATAAAGTGTTCCATTTGTTGATAAGTATTAGAGTTACCATGAATTTATAAAAATATTGCTTAATTGTGTTCTTAGATTTACAAAGTATCAAATAGCCCAAATTTTGATGGTGCTGCCTGGGGAGATAGCTCAGTGGTCTAAGTGCCTACCTGTCAAGCACAAGAACCTGGGTTCCATACCAGTGTGACATGCGGTGCTGGCCCCCAGAACCCTGGGTACGCAGTACTGGACACTGAAACCAGGCGTGGGAGAGCATGCCTGTAATCCCAGTGCTGGGGAGGCTGAGACAGGAGGATCACTATGAGTCACAGCTGTGTAGCGAGACCCTGTACAAAATAAATAATTAATTTTAAAGATTTAAATTTTGAGGATGGTTTTTGTTCTTCAGCACTCTGCATTTAGTGTTGTAGCCTTGTGGAGTTTTACATTTTTCACATTGAACAAGTTGTTTGTTTAAAAACTGTGGCTGTATAAAATGCAATGAATCACTTAAGCAGGCTTTACTCTTTAATCCCTTTCAAAAGTGGAAATTTTGTTTTATTTGTACATGCTCATAATTGTCTTGGTTTGTATTTGTTACTGCATTATTTGTCATATCATTGAGCTTTATTTCTGGAGCGAGGTGCCTTGAGTGTGGTAGACAGGCATTCTGCCATCGAGCTGCATTTCATGCCTTCGACTTGCTGCTGCTTCAGTGTCTGACCCAATTAGTAGCAGATTTTTCTTAGCTTGTTCACATACTTTTAAAAATTACATTTTCTGCTGCAAGTGTATCTAATTGATTTAGTCATATACCTACTCAGGAAGATTGAAAATGTTTTCACTTTTTTACATTTTAAACATGCTACACTGAACATTTTTTGTCTGTTGACAGCAATGTGTTAAATGTTGGTGGCTTCTACAGAACTGTGTTCCAAAGAACCCTTTTTCTAGACAGTCCAGATAGTAGAAAATAGACCAGAGAGGGCTGCTAGATTGAGACAAAAGGGAAGGGTCCCTGCAGGCTTCCCTTTTGTCTTCTGTATTTGTCACTTAGAAGTGTTGGGGAGATTTGGAGTCAGGCTCCCTGCTAAATACATTAGCCAAAAGGTGGTGGAGGTCTGTTGAGCTGGAGGAATGTTCATCCGAGCAGATGGGTAGTAAGCCAGAGCCAGGAGCAGCTGCAGGAGCTGCACTCATGGTATGGCTAAGATGACTGGAGAAACCCTCTTTCAGATTTATAGTGGAAGTCTTCTATGCAATTACGGTATACGAATCAATATCAGATTAGTAAATCTTCCTGAAATATATGAATATTAAAGCCATACATCAAAATCTTGTGTTATCCTCTGCAAGTAATCTATAAATATTAATAATATTCATAAAGCTTTAGTTTTGCTTATAGTATGAATTAAGTTTCCAGTGGTATTATAAATCTATCAATTTTTAAATTTAACTGTAACCTGATCTCCTGGAATTGAATTGTTGTCCTGCAATTGCTAGGAACATATTTTGCATAATTGTGTGTATTATATTTCTTTAATTTTATTTGTCTCTAGTGCTAAAGCTACAAAAATCTTATTTTTAAAATAAGAGGAATCTGTAAAAGAATTGACACGATATGTATTTCAGTATTCAGTTTTTATATTGCGAAAACGATGACAGAAGAGTTGCTGTCTAGGTTTTTATAACTAATCATTTTCTCCTGTGCTTATCTTTGTCTAGGAAGCTTTCTTTGGAAAAGATCTTCTAGATACAAGTAGACAAAACAAGCTGAATTTAGATAATCTATCAGAAGATGCAGCTCTGCTTTCATATAAAACAAACACAAACACAGGTTTCTTGGATCCTTCCTTAGATCCACTCCTTAGTTGTTCCTCAACTCCAGCAAAACCTGGAACTCAGGGTAGGTAGAATAACTTACGGGTTTTTTCTTCATATCAGGTGGCATTTACCTTCCTTTTAACTCTGCCTTAGAAATGCTTTTGTTTGACCTACATACATTTTGTAAAACAAGTTTGTTGAGGTATAATTTATATTTGGTAAATACAGTTATTTGAAGTGGTCAGGTCTGTGCGATTTGGGGAATTGATTTACCTAGGCACCTCCCCAAAGTAGAAGTTGGAAAGGAAAATACTCAGTTTACACTTCACTAAGGACAGTGCAAGGGGTATAATTTGGCCATAGTTGTTTGTGCTCTTCTCTTTAATTTAAGGGAAAATAAATTTTTATAATTTACACGATTCAGTGAAACCAAACAGAAACTAAAAAGAATGCTATAAAAAGAAACTTGCTGGTAGATCCTTAATATGGTGAAATATGTTGTCCTATGTCCTGGTTTCTTGCCACTTCCTGTGTGGTGGGGAGGGAGCAGAGAGGGGCAGCATTCCTGGCCCCCCGGGGTCCTGGCGTTTGGAAGCCTCATTGGGTCCTGCCAAGTGGCCCTTGGTGTGCAGAGCCGTCCACTCGAGGAGCGGAGGTGAAAGGCTTGTGCAGTGCTGAGTCTGGCAAGAGTGAGGGAACTTAGTAAGTTTGTAAAGTAATAACAATGTCAGCAGGGCACTGGAGGTTTAGTTAAATATGTGAGACTGTGCTCACTGTTTTCCCCACTTTTTTTTTTTTTTTTTTTTTAGTACCATCAATTATAAATGAAAGTTTTTCTGGCAAGTTTTTTCTTGATATTTATTTTTTTCTTGATATTTCTCCCCAAATATCTTTAGTAAAAAATGCAATTAAAGTGGATTAGAAATCTCATGTTTCTTAACTGATGGTTAATTTAATAGAAACTAGCCTAAGGAAGAGCTCTAGCTCTAGTATTTTCCTATTGGATTAGGCCCAAACCCCTTCGCATCCTCCTGGTCTTTTCATTCGCTCACATCCCAGGTTTACCTCCTGAAGTTTGACTCTCCATTGGGGATACATCCCACAGTCAGCCACTGTGGCTTTGGTTTCTTGCCATTGAGTGCTGTTGTTATTCAGGTCATTTGATACACTCATTTTGAAAAGACTTACTTTTAAGGTAGGTATCATAGTTTGCAGTTCAGGCCGGCCTTCAATTCGTTCTTGTGCCTGAAGCCCAGGCTGGCCTGGAACTCCTTTGGCAATCCTCCTGCCTCAGTCTCCCGAGTTGTGGGATTACAGGCATGCACCACAACATCCAGCCAAAAAGAACAAGAACAGAATTTTGATACTACGTAGTTATCAGCTTTGTTAATACAGATTGTCTTACTTTAAAATACAATTGGCTTCCCTGCATTTGCAGGTACTTTATGTACAAATATAAAGTGCCAGTTTGGGACTTGTGTAGCTGCTGTTTTTGGTATTTTCAGGAACTCTGGAAGCAGTTGCTTGGAGGAGCTGAGGGATCCATTATAGATCTTCTTTTTTAATTGACTTAATGAAATAATTAGAAGTTATCTTTCCTCATTTTGTACACATTACCTTTCCAATCTACCTCACCATTGGTAATGAGGAATGAAAAAACTAGACTACAATCTATGCCCTTTGTTCAGTGTTAGCATTTTTTTTAAAGTTTGCATTCTATTTTATGTACTTACTAGTCCTTATCCATATCAGTGTTGTTAAATTAGTGTGTAATGGAAGAATTGTGGGTCCTTGACTGGTTATTGTATATATTCGGATGTGCCACTTAAATACTTGACTAGGAGTTCTTTATACACTAGAGTTTAATGAGGAAAGGGATTGGCTGGGTGTGGTGGTACACATTTGAAATCCCAGTGCTCTAGGGGGCTGAGGCAGGAGGAGTGGAAATAGGAGCGCAGCTTGGGCAGTTTAACAAGACCTTGTATCAAAATGAAAAAAGACTGTTGCTTAGGTAACTTCTAAGCAACAACAGAATTTTTCTAAAATGTTATAATTTTATGCAGTAGAATTACATTATTTAATTAGTTTATTTTTTGGCAGAACTAGTGGTGGAATTCAGGCCCTTGCGCTTGCCAGGGAAGCGATTGTTCCACTGAGCCATCTCTCCAGCCCCACAATTATATTATTTTAAAACAAAAAAACACTAAACGATTCCCTTGAGAATTGTCCATAATTCTTTCAAATATGTTATTACTGAGCTGGGAAGATAGCTCAGTGCTATAAGTGTCTGCCTGTCAAATATACTGTTTTTTTTTTTGTTATTGTTGTTTTGTTTTTTTAAAATTTCATTTATTTGTGTGTATGTGTGTGTGGCCAGCTCAGCCCACCAGAGGGTGGGACTGGCTGGCATGTGGTGCTGGGGGATTGAACCGCGGTCCCTGTGCTTTGCTAAGCTTGTTCTAAGTAGGTGCTTCAGACCACTGAGCCATCTCACCAAATATACTGTTATCTAGAGAGTACATTATTGAAATAATTTTATCTCTCTGTAAAGAACTTTCTGAGGGATCCGGGAGATGGCTCAGTAGAAAAAGTGCTTCCCTGGCAAGTGCAAGGGCCTGAGTTCAATCCCCGCTTTTGGGGAAAAAAGACCAAAAAAACAACTTTCTGAATATTTGGACATACAAAACATGAAATTTCAATTTGAAAAATTGCTATGTCATTTTGTGTGTGTGTTTTTTCTTTTCATCTGAAGTTTTTGAGATAGGGTCACTTTATAGTGCAGGTAGGCCTTATACTGTGTAGTCCAGGTTGGCCTTCAACCCAGAGGAGTCCTCCTGCTGCCTCAGCCTCCCAAGTCTGGGATTACAGGTGTGTGTCCAACTGTATGAATTCTTTTTTTTTTTTTTTTTTTTTTTTTGTATGAATTCTTTTTGAGAAGTATTTAATACCACCAAGATTATTTGTTTCACAGAGATACTTGATTTGAAGTACCTAAATGCCCATCTCCCCAAATATCTTTAGTAAAAAATGCAATTAAAGTGGATTAGAAATCTCATGTTTCTTAACTGATGGTTAATTTAATAGAAACTAGCCTAAGGAAGAGCTCTAGCTCTAGTATTTTTCCTATTGGATTAGGCCCAAACCCCTTCGCATCCTCCCGGTCTTTTCATTCGCTCACATCCCAGGTTTACCTCCTGAAGTTTGACTCTCCATTGGGGATACATCCCACAGTCAGCCACTGTGGCTTTGGTTTCCTCACATTCTTTTCGTTAGCACTCTTGTCTCCTGTGGGGTCAAACTGTCTCTACCCAGGGTCTTCTCAGTGGCTTTGCCTTCCTTTGGAGTGTTTTCTTCCTCGTTGTGCACAGTGCCTCTTCATTTCATTTAGATCTCTGCTTAGTCTCTTTGAGAAGGTCTTTCCTGACTGCTTTATCAAGTGTGTCATCCCCATAGCTCAGGTTGACCCTTTTTTGTTTTTATTTCAGTGATATCGTCTGATTACTGTGTCAGCTTACTGTGTGGGAAGCCTATGAGGGCCAGACCTTTCTGTTTATCATTGATGCTATGTTCAAACAGATAATCTATAGACCTCTTCCTACTGACAGGTTGTCAATAAATGAGTAAGAGTGAGTAAAAGGTAGAAACAGCAGAGCCAGGAGTGCACTGGTACATGGCTTACACTTAAGGAATTTCAAAAGAAACCATTTCTCGTATTTTATTTTCTGTATGTCATTTTAGAGATGCCACTTTTATAATAATTTTTTCCTTTGTTTCTTACAGTATTCTATTTCACTGTATTGCGTACAGTTCTTTTTTTACAATTTTGTTTTATCAGTATGTATCAGTCACAACACATAATCTAAAATTTTGAAAACCTGTGCCTTTTCCATGAAAATGCCTTTGTTTAAATTTTGAGTTTCTATTCTAGCATTTGCCTTTGTATCTGCTATGATCTTAAGTATTTTATTAATTGTCTTAGGGCTTTTTAAGAGTCTGATGCTTAGGAAAATACTGAAAATTTAAAACTCTACTTGCTATGTTTAGGTACTGCTGATGACCCGTTAGCTGATATTTCTGAAGTCTTGAACACAGATGATGACATTCTCGGGATAATCTCTGATGACCTAGCGAAATCAGGTGATCATCCAGGTATAGATGAGCACTGCTTGCCTGCCTGCTGTTGTCATGTGAGAGGCACGTGTTTGCAGAGCACATTTCATCTTCAGTCTGTTTTACAGTAATTGAAGTTGCTTTTTGTTTTGTATTTTGACTTTGTCAAAGAGGCCACCATTTTTCTTTTCTTGAATCTGCCTTGGTTTTCTTTAGGAGGGGGATATATAGCAAGCTAGTTACTCCTGTTGCATCTCTAATTATACTAGATCTAAGGCTTGTTGCCTTAGAGTCTTGCTGCTCCTTGCCTCTTGTCTGTGTTTCCCGCTCTCCTTGCTCCTGTGGTAATCGTCCATTTTATTTGGTTTGGGTCTTGTAGGTCTTGATTTATGCACTTTCCAGGTTGAACACTCACCTTTTCCATTTGGTAAGAAACTGAGCATTGGATGGCCACTGATTAGAAGTAGTCCTTTTTTATAATGATTTCAGCTGAAACAACCTATAGGTGCATGCCTGTTAGTAGTCCTCATTTGTCACTAATCCATACTTGGCTTTTCCCCTTCTGTATACAGCTAATGCATAGTATTGCCATATTGTGCTTTGGGAGATTTTCTTAGTAATTTTTAAGCGGATGACTTCATGCTTATTAATGTATACTTTATAAGATCAAATAAGTACAGACAAAACTTCAGCTTTAAAAAAAAAGCATAAAAAAACTTAGACTACTTTCACATGTGATTGGTGCCAAAAATAGCATGTGTAAGCTAAAGGATGTTACATTATAAATATAATTTATATTTTTAGAATGTGACCTGTGAGTTCCTAAAAAAACCCAAAATTACTTTAAAGGATGTTTATTAAACAATAGAAAATTTAGAGCTTTTCATTTATCGGAAATTTATCCCTTCTGTTTTACATATTATACTTCATAACTAAATGTACATTTGATACCATTAATTTCTAAGTTAAAACATATAATGGCTTCTCAGAGACTCCGCTCTTAACTTGGGTTTTATTTTTTGCAGAAATTGCTAAGTTAAATCTGTTGTTTCTTTGGGAAATGTACTTACTGTGATGAAAAGATAGCTTTAGTGGACTTGTCGCTTCCCAAATACAAGGAGCCTTATTACTGGTGGGCTGTGCAGATAGCTAGAAGAATCTTGCTGAAATAGGACTAGAAACTTCATTTATTTTAGTTGGCCTATTTTGTACTAGCGCTTATAGACAGCACACACTTTTAATGTGTGTGTTCTGAATTCACTGTTGTGTGTGTTTACCTTGCTCTTGCAGATATCGGTCCCACCACTGATGACCCTCCCTCTCTGCCTCAAGCAGGTGTCAGTCAGGCTGCGCGGCCACTGACAGAGGAGCAGCTTGATGGGATCCTTAGTCCCGAGCTGGACAGAATGGTCACCGACGGTAAAATATTTGCCCTACATCAGGGGTTTCTAAAAGACATGAGTAAATATGACTTTCAGAGATTTTTGCATGCTTATTAAGATTTGACTTCTGTTTTTACAATTTCTTTATCACTTGTTTTTTTTAAAAGACAGCTTGTTGAATTGTTGTTAATACTTGTATTTCTTTTGTCCTAGGAGCAATTCTTGGCAAGTTATATAAAATCCCAGGTATTTTTGTTCTGAATATTTAGTTTGTAAAAAAGACATTGCCCTCCTATGACCTTAATAGTGTTTTAATCTTACTACTATTCTTGTTTTCCTCGTAGAACTTGGAGGAAAGGATGTTGAAGACTTGTTCACTGCTGTCCTAAGTCCTGTGAACACGCAGCCAGCTCCATTACCACAGCCACCCCCTCCACCACAGCTGTTAGCAATACACAATCCGGGTATGTCACAGCTTTTCTAAGTGTGGTTACAATCAAGTGTGCATACATATGAGTTTTGTCTTGTTCTTCAGCATGATAGTCACCACTTACACAGATGAAGAGAAGACACTTGGTTGTGGTGATGGAAAACTCCTAGCTTCAGTCACATACCTACTTGCCTGGAAGGCTCTGCAGTCTGCAGTTCATATTATGACCAGCACTATGTGCATACCCACCCTGACGCTTTTCCAGGTTCCAGCTCCAGCTGACTTTGGCTACGTGGTTATTCCCACATAGTGACTGCTCTGTTAGAGCGCCACACCTCACTGTCCCCTGCGTACCTTTCACAGAGCGATCTGATCTGCTTCCCTGTCCTTTCCTCAGAGGTTAGCCATTCTAATCTCCATGCCTCCTGTCATGCACTTTTTCATTTATAATCTGGGCTACAAGTATTAGTATCTAGAGTGAGAATTCCTGTGTCTCACTTTCTGCTATATACATTGCTTAAGAATATCTATTTAGTACATATATGCTTGATAAGCCAGTGACCAAGTCTCAAGAAATTTTGTGGAAATTTGTCTCTTTCATTGGATCAGTCCTTTTAAATCTACTTGTAACTAGTTGCAACATAGATTAAGACTTCAGTTTTCTCCCTCTTGCTGGTGAACTGAAATCTCATAACCTGTAATTAAGTTCTGAAGGTATAGCTTGAGTTCTGCAAATACAGGAATCTAGAGGGGAGTTTGTAATTCTGGCTTCTTTTGTATTTTGAGACAAGGTCTTACAATGTAGTTCAAGTGGTCTTGTACTCATTTTATAGCCCATGCTGTTCTCAAACTTGTGGTACTTCATTTGTTTTTTTATGGTGCCAGGGATTCAACTCAGGACTTTGCACTTGCCAGGCAAGTGCTTATTCTACTGAGCTATCTCCCCAGACCAAATTTGTGGATCCTTTTGCCTCAGCCTTCTGAGAGTTGGGATTACAGTTATGCGCCACCATGCCTGGCTAGAGTTTGTAGTTCTGTAGTGATATATATTTTTTCATATTTTGAGCATAAAAACATTTTATATCTCATTGTGATGGCTTTATGAATGTTTACTGAATTGAATAATATCTTTATAAACTCTTATGCTTGTGTGGTTAAATGTTCAGATAATCTATCTTTACTACCATTTTTATGTGTGCAGGAAAAAAATCCAAAATTCCTAATTTAAATGTTTGGTTTTCTACCAGTTTTGCCTCTAAATTTAAATCCAGTTTTGATGTTTGCTAGACTAAACATAGGATTTACATTTGATTAAAGCTCATACCATTTGTCTTAATTGCTACCACTTTTTTTAATAAGTAAAAATTCTTTAGCAAATCAAATTGATTTATCTTGATGCTTTCTATAGCTAAAATTACATATTTTAAATACCAAATTGGTTCAAGATGTGTTCCTTTATAAAGCCTCTTAGTCATTATGAAAATCACTTGACGGGGCTGGGGAGATGGCTCAGTAGAATAAGCGCTTCCCTGGCAAGCGCAAGGGTCTGAGTTCAAGCCCTGGCTCCGCAAAAAAAAAAAAAAAAGAAAATCACTTGACTATGCTCTGTCCCTCCCCGCCATCCAGTTTGAATTTTTTTTTTTTTTTAAGATAGAGTCTCCTTATGTGGTTTAGGGTGCCCTCAGACTCACAGTGTAGACCATATTCACCTTAAAATCATGGCAGTCCTCCTGCCTCAGCCTGTGGAGTCCTGCAGTCATGAGAATGTGCCATTATGCTTGACCTCATTTTAAAAACTTTTTAAGATGACTTTTTTTGGACTAGATGCTAAATTTGTGGTACACCATAACTGGTAAGGTTGCTTACCCTCAAAGATTATAGTCCTAATATTTCAGGGTCTCATGTATACAGCTGACTTACTGTTCAAGTCGAGCCTGAAGGATCTCTCATCTGTGTGTGCATACATGTGTGCATATGCAGTCAGCCCTATGTCTGTGGATTCCACATGTGTAGACTCTTGGTGATTTACAGATAGAAAATGAGTATGCATAGAATGGCTGAAATTTTTAGTCCTTATATTTGAAAGAAAAGTAGTTCTTTTTAAGGGTTAATCAAGTTAAATGTAGGATGATACTAAGGTATTTAAGAATGGCAGCTTCAACACATTCTGACCATGAAGGGAAAAATGAGGCAATGTTTGAGGGGGCAAACTGGAAATAGTAACTAGATTGTAGACAGCTAGGAAAATGTGACGTGTAGCCAGGGGGAGATAGAGTGGCATAAGCACCTGTCTTGCAAGTGCAAGGCCCCAAGTTCAATCCCTGGTAGTGTAAAAACGAAAATTTGGCAAGCATTTAGCCTTTTTCTCCTCAGCTTCTACAAACTAATGAATAGCCTGTGCATGACCTGATTAGCTGTGTCTGTGGCAGGGTAGCTCTCTTGTCAATATTAGAAAGAGATTTTGGACAAGAATTGTGGCTGGGATTAAGTTAAAATGTAGATTATATGTAAAAATACTGTGGTGCCAATTAAAAGGGAAAATAGATAAGAAAGATGATGAAGTTAGAATTGATAGGATAATGCACTGAGGTGAATGACTATAAGTAAGGAGAAGGGCAGAAATAAAAGAATTAAACTTAGCTAAAGCTGAGCTTCCTGGAGAATCATCGTGCTCTGAACGAGAAACATGGAGCAATGGAAGGCTTGGCGTATGTCTTCCAGAAGGTAGTGGAGATAAAATGTGTTTTGTTTTCGCCTGGCTTTAGTTTGGTAGAAATGGGACATACAGCCTGTTGTGGCTTACATGCAGTTGCAAAGTCTGTCCAATCTGTAGAAGAAAATGTTGGGATTATCTTTGTAATAGTGCTAATTTAGGGAGAATTAGACTTCTTTTTCAGGAAATATACCTTGTGGTAGAAAATCTTGAGTAACTCTTTAAATTAAATGTGTCATTTGCTCATGTGCTTTATATTAGGTATGCAATTTTATAGTCTTCATCTTGTATAGGTTAGACGCAACTAGTTGCAACATAGATTAAGACTTCAGTTTTTTTCCTTTTCCTAGAGAGGTGAAACCTCATAGCCTGTAATTAAGATCTGAAGGTATAGCTTGAATTCTCCAAATACAGGAATCTTCTCTAAAGGGGAATTTGGCTTTGGGATGATCATTAGGTCTCATGGCACCAACATGTTTGAAAGGATGTGCTCTTGGGTTAAGTGTGTCTTCAAGACTGTTAATTTATGGCCCCAGAGGCAGCAGTGCCTGAGGTGCACATCTCTTTTTCAAAGGTTAGATGAAGATGAAAAAAATATACTCTGAAATGCTGATGAGTCGTTCTTGGAAATGGTGGTCACTAGGGCCAGTTTATTTCTGAATAGTTGAGACAGTTAATTAGATGATCACAAGAAGTATTGGAGCTCTATATTGAGATAGTGGGAAAACATGAGTCATCTTACTATTTGCCTAACATATATTTAGAAAATGGTAAGGTATTTAAATCTTCTAAATAAGTTGAAGGAGATTTTAAGCTTTTAAGGGCTGATCCAGTAATGAAAATTAAGAAAAAGCTGATCCATTTTTTAAAATAAAGTTATTAGGTAGTGAATAGTTACTGTAGACTAGGCAGTATGCTTAGTGTAATGCACACATTATTTTAACCCGTATGCAGTGCCCTAATTTTATAAGATCACATAAAAATGAATTTAAATTAAAATTTATACTCTAGTCTGTTGTGTTCCAAAGTGACTGCCACTACGTCGTAGGTGAAGATAGAGAGCATATTTTCAAATTCATAACCAAGTTGCCCTGCAAGTATCATTCTAAAACATAATTCTGAAAAAAATCCTTTTAAGTAGCATATAAGGTTTTTATTTAAAAGTATTCAAGCTATTTGTTATGTTTATATAACTTGCGAACTTATTGACTCTTTTTTCTCTCAAGATGTTTTTTCACGAATGCCGCTCATGAATGGCCTTATTGGACCCAGTTCTCATCTGCCACATAATTCTTTGCCTCCTGGAAGTGGATTGGGAACATTCTCCTCCATAGCACAACCCCACTATTCTGATGCTAGGTATTTAAAAGCTTGAATTGATACTGACTTAATTTATACTATTTTTTTCTTAGCCTTTTAAAATTATTTCTGCATAGTAACAGTTTTGCTAAAAATTATCAACTACTATGTTTTCCTACTTGATACTGAATCTTAATGATGAAAAAAATACTTAACAATAGTATGAGAAAGTTACTTTTATGAAGTGACAGTGTTCATTTTTTTTCCAGGGATAAAAACCCAACATTTAATCCAATAACAAGTGATCCTAGCAGCTCCTGGACAACATCAGCCCCTACTGTAGAAGGAGAAAATGATACAATGTCGAACACCCAAAGGAGCACGCTGAAGTGGGAGAAAGAAGAGGCTCTGGGTGAAATGGCAACTGTAGCACCTGTTCTTTACACAAATATTAATTTCCCCAATTTAAAGGATGAATTTCCTGGTAAGTCATGGATGTATTACTGTCTGGTTTGGTTTGGTTTGGACCGGTCTGGGCCCCTCCCCTCTCTTCTCCTCCCTTCCCCTCCCCTCCCGTTCTGTTGAGATGATGTCTTACTGTGTAGTTCAGACTGCCTTCAACTCTGTATAGCCCAGGCTGGTCTCTTAACTTGAAGTGATCCTCCTAACTCAGCACCCAAGTACTGGGATGTAGGCATGTGCCACCATGCTGAACTATTATCTATTTATTTATTGTACTAACATTTTTCTCATTTTCAGAGATTTTTTAAATTTTTTTTTTTATGTATTTGGTACAGGGTGTCACTCTGCAACTCAGACTTGTAGTGATCCTTCTCTTTTCATTGCTAGAATTACAAGGGTGCACCACCCCAGTGCTAGGATTACAGGGGTGCGCTACTGCGCCCAGTCGTGGTAGCTGGCTCAGTGCGCCCAGGAATGGGACCCGCTTGGCATGTGGTGCCTGATATCTAACCCTGGTCCCTGCATTTGCCTGAGCAGAGCACTTAGTCTGCTGAGCTATCTTGCTGTCCCATTGATTGATTGATTTTTAATGTATTTAGTGCAGGGTCTACAGTGTCTCACTACATAGATCGGACTTGTGATTCTCCTGTTTTCAGCCTCCCAAATGCTGGGATTACAGGTGCGCACCACCACACCCAGTCACAATCACAGGCTTTTGTGCCCCTGGGCCAGGCCTGACTCGGCACACCAGGGATCAAACACAGGCCACTGCACTCTGCCTAATCATATGCTTTAATCCGCTCAGCTATTTGGCTGACCCTGATTTTTTCTTTTTTTAAAGCTACAGTTTTATCTGGTCTGATTGGCTCTCCACACAGTGAATGTTCTGTGTGTATCTAGAAACACTTAGCATTTTCTCAGCCATAGGCCTCACGCTTACTTGCATATTTCCTAAAGCCTTGTTTCAAGTAATAGAATTATCAATTTTCTACCTCCTTGCACTGCTTATAAAAGTCTGCTGCATAGTTCTTTTTTTAAAAAAACTGTAAGACATAAACTTTTCATTTAACTGATAATGTAAAGCTAAGTCAGAGTAAGTTCTACGTTCATTGTCACTAAAACAGATTCTCGGTCATCTCTTCTTCCTCCGTCCACCTTGACATCTAGCTGTCTCAACTGGATGTTTTTGAAAGACTAACCAGAGAATGACACTTTAGGATTAATGAATTGTTATTTATTTTTATTTATTTTTTTTTTTTGGTGGAACAGGGGATTGAACTCAGGCCCTTGTGCTTGCCAGGGAAGCATTTATTCTACTCAGCCATATCCCCGGCCGAATTGTTAGTTATTGATTACTTGCAAATAATATTGTTGTGTTATGTCAAGTTGGTGTTGTCAGGATTAAAAAATTCTATTAAAGTTCAGCTTGTAGTAGTTTCCCAGACATCCATAAACCGGAGCCTATGTGTGGGCTTGCACATGGGTGCCCAGTGATATTTGGTGCCTTCCAGTTTGACTCCCTTGGTAACCTTATTCATTATGTATGGAAGTAAATTAAATACTCATGTGCCTAGTCGTAGCAATCAGTGGTGTAATGCAGGAGTGCCTGTTCTTCAACTGCTTTTTAAAAAAACACACAATGTTTTATTGTATACATTCGCAGTAAGGTGTTTACTTAATAGGATTGTTTCCTTGAGGTCAAGTTGATGGACCAGTGGGTAGTCAGTGCAGATCACCAAGTCTTGTGGTGGTAGCGTCTCATGTAGTTACAGGGGTTTTGCATGTGTGGCTTAAATTGGTTTGGCTACTTCTTCAGTTTATAATTTCCCAACTCTACAAGCCATGTTTTTAATAAGAACACACCTCATTTAGGATATGTTTAGCCTCCTGTATGGCAAGATCCTTGTGCCGCTTATACCACTTAATTTCACTCCTGGTTGAGGATCCCTGACCTGAAACACTTGGAACCAGGTGTTTTTCAGGTTTGGGAATATTTGCATATACATATAAAATTAAGGAATTTATCTCAGAGATGAACTATCTTAGGGATGGGATCTACATCTAAATATGAAAGTCATTTATATTTCATTTACACTCATTAACATAGCCTGAAGGTAATTTTGTATTTTTTTAAATTAATGTACCTTTTACTGTTTGCAGTACATAATGATCACATTTGTCTTGAGTTTTTGTATGTACCCAGCACATCCCAGGTCTTTTTTTGTCCTCTTCCTCTCCCATCCCTCTTTAAATGTTCTTGCTTATTGTGTCCTGTCATACAGGGTCACGTATGGAGTTTTCCACTTGTGACAGTTGTGTTGTGCACAGCTGTGAATTTGGAAACATTTTAGAGCTTTAATTTCCTTATTACAGATGCCCAGCCTACTACATTGTGAAAATAAGCGCCTCCAAAGAATAAGTGACACTGTTGGTCTTTATTTATTGTCATACTGTCCATTGTGAAAGTGGCCATTCTCACCAAACTGTCATAAGATACAATGATACAATACATTCATGATCAAAATACCATTAGTATACTTCACAGATCTAGAGAAAAAATTCCTAAAATTTGTCTGGAACTGGAAGAGACACTACAAATCTGCAGTGATAAAATCAACATGGTACTGGCAAAGGAACAGACTTGAGGATCAGTGGAACAGATTAGAAGATGCAGACACAACTACAAACACACTCAGTTACCTTATCTTTGACAAAAGGGCCAAATATATTCAGTGGAAGAAAGACTCTTTAATAAATGGTGCTGGAGGGCAACTCACTCTAGTCCTCTTCTCTCAAACTGAAGTTTTTCTTTCCTCCATTAAGTATATTCTCTTCTTACTAATAACTAAATAAATAGTGCTTAGAAAACTTGCTCTTCCCATGCTGAAGACTAAAACTACACCCATGTCTATCACTTATGCTAAATTAAAGTCAGAATAGATCAAAGATTTAAATGTTATAATAGAAACATTAAATCTACTAGAAGAGAAGGTAGAAATCTTGAAGACATGTAAGTAGAGAGGGAATTCATTAAAAAGCCCATACTGTACAGGAAATACTTCATAGAATCAACAAGTGGGGTCTTGTCTTACTGAAGAGTTTTTGCAAATCAAAAGAAATCACCAACAGAGCAAAAAGAAAACCCATGAATTAAGAAAAAAAAATTAGCTGACTGTGCCTCAGATAAAGGACAACTATCTAGAACATAGAATTTAAAAAATCGGGCCCTCAAAACTTAAAAACCCTGTAAGAGAATGGGTATCTCAGATGAAGACATACACATGGGAAGTAAATATATGAGAAAATGTTCAACACCATTGGTCATTCAAGAAATGCAGAACACCATTGAAATTCCATCTTGTCCCCAAAAGAATGGCTGTCATTAAGAAATCAACTGATAACGAATGCTCGTGAGGCTGTGGGGAAAGGAGCCCTTCGCCCACTATTGTGGCAAGTGTCAACTGGTATAACCACTGTGGAGATCAGTGTGGAGATTCCTCAAAAAACTAGGATTGAAGGTCCCGTTCCACCTAGCTGTTCCTCTTCTGGGTATTTTCCTGGAGGAATTGAAAACATCCCACAGTGTTATATATGTGCACCCATATTTATGGCCACACAGTTGGTCATAGCTAGACCTTGGAAACAGCCAACCCAAATGCCTGTCAGCTGAGGAATGGATAAACAGGTGTGGTGTTTTTGTGTAATGAAATATTATTCAGCTTTTAAAAAGATAAACTAGAGGCTTTTGCAACTAGAGGCCAAATTCATTAGTGACATAAATCAGACCAAGATGTGTCAATGTGGTGTCATCTCTCTAGTGTAAGAAATTGAGAGTAAATTAGGATCCAGAAGGTGTAGTACATACTGTAAAAGGAAGAGGAAAGGGGAGAAGGAAAAAATAATACATATGCGTGCGCATGGTGGCTTAAATAATGGCATACCAACTTCAATATGTTTATTGGAAGGAACAGTTAATGCTTAATTTTTAGTTGGTTTCTTTCTTTCTTTCTTTTTTTTTTTTTTGGTGCAGGGTCTCACTATACAGCTTGAACTGTAGTGACCTTTCTGCTTTCAGCCCCCTACTCTGGGATTACAGGTGTGCGCCACCAGCCCAGAATGGGTTGCTGGCTCAGAGTGCCCAGGATCGGGGCCAACTGAGATCGCACCCTGGCCCTTAGGCTGGCCTAAGCAGGTGCTTAGTCCGCTGAGCTGTTGCTCCAGCCCGAATGCTTAATTTTTTTAAAACCAGTTTTACATGCTTATATCTGGTAATATGAACAACTACTTTGAAGATAACAATATACAGTATAGCAACCCTTGTTGATTTCCTTTTGTCTTAAAGTTCTACATCTTTTTAGTGGGTTTTTTTCCCCCTTATTATTCTTATTCTTATTCTTATTCTTATTCTTATTCTTATTCTGTGTTGTTATGTTCTTATCATCCCTAAGAAAGCATATGTATTCTTTTTTTTTTGCAGACTGGACTACTCGAGTGAAACAAATTGCAAAGTTGTGGAGAAAAGCCAGCTCTCAGGAAAGAGCGCCATATGTGGTATTTAAACAAGTCCTGTGTTAAATCTTTACACATTGTTTGGACCTTATTTTTATTGTCTTAGGCTAATACAAAGATTTTCCTTTTGTGGAAAATGCTATTTCATATTTACACTATTAACAGATTTCTTCACTATATAGTGATGTCCTGATTTGATCTTGATATAGAATATTTTTATAAGCTAGCACATAAACCAGAATATTTTGATTATTGAAATCAGCATGAAGACCACTTTTAACTTCGCTTTAAATTATTTTATTTTTTCAGCAGATTTGTCTAAATTTGGACAGTGAATTAAAATGCCTTAGCTTCGTTTACAATAAATTTGTTATTGTAAGTTTTACTAAAGAATCTTTATGATTTCAAAAAAGATGTGTCTGGATTCCATTAAAGAACTGTGAAAACGTGTTCTAGCCTGAAATTATTAGGGAATTTTGTAAGACTCACAGTTCAGATGGTGAATTATTTCTTCCCAAAGAGAAATTTTCAAATGGAATCAAATTCTTGCTTTCATTTTAAAGTACAGTAAATCACATACTTTTTAAGTTTTTTTAGAATTAATAGCAATTTTCCCCTTTATTTGTATTGCACTTATGGTTCAGTTACAGTGATTACTTTGGCTAAAGCAAATGTAGAGCACAAACATGTACGAGATCTGATCAAAAGATACAGTAAATGTTTAAATTAAAAAGTTACTACAGTAAAAGTCACATTGCTGTTAATTCCCCTCAGAGTATTTAAAATAATCTCCTTTACTTCAAATGCCCTTATTATTCTTGGCAGTGTATCTTTTACTGTAATAAATTTTAAAAAGTGTGAACATTCATCATATTTTTACCATTTTGTGTATATATTGCTGTGTATATATATTTGTGTTAATGTACTATTTTGTTTTGCTATGAATTTAGTAATGATGTTATCTCTTAATGTTCCTCGATGCTTTTTCCTCAATTGTAAATTTCATGTGTCTAGTTTCATTATCTTCAGAATTGGTGTAATGTTTTCCTTTTCTCTAAATTGAGGAACATGTTAATTCTTTTAAGAATATATTAAGGGAGTTAGAATTTAAAAGTTAGACTGCTCCTTGGACTTCATAAATTCAAATAATATAGATAGAAACATCTCCAGTAGACAAATGTGTCTTAGGGGCCAGATGTATACTCAAAGAACATGAACAAGTATGTATGTCCTTCCTGAGGAAAGGGTATAAGTTCTCAGCAATATTTCAACTAGTTTCAGTCATTTAACCTAGATGTTTTCTTGATATTATCGGACAAAGTTCTCCATAGTTTTATTTTGATTTTTAAAGCACACTCAACTGTACTAGTAATTTTTTCTCTTTTTGTCAAAGCAAAAAGCCAGAGATAACAGAGCTGCTTTGCGCATTAATAAAGTGCAGATGTCGAATGATTCCATGAAAAGGCAACAGCAGCAAGACAGTGCTGATCCCGGCTCTCGCGCTGATGCAGATCTTTTTAAAGATCCACTAAAGCAAAGAGAGTCAGAACATGAACAAGAGTGGAAATTCAGACAGGTATGGAGTTTTTATCAGTGGTTTGCTCTTTTAAATGATATTTATATTTTTTGAGAAGGAGATGTTTATGTCACTTAATATCGTTCTTTATTGAACATGAAAAAGTGTCTTATAGTAGACTTACTTCCTGTTTTAGTAAAATAAATTGTTTTGAAAAGTTGATTAAAATATTATGAACAATGCTGCCCTTGGAACAAATGGGCATACTGTGATGAGTAACAGCTGCTCTTCTTGAGGAAGTTATAATGTAATATGGAAGCAATCTGGTCGCTACTGCCATCAAACAAATTAATTTTCTGTTTTCCTCCAGCATAGTTACTTTTTCTCTTAAGTTCATGATTGTTTTTCCCCCCTATTTTAATAGCAAATGCGTCAGAAAAGCAAGCAGCAAGCTAAGATCGAAGCTACACAAAAGCTAGAACAGGTGAAAAATGAGCAGCAGCAGCAGCAGCAGCAGCAGCAGCAGCAGCACCAGCACCAGCACCAGCACCAGCAGCAGCACCACCACCACCACCAGCAGCACCAACAGCAGCAGCACCAACAGCAGCAGCTTGGTGCTCAGCACCTTCTTGTGCCGTCTGGTTCAGATACTCCAAGTAGTGGGGTCCAGAGTCCCTTGACACCCCAGCCTGGCAATGGAAATCTGTCCCCTGCTCAGACATTTCATAAAGACCTGTTCTCTAAGCAGCTGTCCAGTACCCCTGCTCCCACGCCTTCAGATGATGTGTTTGTGAAGCCACAGGCTCCACCACCACCTCCTACCCCGACCAGAGTTCCCATTCACGATGGCCTATCTCAGTCTCAGATGTCTCAACCACATTCCCCACAGATGTTTTCACCTGGCTCTTCTAGTTCCCGACCTCCATCTCCAGTTGATCCTTACACAAAAATGGTTGGTACTCCCAGACCGCCTCCTGGAGGCCATAGTTTTTCTAGGAGAAATTCTGTTGCTCCAGTGGAAAACTGTGTGCCTTTATCATCAGTGGTGAGGCCCATTCAGATTAACGAGGCACCACCCAACAGGCCATCGCCAGTCGGAGACTTGTGTTCTTCCTCTGTGACAAATAATGACCCCTATGCAAAGCCTCCAGACACACCTAGGCCTGTGATGACAGATCAGTTTCCCAAACCTTTGGGTGTGCCCCGCTCTCCTCTGGTTTCAGAACAAACTGGGAAAGGTCCTCTAGCAGCTGGAACCAGTGATCATTTTACTAAACCATCTCCTAGGGGAGATACTTTTCAAAGACAGCGGGTGCCTGAACCATATGCACGGCCCTTGTTGACATCGGCCCCTGCCGATAGTGGCGCTGGACCTTTTAAGACCCCTTTGCACCCTGCACCATCCTCTCAGGATCCTTATGGATCAATGTCACAGGCATCAAGACGATTGTCTGTTGACACTTATGAAAGGCCTTCCTTGACACCAAGACCTGTGGATAATTTTCCTCATAGTCAGGCAAATGACCCATATAGTCAGCCTCCCCATATCCAACACGCAACAATGAATGAATCTTTTGCCCATTCTTCAAGGGCTTTTTCTCAGCCTGGAACCATGTCAAGATCAGCACCTCAGGACCCATATTCCCAGCCTCCAGGAACACCACGACCTGTGGTAGAGTCTTATTCCCAGCCCTCAGGAACAACTCGATCCAATCCAGACCCATATTCCCAACCTCCTGGAACTCCCCGGCCTACCAGTATTGATCCATATAGTCAGCAGCCGCCAACCCCCAGGCCTTCTACACAGACAGACATGTTTTCTACATCTGCAGCTAATCAGAGGCACTCTGATCCATATTCTCATCCTCCTGGGACTCCAAGACCTGGGATTTCTACTTCCTATTCTCAACCATCAGCAACACCAAGGCCAAGAACTTCAGAAGGTTTTACTAGATCGTCAGTTGCAAGACCAGCCCTCGTGCCAAACCACGATTCGTTCTTGCAAGCAGTACAACTCCGAGCACCTAGTGGCTCTTTGGTGAGGCCGCCTGATATGTGCTCCCAGATCCCTAGGCCACCAGACACATTCAGCCGTGTGTCCCCCTCTGCTGCTCGTGATCCCTATGATCAGCCTCCAGTGACTCCAAGATCTCACTCTGATTCTTTTGGAAGCAGTCAAGTTGCTCGTGACGTTCCTGACCAGCCAGGACCTGGTCCAGAGGGGGGCTTCAACACCTCTGCGAACTCTCCCATGAGTTCCCAAGGCCCCCAGTTCTCCAGTATTGCCCAGGTTCCTGGGCCTGTGCCAACTTCAGGAGGAACTGACACTCAGAACACTGTGAATATGTCTCAAGCAGATACAGAGAAATTGAGACAGGTGAACACAGAGCTTGTTTTAGATGCTTTCCATATAATAGTTGTGGAAGCTGTTCATTTAATCAAACTGTAAGAAAAGTGAAATTGGGGGTCAGGGAGATGGCTCAGTAGAATAAGCGCTTCCCTGGCAAGCGAGAGGGTCTGAGTTCAATCCCCGATTCCACCAAAAAAAGAAAAGAAAAGTGAAATTGGTAAAATAAATACCAGTTGAGTTGGATTTAATCTTTACCTAATTCTAGTCTTGAAATTGTTAGGGAATCCTGAAAATTTTCAGTTTTATTATCTTTTTTTTTTTTTTTTT
>NW_004524603.1:4748296-4756198 GCF_000260255.1 Octodon degus
GTTGGATTTAATCTTTACCTAATTCTAGTCTTGACTTTGTTCGCGACTTTTTTTTTTTTTTAGTTTTATTATCTTTTTTTTTTTTTTTTTATAATTAGTCAAGTGGTTGACAAGTCTCAGCAACATAAACCTTTAGATAGCTTTTTGAGGTTTCCTATGCCGCACTATGGGGCAGTCACTCATGCACCATCAGTGAGTGGTTCAGAGCGGCCCAGAAGTGAGGCATGAATTACAGTCCCACTGTCATTGTGAATGTGTTAGATGTAAGAAGTATTTTATCAAATTTTTTTTGGCGGAACTGGGGATTGAACTCAGGCCCTTGCGCTTGCCAGGGAAGCGCTTATTCTGCTGAGCCATCTCCCCGGCCCCTATTTTATCAAATTTTGAACAGTGTAGACATTTTATAAACATTACTGATAGCCATATAATGAATTCATTAGGGTTTTATAAGCCACTGGTAATCAGAATGAGTGACTTATTTCTTTCTGTGTAGCGACAGAAGCTACGAGAAATCATTCTCCAGCAACAGCAGCAGAAGAAGATTGCTAATCGACAGGAAAAGGGGCCTCCGGATACACCAGCAGTGCCTCACCCAGTGCCCCTTCCACACTGGCAGCCGGAGAGCATCAGCCAGGCCTTTGGTCGACCTCCACCGCCCTACCCTGGCAACATCCGATCCCCCGTGGTCCCTCCTCTTGGACCTAGATACACTATCTTTCCCAAAGATCAGCGTGGTCCGTGTCCTCCTGATGTTGCTAGTATGGGGATGAGACCTCACGGGTTCAGGTAATCCTTTGATTTCCTGCTAGGAGTCAGAGTCACTTTGGGGCAGCTCCAAAGCACTGTGGCACATGTACAGCTGTCCAATAGGAAGACACAGGAAATCCCATTAAGTTGCCACTCACAAGAACTGTTGGGAGAACTGACGGTTACTATTAATGAAAAACTTGATGCTGTTTTATACTTCTTCCTCCTCAGATGCTGTTTTCTACTAATGATAGGTCGTAGACTTTTTTTTGCCTCTGAGTACTGTAAACATGTACTTTTGGCTGTTGTCATCTTTGCTCCTTGCTGCCATAGTGATTGATGCAGCTTATCCTGTGGGTCAGACTTCATTCCCTGAAGTGTAACCACATACAAGCAAAGCCTCTTGTGAGAAAACTTGACTTCTCCCAAAATTCTGCTCTTTAAATTGTAAACTATTTGTGGAGCATTCCAAATTGAAAGGATGTTTCCCTTTAGGACATTTTCAGGATGAGTTTATAAAGTTAGCACTGTTAAGACTACATTTCCTTTTTTTGAAATGGCTAATAGAAAGATCAAAGCCAAACCTTTATAACTATAATAAGAGAATTCTTTATAATATACTCTTTATTACTAAGTATGTGATTTAATCTTACTCCTGTATCTCTTACATTATAGTCTTGCCCTTATTTTCCCTTTTTCTTCTACATTAGTATAATTGCATATTTCTTTGTAGGCTGCCCATAATTATAGGATGAGATACATAAATAATCATTATCCTGTGATTTATTTGTGTACATTTTTTTCTTTTAATGTGTTTAGTACAGGGTCTTGCTACGTGGATCGGACTTGTACTGATCCTTCTAATTTTAGCCTCCCAAGTGCTGGATTATGGGCCTGCGCCACTGTCTCAGTGTGCCCTGGGGGCAGGGCCAGCAGGCGCTTTAGTCCGCTGCGCTGTCTGGCCAGCACTTTTTGTGCACATTTTTATGGCACACCCTTCTTTACCTTTATGCCTGTGTTCCACACAATTGGCCTGCTCCATATAAAGTTCCTAGGTTTAGAAAAAAGTAACTGTACTTTTATTCAAAATTCTATTAGTTTTGTTCTTAGCTTTAGGCAGTTGAATCCAAAGGCTGTTCCTTTGCTCCTATTACCTAAGTCCTTATAATTGACAACTGTAATTTTTTATTTATAGTCTAAACTAAAACTTGCTTTCTTCTTCTCAACCTTATTCTAAATTCACCATAATACTTTACTGTTTACTCTTCTTGTTTTTAGATTTGGATTTCCAGGAAGTAGTCATGGTACCATGTCAGGTCAGGATCGCTTCCTTGTGCCTCCTCAGCAAATACAAGGATCTGGAATTCCTCCACACCTTAGAAGATCTGTAGAAATGCCGAGACCTTTAAATAGCTCACAGATGAATAATCCAGTTGGACTTTCTCAGCACTTTCCACCACAAAACCTGCCAGTGCAGCAGCATAACATACTGGGCCAAGCATTTATTGAACTGAGGCACAGGGCCCCAGATGGAAGGCCACGGCTGCCCTTCCCTACAACTCCTGGCAGTGTTATAGAGGCAGCTTCTCATCCAAGACACGGAAACTTTGTTCCACGGGCAGACTTTCCAGGACCGAGGCATACAGACCCCATGAGACGGCCTCCCCAGGGTTTACCTAGTCAGCTCCATATTCATCCAAATTTGGAACAAGTACCACCATCTCAGCAAGAGCAAGGGCATCCTCTCCACACATCTTCTGTGGTCACAAGGCACATGAGTCATTCCTTAGGTGGTGCGTTTTCTGAGGGTGCTTTGTCAGCATCTGCATCAGCAGAAGCAGCGTCTGATAGTTTGCAGATAACCAGCCAGTCTTCTGATGGTCTAGAAGAAAAACTTGATTCCGATGACCCTTCTGTGAAAGAACTGGATGTTAAAGACCTTGAAGGAGTTGAAGTCAAAGACTTGGATGATGAAGATCTTGAAAATTTAAATTTAGACACGGAGGATGGCAAGGGAGATGAGTTGGATACTTTAGATAATTTGGAAACCAATGATCCTAACCTGGACGACCTCTTAAGGTCAGGGGAATTTGATATCATTGCATATACAGATCCAGAACTTGACCTGGGAGATAAGAAAAGCATGTTTAATGAGGAACTAGACCTTAATGTTCCAATTGATGATAAGTTAGATAATCAGTGTGTATCTGTTGAACCCCCCAAAAAAGACCAAGAAGAAAAAACTGTGGTTCTCTCTGAGAACCATTTGTCACAGAAAAAATCCACTGTTATCAATGAGATAAAAACAGAAGTCCTGTCTCCAAATTCTAGAGAGGAAGCCAAATGTGAAACTGAGAAAAGTGATGAGAGTGTAGATAGTGTTGACCCTCCCTGCTCTCAGGCTTCTGCTTACACAGAACTCAGTGACGGGGAGAAGGCTTCTTTGCCACCATCTGATGCAGACCTACTTGAGAAAAGAGCTAATAGAGAAACTGCTGGCCCTAGTGCAAGTGTCATTCAAGGGTCTGCTCCACTGCCTGCTCAAGATGTAATGAACTCTTGTGACATAACTGGGTCAACTCCAGTCCTCTCAAGTTTACTTGCCAGTGAAAAATCCGACAGTTCCCACAAGAAGCCCTTGGAGTCTTCCCCATCAACTCTGCCAGCCTCACCATCCAGCCGTTTATCGAGTTTGCCTGCTACTTTAATGGCACCACCTGGCTCTGTTTTGGAAAATGCTGTGAATTCTAATGTCACAGTGGTCCCTAGAGTAAACCATACTTTTTCTCAGGGTGTGCAGGTAAATCCAGGATTCATTCAGGGACAGTCAGCAGTGAACCACAATTTGGGGACCGGAAAACCTACAAATCAAAATGTCCCTCTCACAAGTCAGTCTGGTACCAGTGGCCTGTCTGGACCCCAACAGCTGATGATCCCTTCTCAAACATTAGCACAGCAGAATAGAGAACGGCCCCTCCTCCTAGAAGAGCAGCCACTGCTGCTACAAGATCTTTTGGATCAAGAAAGGCAAGAACAGCAGCAACAAAGACAGATGCAAGCCATGATTCGTCAGCGATCAGAGCCTTTCTTCCCCAATATTGGTAGGAATTCCCTTGGGTCTCTAGTAGAGTGCTTTGGCCTGGTGGTGACATTTAATATGCTTGTCAGAGCTGATTACTTGAAAGTATTTTTGAAATGGAGCACTAATAAGATACTTCTGTTCCTCCTGGAGCTGTAAACTGAGAGTTTTAGATTCCTTCTAGGTAAATTAGGAGATTCAAACTCATTGAATTCCATGATTTGTTTTCATGTAATAGAAACTAGAGTCTTCATTTTAGTTGAGTCTGCCAACCATTTGTCTGTGTATTTTCAGTCAAGGAAAGATGACTTTAGAAAATTGTGATAGAAGGTAAGGTTCTTGCTGTCCTTTTCTGTACAGCAAAGTCTAGGCTTTTTTTTTTTTTTTTTTTCTATGTAAGCCTCTTTATTCTTTTGGTTTACAAATTTTAAAAACAACAAAAGCCATAGTCAGTTCTTCAGTACCTCTGAACATAGGAATTCACAGAAGACAAATTTGAAACATTCTTCTAAGCGAAGTAAATGTTCTCCTATGTATTGATCTTTTTTGCCATTTATATGCTAAGATAGTTTCTTAGTAGCCTCTCAGGACCCTTCTTGTGAAGTTATAGCTCAAGAAATTGGTAGCTTCATATAAAGACTGCTAACTAATTTAGTGGAATTCCTAGGTATTGGGAACAACTGCCAGTTTTCCTGCTGTTGCTAAAGAAACTATTCTGATTAGCGTTGTGTATGTTTGGGTATAAAGCCTTTTGTTTTCATTCTTGCAAGACTGAATATTAAAGCCTGCTTCAGTTATGAATTGCTGAAGTTAAATTCAGGATTAGGTTGTTACCATCCCATAATGCCCTGATGTAGCACAAAAACCTGTAATGATTATTGATTAATGAAGTGTAAGAGTTTGTAAATTGTATTTGGGATCCATACTTAAACTACTTAGTGTACATTGAACCAAGCATGATGAAATAACCCTAAAATATGTTTCCTTTTCAGATTTTGATGCAATTACAGATCCCATAATGAAAGCCAAAATGGTGGCCCTTAAAGGCATAAATAAAGTGATGGCACAAAACAATCTGGGCATGCCACCAATGGTGATGAGCAGGTAGGTGAAGATACTTTCTTTCTTAGTGGTCATGAGTCATTACTGCTTCCTCAAAAGAGCTTGTAGGAGTGTGAAAAGTTAGTTTAGGTGAACAGTAGATCTTTAAATTGGTTGTGGTATTAGATGTTGAGTATGACACAAATAAAAGGAATTAATTTTCATTAATTTAAATGAAAGTAAACCCAACAAAACACTATGGAAAGATTGCCTTAAATAAATTAGTACACATGTAAGTGTTGTTTTTTTAAAAAACTTTAAAAAAAAATTTGAATTGTTAATGCTAAGAGATATTTAAGGGTAACATACTAAGTGACTAAGGCACCTGAATTCATTTCTAAAATAAAATATTCCCCAACTGATTTTCGAAGCGAGAAGAGAGTTAAGAGGAGTAGATCAGGTGACAGTTGGATGGTAGGAGATGGCAAGTTTGTAAGTTTTCATACCAAGCAGGGGGAAAATGCATTCAGGAATTCTATAAGCAATATTTGAGTAATTATGAAATTGGAGTAATTATGACTTCTAAGAGTATTAACCACAAGGAAGTATTTCTTCAGTTTGATTTTGAAATTTGTTCATTTTTTAAATGAATGTTCCTGAATCTACTAGAGACTTACTAAATCAGAACATGTAGGGATTTTGCCCACATTTTTTTTTTAATTTATTTATTATAGGGTCTCACTACACAAATCAGACCCGTAGTGATTCTCCTGTTTTCCGCCTCCCGAGCACTGAGATTACAGGCATGTACCACCATGCCCAGTCTCAATTGCTGCCTCAGTGCACCCTTGCAGCAGGGCCGGTGCAAAGTGCCGGGAGATCAAACCTATGTCCCCCGTACTCCTATGTCTCTCTAAGCAGGTGCTTTAATCCGCTGAGCTATCTGGCCAGTCCTCATGTCTGTATTTTTAGGCAGCACCATGAATGCTTTTTAGGTAAATTGTCCTTTGATAACCTCTGTCCATGCAGTAGTAAACATGGAGCCCAAATTTAATCATGTGGTTGGAAGAATTTTTTGATAAATAGAAATGTGAGTTGTAAAATTTAATATAAAATCTGTAGAGTTAAGATAATGTGTTCCTTACGACACACAGTAGGCACTAGGAAAGAAGTTGAATTCTTAAATGTGCATAGTCCTTTTCAATGGTCGAGAATGCTCTGGACATAGTTAGGAAGCTCTGTTGAGACCAAGAAAGACAGTGGTTTCTAATGGCTTTCATTACTGAGCAGCATTAATTGGCACAGTTTCTATACCACAGGGCTCTTAGCCTTTTTATGTCTTAAGGCTTTTTAGCACTCCAGTGACACATTTGAAATCATCCTCAGGACATTTTGTATGCATAAAATAATACAGAGAAATCAATCATATTGGAAACATAGTTATTAAGATATTAATGGTATATGAGAAGTGAAAAGAATCCAGTGAATATTTAAATACTAAAAATCTAGTACAGTAAAAGACAAGTTGCTCAAAATTTCCTCTCACTTCAACAACACTTATGCCGTCATTCTTGACCTTTTCTAAAGCAAATCTACAAGACCTCTTTCTTGGGTGGCTTTAGCTGTGCTGTTGTGGCTGCCTCAGTGTCCTGAGTAAGTTCAAAACACTTAGCATTGGTGGTCATTTAGACTTTGGGGAAGAGCCACAAATCACATGGTACCAGGTCACTGATGAAGGGGGATAAGGACACACCCTGATGCTTTCATGAGCCTGCCTTTCTGTTGGATAGTACTCAGCAGTAGCTATCCATGTAATTTTTATTTATTTATTTTTTTATTGAGAAATAAATATGAATGAGACAGTTTCACAGCTGGTTAATAGGACAGTTTTGATAGTCAATACACTGTACATTGTTATCTTCTTAGTGGTTATCCATAGTACAAGAAGCAGACAGGATATCCTGTCCAAACACAACCTCTTTCTTCTCATTGAGTTAAGCGAAAGTAGCTGTAAATTTATCCTATTTTGTATATATAAATACAAAATGATTTTCCTTTGTATCTTTTTTTTTAAATTTAAATTTAATTTTTTTTTTGTCCTGCCAGAGGTGAATATTCTATTGGCATCTAAATACTATAGGTGTTTGAATTCAACTAAACAATCTAACACTGTCTAGCAGCCTATAATATTAGTGGGTTATCCTCAGAAGTTATTGACTTGAGCCTTTTACAGCTCATCGTATTAATATGGATTTACTTTATATACCTCATTTTTATACTTTTCTGATGGACGGTTAAGACCAAGATATAGCAAGACCTATATAACAAGAAATGTAACTTTTGTATCTGATAAGGTCAGCCAAGTACTCTCTGGATTTATCCTGTAGCCCTGTACCACCCTTTGTACATCCTTTTGTCAGTGTCTGACATGAGGATGAGTCACGGCCATTGCTTGACCAATGCGCTCTCTGTGAAAGCTTGAGAAAATGTTTTTTCTCTCCATGTGACTCTCCCCAGGCTCACTTTAGCGATGTAATTTTTTATCATGTCTCATAGAGACACGAAAAAGGCCTGTTGGCACCTGATACTCACAGGGTATGTACCTCTGCTGTTAGGACTTCACTGGTGTATCATCCCTTGAGGTTCCCCTGAGGGTGTCATTGAAGGGATGTGTTAGGAAGCAATAGTCCCTTCTGAGAGCAGCAGTAAGCAGCATCTGGATGGAAATGTGGAAGTCCAGACCAGAGCTGTTGCAGCAGAAGGGTAATAAACGACTCACACCCATGCATAAGAAGTTCAAGACATGTATTGTAAATTCTTTATTTATTTATTTTTATTGAGAAATAAATATGAATGAGAGTTTCACAGCTGATTAATAGAACAGTTTTGATAATCAATGCATTGTACATTGTTATCTTCTTAGTGTTTATCCATAGTACAGGAAGCAGACAGGATATTCTGTCCAAACACTGTCAGTATACCTCTTTCTTTTCATTGTCTAAATTCTTATGGTATTTACATGCTACAGTACTTTG
>NW_004524603.1:4756298-4767787 GCF_000260255.1 Octodon degus
AATATTTGATTCTAGAAGAAATAAATACCTTTGTACAAGCCCTAATTGTCTGTTAAGTGTTTTTCTATAGCATTAATTAGAATAGGTAACATTTCATCTGATACTTGTAACTGTAGCGCTGGGCCAGTGATGAGTTCAGATTTGCTTTCCCATTAGATATGTTACTTCTTGAATTGCACCTTTAGTTTTAGAATGTAAAGTAACTAAGCTTCTGACTTTCCTAGTTTACATAATGAAGCTAAATCTTCACTTACATTTTTAGCTTAGAGGTTCATTATTTCACTTTAAAGTCAAGTCAGTGTTGTAAGAGCCCAGCCTCACAAGTTAGCTGAAGCGACTTGTCCTCATGGCCTTGCTGCTGCTTGTGGAGAGAAGTACTTCAGCCTCAGTTGCCCTTCCTGGAGGGGGAGGGGCAGGTCTGTGGTACAGAGGCAGGCTTTATAGATGCTCTTGAGGAGGAGGCCTTGCCCCTGCTGCTATTCTTCTGTGGGAGAGAAAATTGGTACGCACCTCTCTTAGTTACTTTCTCATTGCTGGGACAAAAATACCTGATGACCAAAATTAAGGAGGGATAAGTTTATTTAGCTCACAGTTTGTGGAAGTTTCAGTCCGTGCTCAGCTGACTCCAAGGCAGAGTGGTACATAGGGCAGCTGTTCATGGTGGTGGAAAACAGCAGGAGCAGAAGACAGGAGCATGGCAGCAGCACAGGGGCAAGCCTCTCTGCCTTCCTCGTATAGCATTCACGCTGTCTGTCCCAGGGCAAGTGTTGCTCTCACACCCATAATCACAGCAGCACTTACACCCATAATACCAGCATCGGATTTTGTGTTTTGTATTTTAGGCAAGGGAACAGCATTGGATCTTGAATTAATCACAAACTCTAGAAGCCTGCCTCACAACTACATGAGGCTTTGGTGGGGACAGCTAGACATAAACTATAACAGCACGTAACATAATTTTGACCTAGCGCTCACCATCTGATACTCTGGTCTTGTGTCTCACAGATTCCCCTTCATGGGCCCGGTGGTGGCTGGAGCACAGAACAGTGAAGGCCAGACACTCGTGCCACAGGCCATCGCTCAGGTAACACTGCTCCTGTCAGTCACCCTGGAGGACGTGCTGTCCTGTTTCCTATGAGCCAGTCTTGTAGAGGCCCCTGGCAGGAAGAAGCAGCAGTCCCAGAGCACTGCCAGAATGCACTGTCAGTGCAGCAGAAGTAAAGATACGTTTTATTACTTTTTAAACAAAGGGCAAATTGAAACTAAGAAAGATTGGCTATAATTCCTAGAAACTACCTGTACAGTGAAAGGTAGAAAGTCACTTGGAGGGAAACCAAATGCTTAGTGCTTAGTGGATGGCTTTTCATCCATCCATCCATCCATCCATCCATCCATCCATCCATCCTCCAGAAAGACATTTCATGTTCTGTACTTTGGAATTCATTAAACTGCTACACTCCATAGAAAATAATGGTTATAGTTACCCAGTTTAGATACATGTAGTCGTGTTCTGTTTATTATTCAACATAACTTAAGTGTTTGGACATTCACCATTTTTAAGCAGTATAAATATGGTGTAATCTTGGTGTTGAGCACTGTCTGGGGACATAGAAATGCTCTTTTCATATGATATGTATACAATGATTTTAAAAAATACCTTTCTGAAAAAAAATACCTTTCTAAAAAAAAATACCTTTCTAAGAAAAAGGAGCTACTTACTATGTATCTTTTGAAATTTTCTCTTTTATTCTGCTGGCTAAACTGTAGACATATTATGCTAATGTTATCTTTTTCCTTATTAAAAAGAGACACCATTTGATACATTGGGGCAAAGTATTATCTTTGTAGCTGAGGTTAAAAAAAAAAAAATTAAAGTTTTACTTTGAATATACTGTGAAACTTTTGGCCAGTTCTTTAACTTCTGTTTTCTGATTGGCCAGATGTTACACCAATGACTGCAGTATTATATAGATCGTACATAATACATTCTGAGTGATAGGGGTTTTTTTTCCTTTATTTTTTTTAAACCAGAGTCTTACTATGTAGTTCAGGTGGGCCTTGAACTCAAGTAGCAACCCTCCTGCCTCAGCCTCCCTAGTGCTGGGATTGCAGGTGTGCATGTCCCACTGACCAGTAGCACTGTGTTACCTTGTATACGGCTCATGGCTAACAGAACTTGCAGCAACTGGGTAAACTGTTCAAAAATTATTTTTAATAAGCGGTTGTCAGGGAATTGAGATGAACAAGTCTTTACCTTTAGGTTATTGTAAACAGCATTTGATTTGGCCTATTACAGTTGAATAATTCTTTATCTTAAGCATACATGTTTTTCATCTAAAATCTAGTTCAGAGATAGAAATAAATCGTCATGAATTAGATTATTAACTCACTAATTCATTTAGTCTTTTTATAAAATCAAAACTTGATTAGTTTTTTTTTTCCTATTTCTTTTTTGCTGCTTTTAAAGTTATTTTACTTCCTTAATTGAAGTGTGCAATTAAACATGTTTGTAAATTTTACTTATTTTAGGATGGCAGTATAACACATCAGATTTCTAGGCCTAATCCTCCAAATTTTGGTCCAGGCTTTGTCAGTAAGTATAAATCTAATAAGTTACCTGTTCTCTGGGGATAATGTTGGCTGTACTTGTGGTGTTCTGTGCACGTGCATAGCTCGGGAGTGCCGCCTTAGGCCTGAGTGCCCTCGCCCATGCCGTGCCCTGCCCTGGTAGGCAGCTCTTCTTCAAGGCATGTGTCTTGTCCTTGCTTTTTTTCACTCTGCATGAAGAATTAGACATCTGTATTTTAATACAGAAAATTCATCTTCCCCATTCTCCTCAATATTGTAGTCGTTTTTGTTTATAGATTGGGCACTTTACAATCTATAGAATCAAACCACTTTTTGCTCTCATGACAGTGTAAGTGACAAGGACAGCAGATGGGAAAACCAAAGGGAAAAGAAAGGAGTTGGGTTGCAGCATGGTGTGAAGGTCGAGTGCGCAGGAGCCCACCGAGCCCTTTCTGGTTATCCTCAGGGGTCCCAAGGTGGCTCAGGATAGTATTTAAAGTTCTCCCCAAACTGCACCTTTCTGAAATCTTCAGACTGTTTAGCTAACTTTTTCACCGTTATCTTTCATTTTGCTCACCTCTGCTCTCCTGGTTCCAGAAACCAGAAAGGCTTTCCTTGCGGTAGGTCTCATTCTACCAGAAGCAGAACTTCTGAACCTTGTGAAAAAGCCTGTTCTTGAAAAATGCCCTTCAAATTTAGTAGACTAGATTTCAAGTTCATACGTGTACTGCAACTTCTGGGTTTAGGAACAAACCCAAAGTCTAACCTTTTGAAATTCCCCTACATTAATTCTGATTGTAATTTGAATACATATTTGCATTAAAAATAAGTAAACTACTCTAACCAACTGGCTTTTTCTGGCTTAATTGTGCCCATTGGCTTTGATCGGATTCTTAATGTATGACAATATTCTGTTATCATTGATGTTATTTTCAGCTGATGTCCTTCTAGGATTGTATTTATTGATTTCTTTGTCTTGTAGTGAGTCAGAAAGGAATATTCTGAGTTTTTCACAGTATGAGGTGACCCCTTTTCTTGGTCTTGGCATCAGTGGAGTAAAGTGCCCTTAGAAAATAGTAGGGGGTGTTGGTGTGAGATGAGGAGGTGTGACTGGGGAGACGGGCAGCAGGTGTAGACGTAGAAAATATTTTATTGGGTTACTGTTCCCTTCCCTTGTTTATGGAAATACAAATTACAAAATTAATTAAAATTACCAGTTTTTCAATTTGCAGATTTACTTTATGATTTCCAGACTTCAAATTGGTTCTTCCTAAAATGTTCTGGGTTCCTTCCCTCTGTTTCATATGTTTTTTCACTAGTGAGAAATTGGGAAAATCTTGTAAATTGAGGGAAATTAGCATGGGAAATGATTATCCAATCCATGCTCTGAACCTGATATCCCTTACTTTCTTTAAAATCTGTGAAGTGGACATATTAAAGTACACATATAACTTAATATGTACTTTGGTTTGTGGTTAGAGGATTTGATAGTTCTGTAGATATAAAAGCATTTTATTAGATAAGTCTTTTGCCTCTCAAAGATTGGATATTTAGTATTTATAAGTATTAAGTTAACCAGTATCCTAAGTATGCATTTGCTGGCTTTCTTTTTTTTTTTTTTTCCTTTTTTTGATAATCTGCTACTTCATATTTATATGATCTGATGTTTAGAATTTTGCTTTCAAGTTTTCTATTAAGCATCATGGTGAAATTGTATTGCCTTACAAAATGGATTTCTGTAGGAATCTTAGACTATTCAGAAAGTTAACACAGATGAATTTTTGATTTTTCTCCCTAGATGACTCACAGCGCAAGCAATACGAAGAATGGCTTCAGGAGACCCAGCAGCTCCTTCAGATGCAGCAGAAGTATCTTGAAGAACAGATTGGCGCACACAGAAAATCCAAGAAGGCCCTTTCAGCTAAACAGCGCACTGCCAAAAAGGCAGGGCGAGAATTCCCAGAAGAAGATGCAGAACAGCTTAAACACGTGACTGAGCAGCAGAGCATGGTTCAGAAACAGCTAGAACAGGTAAGAGGTGGCTCTACAAGTCACAAGCAGTCAGCAGGTGAGATGTGTGGTGTGTCACTCACTAAGGACACCAGAGTTTGTCAATGTTATGTGGCGTAGAGAAGCACACTGCTCCCAAGACTGGAGAGGTAGCACTCCTGCCCTCTTCCCAGCAGTCAGCAGGTACATAAGTTCTGGAGGTCACTATAGGGATTGAGTGAGCCTCAGATTCCTGATTCAGGAGAACGTAGTCATATTCTTCAGCAACCATGGTATCGTAAGAGAAAATTAGGTATTTCCTATGCCTGAAAGATCACTCTGCAAAGTCCATGGTCCCAGGCTGTTTGCAAGTCTGGCCTGCCCAAGATCTCTTACTGTTTTGGCTTTATAATATGTTAGTATATCTCAGTACCAGATGTTTCTCAGAATGTTCAAACTAAATAATTATATTGAAAACTAAAGAACATTTTAAAATTCCCTTGAAAATAAAGCAGTATTGAAAAATGGGTTCAGAGGGGCCAGGAAGATGGCTCAGTAGAATAAGTGCTTGCCTCGCAAGTGCAAGAGCCTGAGTTCAATCCCTGGTTCCGCAAAAAAAAGAAAAGAAAATGGGTTCAGAGCGTGCTCCTAGGTATTTACTCTAGTGTATAAAACACTTATGTTTATATAAAACTTAGGTACATGAATGTTTATCGCTGTTTTAGTCCTAGTCATTTCCAGCCACTGGGTAGGCTGAGGTTGGAAGACTTTTTTGAGCCCATGAGTTTAAGACCATGCTAGAAGTAGAGCAAGACCCCATCTCAAAAACAAAAACCTCCCACCCACAAAATTGGAAGAGTTAGTGGTTAAAGAAAATGTGGTATACCCATACAAGGGAGTACCACTCAGACAGAAAGACAATGAACTATTGATATGTGCGGATATCTTGGATCCCAAGAGCATTTTGCTAGGTAAAAGAAACCAACCCCAAAAGGCGTAAATACTGATTCTGTTCACATAACATTCTTGAAATGAGAGCTAATAAAGATGAATAAATGGTTGATGGCCAAGGGTTAGGGAGGAAGGTGGAAGGTTTGACTACAGAGTGTGATATGCAGGATGATCTTGATGAGGCTATTTTTGTCTTTCCTGACTGCGACGGTCACTTTAGTAATTTCCCTGTGTGTTAAAGTTCATAGAACTGTGTGTTAAATATTAGACTTCCCCTTTATCAATTAGAATTTTTAAATTAAAAAGAAACCCAATGTAAATCTTAAGAAGAGCAGGATGTTCAATGTAGGTTGGCTCAGTGAAGCTGGAGTGTGTAATGAGCACTCTGGAAAGACCACCCATTTTGTCTTAGGAACCTAGTCTACAAGGTTTGAAGGAATTAGTGTTGTCACCAGTGTACAAACAAATGGGTAGGCCATTCTGGAGCCAGGCGATATATCTGCTTATTGCTCACTATTAGAAGGAGAATTTGAACTCAGATGTCTTCACCTACAAGCCACACAAACAAAATAACATGCCAGCAATGTGATTATAACCTGATGTCTGAAAGTTGGCCCACTTGAGAACAAGAGGCTTTTCTCTTTAAATTCACTGTTTGGGCCTCTTCACTGCAAGGAAAACTTCCTTTAGAAGTAGAAACTTTTATAAAGCACTTTTAGCACTTTACTGTTTTTGATGTATTTGTGTAAGACCTTTCCTACAAGAGCCCAGGTTTTGCATATTCATAAACCAAACCCTTCTTAGAATCTAATGTGGCACTTAACTGGAAAATGGGACAGATTTTCTGCTAGGACACAGTTGCCTATAATCCCAGTGTAGTATCGGTGAAAAAAGTAGGTGGCAGGAACATTTTTTAAAATGGTCAGAAATGGGCCAGCGAGATAGCTCAGCAGACTAAGTGCCTGCTTAGGCAAGTACAGGGATGGGGGTTTGATCCCCGGCACTACGTCCTATGCTGGCGCTGGCCCTGAACGCGGACGTGCTGAGCTGGCCACCGATTGGTGGCACACACCTATATTCCCAGTGCCTGAATCCCAATTCCTGAAAACAGGAAGATCACTATGAGTCCAAGCTGCGTATTGAGAGCCTGTAGCAAGTACATTCAAAACAAAACAAAATAAAAAACTGGTCAGAAATGTCAGAAGCGGATGACTAGCGGGATGCATAGATACTATTGTAGATGCTCAGTCATCTGTTATCTGCCTCATTAGTTCTCAGTACCAAACCGGCCAAGAAAAGTAATAAAAGTGGCAAAACACTTAATTTAAAAAAAGTTTTACTCAGGGAAAGTTGGAAAACGATATATTAAAACTGCTGGGGGAAAAAAGTCCTTCTCAACTTTGGGGGCTTGCAGGGGTAGCTCAGTTGTTTAAGTGCCTGCTGGGGCAAAGCCAGTCAGCCGCAGGGGACCACAGTTTGATCACCAGCTCTCCTTGCCTTACCAGCCTGGAGCAGCCAAAAACAAAAATCTGCTGTATCACTGCAGCATGTTAGTATATTTATCCCAAAAAACAAACAGTTTTGGAAGACATGGAGATGGTTATGCACCCTTCCTTCTGCAGCGTCCTGGATGCAACAGTGAGGGCCTGAGCACGCAGATCACTTGACTAATGCCATCATGATGTCTGGCATATTGAGACACAATATTTTTGGAATGAATTCGTTGACATTAGCATTTTATTAAGAGCTTATTGAGAAACTATTTAAAATACTACCTTAGAGCTTGCATAGGTTTCATAAGTTAGTATGATACCCATCAAATTCAAAGAGTTCATAAATCTAATCATTTTTTAGCATAAGGTGGTAGTCTAGCATAAAGCTAGTGGCTAATTTTGCTAACAGCTGATTCATTTGAAAATGTGTGGTTTTTGCTGGACATGGTGACCCGTGCCTATAATCCCAGCACTTGGTAGGCTAAGGCAGAAGGATTGCCATGAGTTCAGGGCTGGCCTAGGATGCGTAGTAAGTTGAAGGCTAGCCTGGACTGCATAATAAGATGACTCTGCCTCAAAAAAAAAAAAAAAAAAAAAAAAAAAAAGAATTTTATCTATTTACGAAATGAAATCTGGGCTGTGGAGATAGCTCAGCAGTCTAAGTGCCTGCCTGGGCAAGTGCACGGACCTGGGTTCGATTCCCAGTACCGCATGCCATACTGGCTCTGCCCTGGGTGCGCCGCGCCACCACCAAAACTGAGTGTGATGGTGCATAGTGTGGTGGCACACCTGTAATCCCAGTGCTGGAGAGGATCACTGTGAGTCCAAGCTGTGTAGTGAGACCCTGTACCAAATACATTGAAAAAAAAGAAAGAAAGTCTTACTATGTATAAATAAACTGTTCCATGTTATCCTGATGTTCTGTACTAATGTAACTTTGCACCATAGCTGCTTTCTGTATAGTCTTTGTTTATTGATGTATAATAAACACCTCATTGCTGCTTCCTGTGTTTGTATTTTTGATGTTGAATTTAAATTATATATGACTTCCTTAATACTTAAATTTAAGAAATATTTTGGGAGTTTTTTGATATTTCATATATGAATTAATTAAGAATTAATTACAGCTTATCAATCCACCTTTGTAATTTTTGCCACTACCTCAAACTGCTTTCCTTCTACAGTACACTTAACTTCTTTCTGTAGAACCCCACCAAAAGCATCAGCTAGACCTTGGGTTTGATACCTGTGTTACATATAAACAAGTCATGTCATTGTTCCAGATTCGTAAACAACAGAAAGAACATGCTGAGTTGATTGAAGATTATCGGATCAAGCAGCAGCAGCAGCAGCAGCAGCAGCAGCAGCAGCAGCAGCAGCAGCAGCGTGCAGTGGCCCCACCTCTCCTAGTGCCTGGTGTCCAGCCCCAGACGCCCCTCGTTCCAGGAGCCGCCCCCCCCGCCATGAGCCAGCCCAGCTTTCCCATGGGCCCCCAGCAGCTGCAGCAGCAGCAGCGCCCAGCAGTCATCTCTGGCCACACCAGCCCTGCTAGAATACCTGGCCTACCTGGATGGCAGTCTGCCAGTGCCCCTGCTCACCTCCCCCTCAATCCTCCCAGGATGCAGCCCCCAGTTGCCCAGTTACCTGTAAAAGCTTGCACACCAGCCCCTGGCACAGTGTCAAATGCAAACCCACAGAGTGGCCCACCACCACGTGTAGAATTTGATGATAACAACCCCTTTAGTGAAAGTTTCCAGGAACGGGAACGGAAGGAACGTTTACGAGAACAGCAGGAAAGACAGCGCATCCAGCTGATGCACGAAGTAGACAGACAGCGGGCTCTGCAGCAGAGGATGGAACTGGAGCAGCATGGCCTGGTGGGCTCAGAGCTGGGTGGCAGGACTGCTGCATCTCAGATTCCGTTCTATGGGTCTGATCGGCCTTGTGATTTCATGCAGCCTCCACCACCTCTTCAGCAGTCTCCACAGCACCAACAGCAGCAGATGGCCCATGTTCTACAGCAGCAAAATGTACAACAAGGATCTGTTAATTCAACCCCCACCCAAACTTTCATGCAAACGAATGATCGGAGGCAAGGAGGACTTACCTCTTTTGTTCCCGATTCACCATCTGTCCCTGGAGGAAGTCCAAATTTCCATTCTACTAAACAGCCACATGGAAATCTTTCTGGGACAGGTTTCCAGCAGTCTCCTGTGAGACCTCCTTATACACCCGCTTTACCTGCAACACCACCAGTAGCTAACGGCAGTCTCCCGTGTGGCCAGGACCCTACATTAGCCCTTGGACAAAGTTATGGATCAGCCCAGTCTCTCATTCAGTTATATTCTGATATCATCCCAGAAGAGAAAGGGAAAAAGAAAAGAACAAGAAAAAAGAAAAAAGAGGATGATGTGGAATCCACCAAAGCACCGTCAACTCCCCACTCAGATAGCACTGCTCCCCCTACTCCAAGCATCTCAGAAACTACCTCCACTCCTTCTGTGAGCACGCCCAGCGAACCTCCTCTGCAGGCGGCAGCGGAGTCTGCGGAGCCAGCTGCCCAGCCATGCACGAGCTTAGAGAACACACTTCCCAGTGGTGAGTTATCCGAAGGAACTCCAAAGCAGCAGGCTGGTGCAAATTCAGAGACAGAAAACCTTCCCATGGAAACCCCTTCCAAAAGTGAAGAGCTAAAACTGGAAAATGCTGTGACAGAACCAGCCCAGGGTCAAGAGGAAACTAAATTAGAGGAGCAGACTGGCACTAAGGTGGAAGACAGATCTGAGGCTGGCTCTGTCCCCTCAGTTCAGAGTCCGCCCCATTCTGTTGGGGCCCCTGTCACCAAAGCAGATTCAGGGAATGAACTTTTGAAACACTTGTTGAAAAATAAGAAGTCCTCTTCCCTTTTAAATCAAAGACCTGAGGGCAGTTTCTGTTCAGAAGACACCTGCACAAAGGATAATAAAATAGCTGAGAAGCAGAATGCAGCAGAAGGACTGGTAAGTGAGAGTCATGGCAGAAACTTCAGGGTGTTCTTGTGTTTGTGTTACATTGTACTTACAAAGCAGATTAATACCAGCACCTGAGTTATTTCAGAGTTATTTTTGCATTATTTTTACTCTAAAGAAGCATTTTAATGTTGTTGCTTCTTTTTCCATGGAGTCCATGTTTTTATTTATATCCATAGATTATATTAATGAATAATTTGTTTACTGATTTTTAAAGAAACAAATATTATTGCAGCTCATGTGTAACATACCTTTTAGTGGGCTATCACATTGATTTGACCTAACCAAAACAAAGGAAGAAATGTTGCATGTTATTGGAAATATTGGAAATGTGCAATTTTCATTAACCTCATTAAAATATAGAAAATAGTTCTGCACCCCTGTGAATATTCTGGAGGGGTCATCCACTCTGGGTGTCTGTTAGTTGCAATTTATTGATACTTAACGTTACAAAAAATGTAACCTTACATGTAAATAATGTTTCATCTTTGCGGCTTTCTGTGTCTGGATAGTCTCACTTTAAATTACCAACATTGAATTTGTCTTTTTCAGTTGTATGAAGAGCTTACTTGTGAATATACCATCACAAAACAATCCCTTTCTCCCACCATTTCAGCTAACTTCATTAAGATGTTTTAAAAACCAGTTTCTGGAGCTGAATGACTTCTGTTTTTTTATCTTTAAAAAGGTTCAAAGCCATTGCTAGTACTTTTTTTTTTTTTTGGTAGAACCGGGAATTGAACTCAGGCCCTTGCACTTGCCAGGGAAGCGCTTATTCCACTGAGCCATCTCCCCGGCTCACTAGTACATTTTTAAAGCTTTTCTTAGCGTGCATCTCAGACTGGATTTTGTCATTTTCGTATTTACTGCACAGGGGTGGTGTACTTAATTGCCCAGGCTTGGAATGTTTAAGATTATCTGGGAAGTCTTACTGTGCAGGAACTGGCACAGTCTTGTCTCTGCCTATTCTGTAGAGGTGGAAGCTTGGTTCTGGTAGATCCGTGTCACTTTTGTAAATTTTGGTAATTCTGCTTTTCCAGTCATATATATCACTAGCAAATTGCTTGTCTTCCAGAGCAGTCTCTGGCCACTATGTCCAGGGCAGCTTTTGCCCTAGGAATTTGGAACACTTTGCAGCTCCCCACGGGTCTTGGTTTCCCCTTCCACACACAGCTGTACACTGTGCTTTCTCCTGCACTGTTCTCCCTCCTTTTCTGGTCAGCATCTTCACCTTGTAACGCTCGGTTCTGGAAATCGGTTCTTTAGCTCCCTGCTCTGCTAGTTCTGAGTGCACACTGATGCCATGTGCGCACACACAGCTCTGCTCACGAGCTCCACAAAGTGCAGGCTTCATCTGGAGCTTCTTCTCTAAAGTGTGTGCTGTGCGAGAAAGTCTGCTGGTCCTAGGTTTGATCTCCAGTACCAAAAAAAAGAATGTCTGCTGGCATGGGGAAGCAGCCACATGTCAAGTTGAAAAGCC
>NW_004524603.1:4767985-4785485 GCF_000260255.1 Octodon degus
TTTTTTTTTTGTGGAACCGGGGATTGAACTCAGGCCCTTGCACTTGCCAGAGAAGCACTTATTCTACTGAGCCATCTCCCCAGCCCCCTTAGGGGTTTTTTTTGTCTATGGCAGAGTTTTAATCTTTTCTGTTCTTCCATGATAAAGTACTTTTTAAAATGTAATTACTTATGCCTCTTAGGATGCTGGTGAGAAGTAAAGAGAATGTTTGTAAGCATTTAAAGCCCCTGACCTATACTATTTCATATACAGCTGCCTCATTATCTCTATAAACCAATTAAGAAGTTCTTAGACCCTTCTATTCAAAGTGCAGTCTTGGAGGCTGGTAGCCTCATGGGAGGGTTTTAAGGAATGCAGGACCTAGAGCTCCTAGAGACTTGCTGGATCAGGATCAGAATGTGTGGCGTAGCCAGACCCCAGGTGATTTGTATGCACGAGAAGTTGGGGGTACACATGCAGAACTGTGTGTGTTCCCCTGCTGGGCTGGATCCAGCTTTGTCTGGGGCTCATCCCCACTCCGTTCAGTGAGTCTAGGGTGGGCTCAGAGAATTCCCATTTCTGACTAGTCCCTGGGCACAGCTACTGTGGGGCCTGCCCTTGGAAAAGCAAGCCAAAGGCTGTCTCCCTCTTCCTTCTTTGTATAAGCTAAGAAGTTTTCTTATATTTTTTTACTGGTTGAAAAAACTATTTAAACAAGAGTAATACCTTGTAGCAGTGAAAATTATAAAAAATTGAAATTTGTTGATGAATTGTAAATTTTATTCCAGTGCAGCCTAGGTCATTTAGAAATTGGCTACTTTTATAGTACAAGGTTAGTTGGCTCAAGGCTAGATGCTTTACTGTCTTTGCCTTTAAAATCCAGTTTTTGCCATTCATACTCTTGAGTTATTTAGAATGCAACTAGAAGCTATAATTTTCAAAAAGATCCCCGTGATTCAGTGTAGAATTGATTACATGGTAGATTTAGAAGTTATGATGGTCTCTAACAAAACATTGATAACAACTTTAGAAATAATGGAGTCTGAAAAATATTCTTGTAACTAATTAGTTTATGGTGTATTTGGTACAGGGTCTCACTATACGGCCTAGACTCATAGTGATCCACCTGTTTTCAGCCTCCCTAGCATGCGCCACTATGATGGGTCTTGGTGGCTGACTCAGCCTGTGGGTGGGGCCAACGCTGCCTGTGGTGCCAGGGATTGAACCCCAGTCTCTGTGCTTGCCTAAGCAGGTGCTTAGTGTGATGAGCTGTCTCACAGGCCCACTGTTATATTTTTAGTATTGATCGTACTACCCTTTAAAATCTTTCCAGGGCCTGGCTTACTGTCACTTCTTGACCATAAAGACAGGAGTAAAAGAAAAAGATTTATCTTTTGTCATCTACTCCTCTCCCATTGACTTGAAGTGCATGGATATCTTAAAGTCAGATGTGAGATTGTGAGCTAATTTGAGGGACCCATGTGACTTCTTTTTATTGGTTTCTGGGATTGGCTGTTGTCTCACCTCAGATGCACAGGCTGAGGTGTTCCTGCAGCTATGAATTGACTTGGCAGTCCTATCTCACCACTTCTTGCTCTTGTAGAGAACCAAAAATAGACTACCAAAGCCATGTAGCAGATACAGCCCTGGCTAGAGATAGCCCTCCTCCGCTGTGCAGGGGCTGGGACCAGGGCCTCTAGGCACCAGGGTCACAGTGTGGTGGTTCATGGTTGAAATTCATCCTTAGAAGTCTTACTCTTTCCCTGTACCAGGTTGGTTTCTATATTGAAAATCATGCCTGAAAAGGGAAACAAGTATTTTCAAAAGACAATTAAGAATGTTTTGCTATATATCTTATCTTTGGTACCTTGTTAGAATATGAGTCATAGGAAGGACTGCTCTAGCACGAACTAAAAATCAAGCATGTAGATAGTTCATTTGTTTCTTCATCTTTCCAATTATATTAGCAAACTTTGGGGGTTCAAATACAAGGTGGTTTTGGATGTGGCAGCAACCAGCCAAAAATGGATGGAGGAAGTGAAACCAAGAAACAGCGAAACAAACGGACTCAAAGAACGGGGGAGAAAGCAGCACCTCGCTCAAAGAAAAGGAAAAAGGATGAAGAAGAGAAACAGCTGCTGTATCCAAACTCTGACTCCTTCACCCACCTGAAACAGGTAAGTCTTTTAGAGTAGCCCTTTGGAATCTACAGGAAGTAAGAGCACATGCTTCTTCTGTCATGTGATACTGAAACTTTCTCTTGGTTGTCATAATTTCTTGATTAGAAAGTTAGGGGATCATAGGACATCTGGACAAGGAACCTAACAGACTTCCTATTTCTCAGCAAAATTGCACCTTATCCTATTGACACCTGAACTTTACAGTACTGTGAATGAATTGGTAGGTAATGGTCAAGATTTACTGAAGTAAAAAAGGGGCAGCCTCTGTACCAGGACAGACTGTCCTCATATCTTGATCTTGTGACTCAGGATCCAAAGAAATGAAGCCACGGGGTCATCTCCATCTACTCTGTTCTTGCACCCTTGTATTGTTACTGAAGAGGGAGAGAGCCCCTAAGTGCCATCAGTCGGTGATGCCTGCTCTCATTATCACATGCCTTGTTCTTCCCAAGCCAAGAGGAGTCTGGTTTTCTTGGGAGATGCCTCGTGCCTCCCTTCAGTCCAGATGGCAGTGAAACTTCCTGGGAAGCACAGCTCCAGCGATTTCGTAGTTTGTCTCTCTCCAGCATTGTAATACATGAAATTTTTAAGCCTTGTTTTTCTCACCTCTTGTTTAAGTTGCTTCAGGTCTTAGGAAGTTGAGAGACACTCAGTTTTGTTTATCATGTACATTACTTTTAAATGTGTTTTTTAATAGCAGCTCTCTCTGCTCCCTCTAATGGAACCAATCATTGGAGTGAACTTTGCGCACTTTCTTCCTTATGGCAGTGGCCAATTTAATAGTGGGAATCGACTTCTAGGAACTTTTGGCAGTGCTACCCTTGAAGGGGTTTCGGACTACTATTCTCAGTTGATCTACAAGGTATGTTGCCCTGCCAGGTGTCCTGTGCTGTGTCTCCAGGTGCCTTGTCACAGTTGGTTGGGCGTATCTTTTGCATCCAGTATGTCGCTAAGCTTCTGGATCTCACTAAAACTTAGTTCAGCTGAAGCCTTAAGGCTTTACCTTAGGTATTTCTAACAGGAATATTTGAAACTCTTACAGGTAAAAATACAAATTGTGAGAAATACACATTATATGTTTCCATCATAAAGGAAATACGTGTTCCTTTATAAGCTTTATTCATGCAGCTTATCCAAATTCATAGTAAATTGTCTGAAGAAAAAGTAGAATTAGGTTCTCACTTTGAAAATGACATTAAAAAATTCTAATGATTTAGGCACTAACTGCAGTTGTACACAAATTCCTAGATTACTTGAATAGTATAAAGCCAAATCAGGTTTCTCTTTTGGTGTCATTTTTCTAACAAAACTTTGTGATAGCATCATAAGATCGCTTCTGTTGACATATAACTTACATATAAAGATCATTTTTTCTAAATGTACGAGGGTATCATCAGTTTCCCTGAGGTCTCCTCTTCTGGGTTTAGTGTGAACACAACTCTCTCCGTGTTATTTATTTAGGTCCTGTAGGCTGTTTTTCAGTTAGAACACATCTCAGTGCAAGCTGTGCTCTAGCTTCAGGTCATCGTCCTTAGAAAGCCCCTCTGTCTCTGCACGACTTGTAGTCTCACCTTGCATTTGATTTGTATGGTAGTAGTAGATTGCAGCATCCCTTGAGAGACAAAATCCATTGATGACAAATCTTAATCTAGGAGAGATGCTTGCAAAGAAACTGAATTTGTTAATACATTTATTTAATCCTTTCTGTATTATTGATGCTCTTCTTCTTTTAGATATCTTAATCCAGATTCTGATATCTGAGACATGAATTGCAATTATGGGTTTAAGTCTATAAATTATTTTATATAGAATGAAGGCTCTCTGAAAATTGAATGTAGGAATTTTTGAGAACTTCTACCAAGTTGATTGCATTTTAAGTCTATTTTTCACTGGCTATAACCACAAAACTTGAAAAGAGCTGTATAACAGAATATTTGATTTTCATTTGAAAGCTAAGTACTCAAGATAGGTGTCAGTTAAAGAAATGGATAATAATATATTAACAGAGTCATGAGTAGTTGTTCTAAAAACTTCCTGGCCTTGTATGCGTATTTTCCTTTTTGGTGTACGTTTGAGAATGAAGATGCATCTTGATTATGTTTCTGTAGCCTTGCTTCCATGTGCTAAAAAAAAAAATCTCAGAACTAGGTTTTACAAGGTCATTGCATATTTGCTCAGTAGCATATAATTTAAAATTTTTTGGTCTCCTGCAGCAGAATAATTTAAGTAATCCTCCAACACCCCCTGCCTCTCTTCCTCCTACACCACCTCCTATGGCTTGTCAGAAGATGGCAAATGGTTTTGCAACAGCTGAAGAACTTGCCGGAAAAGCCGGAGTGCTGGTGAGCCATGAAGGTATGATCATAGCCTCCACGTGTGACACTTGGGTGAAAGGTCCCTCTGCCAGAGCGGGTGCGGTGGAGTGGCTCAGAGCTGCAGAGTTCTGCAGAGTTCTACCTGCTTACTGGCTTTGGCCGAACATACTTCCAGTTCTGTGTGTTTGCTTTTCAGTTACCAAGACTTTAGGCCCAAAGCCATTTCCACTGCCGTTCAGGCCGCAGGACGACTTGCTGGCCAGATCTATTGCTCAGGGCCCAAAGACGGTGGACGTCCCAGCATCACTTCCAACACCGCCTCACAACAACCAGGAAGACTTAAGGTAGAAGCTACTTTTTTTCTCAAACGGTTTCTAGTAATTTTTAAATGTATTCAGCATAATGTGTGTAGGAGTAGTGTGTAAAAACACTTGAGAGGTAAAATTTTGTAATATTCTCAATATAAATTTTATAACCTTGTTACTATTAACTATAATTAATTTTTATCTTTAAAAGATATTAGAGGGGCTGGTGAGATGGCTCAGTGGTCTAAAGTACCTACTTAGAACAAGCTTAGCAAAGCACAGGGACCGCGGTTCAATCCCCCAGCACCACATGCCAGCCAGCCCCGCCCCCTGGTGGGCTGAGCTGGCCACACACACACACACACACACACACACACACACACATAAATAAATAAATAAAAAATTAAAAAAAAAGATATTAGAATAGAAATTAAGACAATAGAAAATCTCCTTGCAAAATATTTTAAAGATCGTTGTCCTTCACGAGCTTTAGCATGATTTATTGGATGTACTGATGTTCATAGTGCTCTAGAAAGAAAGTACAGTAGTCACAGTTACCAGAATGCTGCTGTGGAAGAAAGGTACTCTGGGGCAGATACCTTGTAGCCAGTTTGTTTAAAGTCCCTCCTTGGAAAATCTGCTGTACTTCCTGATGAGATATCCATTTAACAAGTCCCATATTTTATCAACAAGCAAATTATGGACCAAATTGAAAAGCAGCTACTCCAGGTTTGGAATTGCAGCCTCCTTTCTCTTCTGCTCACTGCCAAGAATCCCTATTGCCCCAGTAGAGAGCACGCTGCTCTTTGTGGTAGCTGTGGACGGCAGCTGTCCATTGTGTGCTGGTGATCCAGCCCAGGTGCCTGTCCCCTGGACTTCACAGGCCACTCTTTCTGGTGTCATCAGCATGGGCAGCTTGAGAAGATCTGCACCTTTTAACCTGAGACCTCAGCATTGCTCTGCTAAACCTGAGTCTCGGACTAGATAGAAGGGACCATTCCTTCTCACTGTTGACAACCAGCTCAGAAAATCAAGCGTCGAGGAAGCCACAGTAACCAGGGTTTCCTCCATTTCTCCATCCACTCTAAGCAGCAGCAGCAGCAGCAGCAGCAGCAGCAGCAGCAGCAGCAGCAGCAGTAGCAGCGTCGCTGTCTCGCGGCCAGTTGCATGCAGGTGTGGTCCTGCGTGGATGCCTAGGGCCAGGGCCGCCTTGTCCAAGCAGCAGGAGGCCGGCTTACTTCAGTCTCGGCAGCCTGGGACTTGGGGAGATGTGAACATCCTTTCTAGGTTCTGTTATGAACTGAACAGCTTTTTTACTAGGTTTTTAAACATTGATGCTAAAACTTTGATCCTAAGCATATCCATTTATATTGTAGATAAACCTGGTTACGGTATTTCCTCCAGGAGATTTTTGTTTATTGGTGTCTGTAGCTGGTCCATTTGCTAAGTCCACTGATGATGTGGGACTCATGGTTGGTGCACAGAGCCCCTAAAGGGGGTTTGCGTGCTATGATGCCTGTGCTCCTCTTGTAGGGTACAGGATCAGTGTGGTGACCGGGACACCCCTGACAGCTTTGTCCCCTCGTCTTCTCCTGAGAGTGTGGTTGGGGTGGAAGTGAGCAGGTATCCAGATCTGTCAGTGGTCAAAGAGGAGCCTCCGGAGCCAGTGCCATCGCCTGTCATCCCCATTCTTCCGAGCACCACTGGGAAGGGTAAGAATACTTGGCCCTGCTGTAGTCATCCCAGTCTACCGATGTACTAAAGCAAGTATTTTTGACCTTGAAAAGCCATCAACACACCTTTCTTTCTTTCTTTCTTTCCTTATTTGAGGTTCAGAATCAAGAAGGAATGACATCAAAACCGAGCCAAGCACCTTATTTTTCACGTCACCTTTCGGTTCATCCCCAAATGGTCCCAGATCGGGTCTTATATCTGTAGCAATTACCCTGCATCCCACCGCTGCTGAGGTAAAGGAGGAAATGGCTTCTTAATGCTATGGAGTGTGTCATGTCACTAAAGAGAGATCAGTGGCTGACAACGAAGCACAGACTGCCGTGCTTCGGGTTGGCTGGGTAGGCACTTTGCATGTGGAGGCTGCTTGTGAATACTGTCATCATGCTTGACATTCATTTTGGCCTGAGTCAAGACAGAAAGGGAAGTTAGCACTCACACGTTCTTATTAATGGGTATATACTAGTTCTAGAGAACTCTTTAATTAATTAAATTTATTTGTACATTTTAAGTCTACATAAGGATCACATTCATGATAGGGAATTTGTACTTGCATGATAGATTCTTTCCCCCCCATTCCCCTACTTTCCCTTCAACCCCTCTTCTCCTATTTGTAAGCTTTTGTAATTGGGAGAACTCTTTAGAGAAAAGACTCTTTATAACTGGCAACCCTGTAGAAAATTAACTACTGAGAATAAACATCTATAATAAAAATTATAGAAGCATAGCTGGCGTGGTGGCGCATGCCTGTAACTCCAGCACTGGGGAAGTGGAGGCAGGAGGATCACTGTGCATTTGAGGTCAACCTAGGCTACATAGTGAGTTCAAGGCTGAATTACATAGTAAAACTCTGTCTCAAAAAGAAAAGAAACAAAAATTTACAGAAGCACCGGAAGTGTTCTTCAGGCAGTAGAGGCTAACGTCAAAAACACTACTAATTTGGGGGGATTTTTCTTTTTTTAACTTTGAAGTCTGTAGAAATGTTAGAGATGGACTCATGGTATAGTGACGTGACATTCTGACTGCACAGAAGACAGTAGTCATGTGACATTTGTGCATTCTTGCTCGTTGTTTCAAACCTTTGGCCTGTGGAGTAAGAGCTGTGGCTGGGAAAACCAACAGCGTTGGCTCAGCCCACGTGGCTGCTCACCCCTGCCTGCTGCTAGACATCTGAACCAACTGCATGTTCCTCCAGTACATGTTGAGGGCACTCTCAGCAGATCTCTATTACGAGGGCTGTATGTGTGCATTTGCCCATGAAAGCAGAAGTTTCCTGAGTCCCACAGGCTAAATAAAGTTGTTGGGTTTTCTCACACTGTGTGCTGTGCAGGCAGCGTTGATCCCGCCTGTGTTTTTTCTCCTCCTTGGCTGACTCTGCCTCCTGGGTGTATAACAGAGGGTTTGTTTTGTTTTAGAACATTAGTAGTGTTGTGGCTGCATTTTCCGACCTGCTTCATGTCCGAACGCCTAACAGCTATGAGGTTAGTAATGCTCCAGATGTTCCGTCCGTGGCTTTGGCCAACAGCCACAGAATAAACCCAGCTTTGGAGTACCGACCGCACTTACATCTTCGTGGGCCTCCACCAGGATCTGCACACCCTCCCAGGCTAGCAGGCTCTTACCGGCTGAAGCAGCCTAGTGTTCCATTTCCTCCGGCAAGCAGTGGTGAGCTAGCAGCTTTTTGTTAACCCCAAATCCGTTCTTGATTCAAAGGTTAAGCTTATTCTTTTTAAAATTGCAATTTCAATTTTAACAAGTAGTGAGCAGTGTGTTGGTGCGTGTCCTTTGGTAGCCCGGGCTCTGCTGGGTGCTGTTTTCTGTGGCACTGATGTGACCTTCCATACTTGGGGAAGCCCTGTCACGCTGCTGGAAGGCAGCGCCCTGCCTGCCTTGCTACCCGTAAGCAGCTCTGTCAGAAGCCTGGCCTCCGTGTGCTTGCTCACCTAGAGCAGAAGAGGCAGCTGCCTGCGTGTGTTGCTCGCCCCCTCTGTGCCCTGCACCGGCACCCCACAGCCTCTTCTCCCCTGGGGTTCTCATGCCCCCGAGCGCTGAGGCTCACCGTGTCTTCCTCAGCTTCAGGGCTGCATTTCTCTGGTGTCTCACCCTGAGCCCTCCAACCAGGCCCTCTTCCATCTCCCTAGTCACCAGTTTCCTCCATCCTGCGTCTTCTTTATTCCTCTAGAATCCAGCAGCTTATCTGTTTTCACCTGTGCATTCTTTGAAGTCTTGGCCTCTAGCTCCTGTTGCTGATGTTCTCCTGTCCCCTTCCCGCTGTCCCTCTGTGAGTGATGCTTTCTGAGGAGGTGCTGTGCTTTCTATCCTGTGTCATTTTTATTTACTTTATTTATTTATTTAGTGTGTGTGTGTGTGTGTGTGTATGTGTGTGTGTGGCCAGCTCAGCCCACTAGGGGGCGGGGCTGGCTGGCATGTGGTGCTGGGGGATTGAACCGCGGTCCCTGTGCTTTGCTGAGCTTGTTCTAAGTAGGTACTTTAGACCACTGAGCCATCTCACCAGCCCCTATTTACATTATTGACCTTGGGCCGAGGTCTTTCCTTGTTTCTCTTTGGTGTTCTAAGTTCCCCTAATCTTCCATCTGTTATCTGAGTCCTGGAGCAGGCCCTGTCTCTCCCCTGGGCTCCCGGGCTCTTGGGCTCACAGTTAATGTGCGTTGGTGACTTGGCCTTGTAAGTTTCTTTCTTACTAGCACTATTTTCCCACAAGTGTAACAATAGAAATGTTTCTTTTAGTCCCCGTTATTTCATAATAGATCCTTATAGCCATTACTTAAAGACCTTAATTAATTAACGAATCATATAAATTAATGAACCACGTGCTAGAACACTGCCACCTAATGTCCCATTAGCGCCACCTGTGTCATTGCTAACCGGTTGGTTGCCTGTAGGCCTCTCTGGATACAAGGATTCCAGTCATGGTGCTGCAGGAAAAATGGCTCTCAGACCACAGTGGTGCTGTCACTGCAAAGTGGTTATTTTTGGAAGCGGCGTTCGGAAATCTTTAAAAGATCTGGCTCTTCTGAACAAGGTATGCTTTGCTGTTCTCTAACCAACCCCATGTGCAGAGGCTGTGTCTGCAGGGGGAGAGGGCTTCTTCATGATGTAGTTGGAGTCAGTCAAGTTACAGGTGGCTGGACTTGAGCACAGCCTGCAACAGCACACTGTCCCTCGCTTGTGATAAGGGCTGTCACCCTGTCGGGCAGTGAGGAGTGGACAATATGTTCTGTGCACCGTGAGATTTCTGGGGATATAGATGCCGTGAGACAGGACGCTTCTCATTTGGACATAATGTGAACATCCAGTGTGTAGCTGATCGCATCGCGCTGTGACTTGGGATTCCGCACTCCTCTTTGTTTTTCAGGATTCCCGAGAAAACACCAAGAGAATGGAGAAGGACACTGTCTTTTGCAGTAATAACTGCTTCATTCTTTATTCAACTGCACAAGTGAAAAACCCAGAAAGCAAGGTAAAACCAGGACTTCTCAGCTCAGCGGCATAGAACGAGGGATTTCTGTGTCTGGGGACACGTTAGTGAATAGAACAGATGTGTGGCCTGTCTCGGTACGCTCGCGTGGGAGCACCTAAGCCAGGCGGTCGTGTAGAGAGAGAGATGAGCAGTGGCCGTGCCGCGCTGCTGCTCCAGACTCGGGGGTGTCTCACCACAGCGGGCCGTCAGAGGCAGACTGTATTTTAAAAGGTTAGGGTGAAATGAAATACCAGTACTTCGATCTTCATCTTGACTAATTATAAATATTTTCATTAACAAAATGGCTTTTATTGATCTTACTTGAATAGGAAAACCTGTTCGGAAATAGAATTTCAGTCTGTTCATGCAATTGGAGAAAAAGAATTTTGCTTACTCCAACCTGCTTTGATTTTATTATTGTTCAAGTATATCAAAATATGTAGCTGATGCGGATGAGGCTGCTTTTTTCTTTGTTTTTTTTTTGAGACAGTCTCACTGTGTAGTCCAGGCTGCCCTCAAACTTGAGATGTTTCCCCTGCCTCAGCCTCCCAAGTGCTGGGTTTGCCAGCGAGGGTCACCATGCCTGGTTCACACGAGACATTTTAAATTGTTTTAAAAGAAATTTTTTCCTGTTGAGTGATCTATGCCTGTCATTCTTCCTTCAAGATAATTTCTTTAATGTATCTTTCTCAGAGAAACAGTCTGGAGACACTTAAATTTTAAGAGGCAGGAGTCTCCCACAAAAATAAAATCCAAGCCATTAGGCAGATAAATTTAGACTCTAAAATAAAGCAGCCTAGATAGAGTGGCTTTTCACCAAGTGGGTTCTCAGGATGTGTGTAATGCTGCCCACCACTGGCTTCTTGGGAACGTGTAGGGTGGCTGTGAGGGAGTGGTGATTCTGGGGTCAACGAGGAGGCCTTCTCCACGCATGAGGGAGCAGGGCCAGGGCAAGCAGCTGGCATCTGCTCACACAGGCAGCCCCTTTTTGCTTACTCTCTTTGTGAGGGTGCTCGAGCCTGAGGTGAACAGACAGGAATGTTAGGATGTGAAGATGGTAGGAAACACTATTCTACCATGCACGTTAAGTGAGCAAAGTCTTTAGATGGCGTTGGTTTTCCTGGCTTAAAGTTAAGAAGGGAGAGACAGGGACACAGCACCTGCCTGGCAGGTGCAAGGTCCTGAGTTGAATTCCCAGTACCAAAACATAAAATAGAGCAAGCAGTGTTTTGGTATGTCCATAGGACAGCCTAGTTGCTCTGTCCACACTTAGCTGCCAAAATATTCAGGAACAACTTTCTCTGTGCCTGCACTCTGCCACCTTTTCTCCTCTTGCTCTTCTTCCCTTCGCCCCACCTTTCTTCATCCTTCTGTCCTTCCCAACTGTACTGGGACTGCACCCAGGGATTCATGCAAGTACTCTTGCCATTGAACAACATCCTCAGCTCTATATTTGGTTTTGAGATGGAGTCTTTCCATGTTGCTCACGCTGGCCTCAGACGTGTGATCCTCCTGCCTCAGCCTCCTGGATAGCTGGGTATACCCCCACATGTGGTGCTCACTTAGTTTTGACTCTTCCCTGACCCCACAAGTCCCATACCCTGTTAGACCATACTGCTTGGGTTTTGGTGTGGCAAGATTGCTTTTAGGGTATGTAAATTGTTCTCCTTTTCCATTCTTCTTGCTGCTCAGGAACCTGTTCCTCCATTGCCACAGTCGCCTGTGAGAGAGATGCCTTCCAGGGCATTTCACCAGTACAGCAACAACATCTCCACCCTGGATGTGCACTGCCTCCCCCAGCTCCAGGACAAGGCCTCTCCGCCTCCGTCGCCTCCCATTGCCTTTCCTCCTGCCTTTGAGGCAGCTCAAGTTGAGGCCAAGCCTGATGAGCTCAAGGTGACTGTCAAGCTAAAGCCTCGGCTCAGGACTGCCCATGGCAGCTTTGACGATTGTAGGCCACTGAACAAAAAGTGGAGAGGAATGAAGTGGAAGAAGTGGAGCATTCATATTGTGATCCCCAAGGGGACGTTTAAGCCACCCTGTGAGGAGGAAATAGATGAATTTCTCAAGAAGTTGGGCACTTCTCTTAGGCCTGACCCTGTGCCCAAAGACTACCGCAAGTGTTGCTTTTGCCATGAAGAAGGAGATGGGCTCACAGACGGACCAGCAAGGCTGCTCAACCTGGACTTGGATCTGTGGGTGCACTTGAACTGTGCTCTGTGGTCCACAGAGGTCTACGAGACTCAGGCTGGTGCCTTAATAAACGTAGAGCTAGCGCTGAGGAGGGGCCTGCAGATGAAATGTGTCTTCTGTCATAAGACGGGTGCCACCAGCGGGTGTCACAGATTTCGGTGCACCAACATTTATCACTTCACTTGCGCCATTAAAGCACAATGCATGTTTTTTAAGGACAAAACTATGCTTTGCCCCATGCACAAACCAAAGGGAATCCACGAGCAGGAATTAAGTTACTTTGCAGTCTTCAGGAGGGTCTACGTTCAGCGAGACGAGGTGCGCCAGATCGCCAGCATCGTGCAGCGCGGCGAGCGGGAGCACACCTTCCGCGTCGGCAGCCTCATCTTCCACACGCTCGGCCAGCTGCTCCCGCAGCAGATGCACGCCTTCCACTCGGCCAGGGCGCTCTTCCCTGTGGGCTACGAGGCCAGCCGGCTGTACTGGAGCATGCGCTATGCCAACAGGCGCTGCCGCTACCTGTGCTCCATTGAGGAGAGGGACAGCCGCCCGGTGTTCGTCATCAGGGTCGTGGAGCAAGGCCACGAAGACCTGGTGTTAAGTGACACATCGCCCAAAGGTGAGGCCTACACTTAGGAGTGCTGAAGGGCATTTTAAGTCGTTTCTTTTTCTTTTTTTGGCCCATGCATTTCATATTTTATAACAGCAGGTAGGGATTTTTATTTATAAATATAAATCTTAGCTTTTTTGTGTTAAACCTTGCTCTTCACTATACAGTTTTGAGTGTGTGCTAGTGTGTGTATTGTGTTTTAAGGTGCTAGGCATTGAACTCAGGGCCTCCCACATGGAGGCAGGCAAATGGCTTACCCCTGAGCTACGTGTGCAAGTCTTTAGCTCTGTTTAAAGTCTTATTTCATGGCCGGGTCTCACCACATTGCCCAGGCTGCCTTGAACTTTAAATTCTGCTACCTTAGCCTCCCAAGCAGCTGGGGTTACAGGTGTGGATCCCAAACTGGCCACTGTACAGCTTTCCAGTCCATCTGTGTTTGAACATAAGAGTTGATCTTTGAAAGTCACAGTGATTTATAGGTGCCTCTCATTTACCTGGGGGTCCTCTTCGCTCAGTTTGTAGAAGGAACAGTCACTCAGTGAAACATAGTGAGTTGTCTCCTCCCAGGAGTGTAAGATACTATACCAGTGTAAAGCTGGGAATTAAAATTTCAATTCTGATTCCAGGGTAAGTCCACACTGTCATTTTCACTGATGCAGAATATATGGAAAAGCTGCTTTCTAAACTTTTTTTAATGCATATATGGTGATGCATGCCTGTAATCTCAGCTTTTGGGAGGCTGAGACAGGAGGATCGCTATGAGTTCAAGGCTCCATAGGTTTGCACGGTCAGTGCAAGGCCAGCCTGAACCACACAGGGAGACCCCGTCTTTAAAAAAACCAAAAAAATAAAAGTTTTTAAAAAGTTCTCTAACGATATTTCCAAAGAAAAAGTTTCCCATTTGAATGGAGTGCTGAGGGGCAAGGAATGTCTTAGACCTTATTGGTGCATAGTCATTTGAAAGCCAGTAGGTCTCTTGGCTGGTGGGAAAGCACGCTAAATTATTTATATGAATTTCAGTGGTCTTAACCTAACTTTTTCACTTTTACTGTTGATGCCCTTAACGTGAGATTATTTTGCCCCAAACTGAATAAGGTTTTAAAAATAAATGGCTGCCATTTAGTAAACAAGTAAGTCTTGCAGAGCGGGTATTCTGGTCCTTGGTTCTGTGGTGTCTCCTATTCCGTGGCCTACAGCAAGTGGCTTAGCCGAGCTCCCTTCGTGTCCACACGCAGGTGTGTGGGAGAAGGTCTTGGGGCCTGTGGCGTGTGTGAGGAAGAAGTCGGAGATGCTCCAGCTCTTCCCCGCCTACCTGAAAGGCGAAGACCTCTTCGGCCTCACCGTCTCTGCAGTGGCACGGATAGCCGAATCAGTGAGTGTCGTGGTCAGGACCACACATTGTAGTTGTCCCTAATCCCCTGTGACCTCTTCACCTGGCGCTGCAACTCTGGTGGCTTTGCTGGGCTGACCTGAGTCTCTGGCCACTTCCCAAGGCCCTGGGAGCTTGCGAGGGCGAGCCACCTTGTCCTGAGGTGGCGTTGGTGACCTCTCCAGCCTCCTGCCGGCATGAGTTGACCCACAAAAGGCAGTGGACTGCAGCCGCACCTGTTCCCGGCCTCTGTGCCTCGGCGTGCGTGCGGCCAGCAGCTGAGCCACAGGCCCGCAGAGCTGCTGACAGCCGCGGGACCGTGAGAGCCTGCTCTGGAGAGTGGACGTGTCGTAGCGCAGCAGAGGAAGCCCTGAAGCCACCGAGAGGAGGCTGGAGAGGCTGGTCGCTTCCTGTGGGCTGGGCAGCGCTGCCTGAGCGCTGAGCATCTTCTGTGATCATGGGGAAGTAGATGTCACGAGAAACACATTTTAGAAAAGGCCCCTGACATGCTTGTCACTGTACATCTACATGCCTGCGACATGGCTGGATAGTGGCCACATTTGGAAGAGGCAAGAAATGGTCCAGTCAGAAGCCATGAAAATGGCTAACTGCTCGTACTTTTGAAGTTTCGGGCACAGATACAGAAGTAGGCATTAGGGCCGGGGAGACGGCTCAGTAGTAAGCGCTTCCCTGGCAAGTGCAAGAGCCTGAGTTCAATCCCTGGTTCCGCCAAAAAAGGGGGGGGGCGGGGGAGAAGTAGGCATTATCCAGTGGAAACCCTCGACCCTAGCGGTTGCCTTCCACGTGTCTGGCAGGGCCAGGGAGCGTTCGTGCGTGGTGTTGCTTCTGCGGCGGGCGTTTATCTGCGAGGGCTTGCCGGAGCCCGGCTGCTCACACACGCGCAGCCCAGGGCGCAGGCAGCCTGGGTCAGGTGGCCTGAAGACTCCATGTTCTGGTGCGGGGCGGCAGCTGGGTGCTGAGTGCAGATCACCGTCTTCCGCTCCAGAGGCCTGCGCTCAGCTACCGCGTGTATTTTCTGCTTTCCAGCTCCCCGGGGTTGAGGCGTGCGAGAGCTACACCTTTCGGTACGGTCGGAATCCTCTCATGGAGCTGCCGCTTGCTGTCAACCCCACAGGTTGTGCTCGTTCTGAACCTAAAATGAGTGCCCATGTCAAGAGGTTTGTGTTAAGGTATTTTGTTTTAACTTCACATAGTACAGCTCAGGGTTTCTAGGCCCGTTGGTGGCTTTTGTGCTTGTCTGCCGCTTACAAACCCTGCTGCTCCCAGCTGCGTACGAGCCCAGCCACCGCGAGGGCGCATGTGTGTCTCTGCCAGGCAGCTTTCTGTGTGTCTCTGCCAGGAAGGCTCAGAATGGCCTGCCTTGAGCACTCTCAGAAGGACCTTCAGCTCTCCTTTTGTTTCCTGTCACTATGCCGTCACCTGCAGGCCGCACACCTTGAACAGCACCAGCACCTCCAAGTCATTTCAGAGCACAGTCACGGGAGAGCTGAACGCCCCCTACAGTAAGCAGTTCGTTCACTCCAAGTCGTCGCAGTACCGCAGAATGAAGACAGAATGGAAGTCCAACGTGTATCTGGCCCGGTCTCGGATCCAGGTGAATACTGCACTGGGGAAGGGAGGCACAGGGCGGGGCTGAGATCTCGGGGCGCAAAGTTGCACACTGGCTGGCGCTGGGCTCAGCTCTCTGATGGCACTTGGACCTGGAGAAACACGTTCTGAGCTGTATGCCTCAGAGGTCAGTATAGAAGACCTAGGAACACATAATGGCAAGACTGACAAATTTTTAAATTTCAGAAATAATGTATTCCATAAAAAGTGTCGTTTGAGTTCGGCTGGCGCCTCAGGCTCGGCTGGCGCCTCAGGCTCGGCTTTAGCTGCCAAGGCTAATGTTGTACACTTCGCTCCCCTCCAGGGCCTGGGCCTGTACGCTGCCCGAGACATTGAGAAGCACACCATGGTCATCGAGTACATCGGCACCATCATTCGGAATGAGGTTGCCAACAGGAAGGAGAAGCTGTATGAGTCCCAGGTGGGCTGTGCCGGGGCTGTGCACTGGCTGCCCGGGCCCGGCAGAGCTGTGGCCGGATGGCCTTCATGGCCTCCTGGTCCCCTTCCTGCACTTTGCTTTCTCCAGGGGTTGCATAGATAGGTGTGCTTGTTGGCTCCCAACCTGCTGGGCAGAGGCCTGCCCAGGAGAAAGCGGACGCACTGTCCCCAGGGGGTGTGATCGGGAGCCCTGGGGCTCCTGCTACGGGTGGGGACGCAGGGCACCCTGCACAGGCTCACAGTTGCCGCTCTCTCTAGAACCGAGGCGTGTACATGTTCCGCATGGACAATGACCACGTCATCGACGCGACACTCACGGGAGGGCCTGCAAGGTGAGGCCAGCCCCTGGGAGCAGGTGGTGCTGGGGGCGCGGGGCAGGGGGAAGGCCTCCGCTGCTGCTGGGAGGGAGAGCAGGTGGGTCTGCTCCCCGCTTTCCGGGAGCTGATAGGGAAGCTTGTCTCCTTACGGGGACTAGAAAGGCAGCGAGTGTCTCCCAGAGACAGGAAGCCCAGGTGGCCCTTCAGTTGTTCCACAGTAACTCTGTTCGCGTGGCGGCTCCAGGTACATCAACCATTCTTGCGCACCTAACTGTGTAGCCGAAGTGGTGACTTTCGAGAGAGGACACAAGATTATCATCAGCTCCAATCGGAGAATCCAGAAAGGAGAAGAGGTGAGAGGAAGAGGGTGTCCCTGTGCTCTTCCACTTTCCTTCTTTGCGCTGCCCTGAGCTTGTTTCCATTTTTCCATTGCTAGAAAGTGTCTCCTGGTAGGTAGTAGGCTGTGCTTTGTCACCCTGTCCTGTCCGGTCCCTCAGGTCCAGGTGTCCCCTACCTGCATGTGGCAGTGCCCCCCCCATTCCACTGTTGCATGAGCCATGTCCTCTGTCACTTGGGGCGTCTCTCGGTTCACAGGCCCACGCTGTGCTTACCCAGCTGGTGGCGGCGGTGCACTCTGTGGAGATGCCTGCTGCCCGACTTGAGCACAGACCATGGGCGGCTGCTCTCTCGGGCCCCGGGGCTGCTGTGACCTGTGATGGCCCTGGGCGGGGCACAGGCACAGGTGAGAGGGACGCTGCAGATGTGTAGCTGTCCTCACAATGTTGTCCCTTGGCCTCGGGCAGTGACATCATCCTGTCATGCTTCCCAGCTGTCTCATGCGTGGGCAGCCTTGATGTAGGTGTCCCTGACCTGGGATGGCCCGCTGCAGGGGAGGGAAGAACCCAAGCGTTCCCGTGCGGCCCTGGCCCTGCACGATCCCGGCTGTGGGGAGA
>NW_004524603.1:4790485-4794643 GCF_000260255.1 Octodon degus
TGACACCTGAGCAATGTCACAGCGCAGTGTGGGTACAGCGCTCGGCGCACGTGCATCGGCCCACGAAGGGCAGGCACCCGACACGGCTCTGTGCACAAGAGCGCGTGGAAAATCTGCTGGAGTGGCAAGCGCAGCGCTGCCGGGCCGGGCGCCCGGGTGCCAAGCCCTCGCTGAGGCGGAACCACTTCAAGTCAGGAAGAGCCCGCGGTGCTGTTGGCAGATTTTGGACATTCTTGCCCACGTCCTGCTAATACCCATGTGCCCCGACCCTGCGCTCTGCGGCCTCTCGGTCCTCTCACCGAGCTGCCTGGCCACAGGCCTGGCGACGGGAAGAGGCGGCAGCCCTGCCTGCCGCGGCCCCTCCATGCAGCCAGGCTGTGGCAGCGCCTCCACAGGCCACCCTGGTTACACCGAGCACTTGTCACTCCTCTTCCATTGTAACAATACAAAGACAAAAACTATACTTCTAAACAGTAGGAGCTCACTCTCAGGCAGACCGGGGCTTGGGGCTGTTTGGTGTCCACACAAATACCCGGAGACTGCAGTGGCACTGTGCCCCGTGCCACCCAGGGCAACTGCGTGCTGCTGGGTCAGTCCTGTCTGCCGTGCAGTCGCTAGATGTGGTCCCCTAGGAAAGCAGAGCTGCCCGATCCTCATCCTGACGTCTCGGAGGGTCACGGCTCACCCAGTAGACAGTGCGCCACTGTGACACCAAGGTCTCCTCTGAAGGGAGTCAACACAACTCTCACCATTCTGAATGTTTCTGTCCCGCACCCTTTTCCATTTTGGCAACAGTAGAACTGCCACAGTGGCCACACGTATGTGGAGAGCATCTCAGCTCCCTCGCGTGCACGCACACAGGAAGGCGCCTCCGGAGAGCTGAGCCCCCGGAACCTGGAGGCTGGCCGAGGCTGGCCAGAGGCCCGAGCTTCCCCGCTCCCCTCAAGCCAGCTTGTTTTGTTACTGTTTTCTATTTCATTTATTTCTGTTCTGGGCCTTACTGATTTACTTCTCCCGCTGAAAACTTATCCGACATAGGTACATGGTGCTGTTCGGTTTCCATGTACTCAGTTAACTGTAGGCCACAAACGTCACTTCAGGCCCGCTTAAAATAGCCTTTTGATTTCGTCTATGAACCACAACATATTCTGAAGTGTGTTGGTTGCCAGGTATTCAGAGATTTTCCAGGTATCTTTTGGTCAGACCTTTTTTTTTTTAATGTATTTAGCACAGGATTTCACTACGTAGACTGGACTCATAGTGATTCTGTTTTCAGCCTCCCCAGCCCTGGGATTACAGGTGTACGCCACCACTCTCAGTCTCAACTGCAGTCTCAGCGTGTCCCGGGGTGGGGCTGGCACAGCACGCCAGGGATCGAACCCCAGTCCCTGCACTCTGCCTAAGTAGGCGCTTTAGTCCACTGAGCTGTCTGGCCAGTCCGTCTTTTGGTCAGATTTGATTACTGCTGGCTTCTCATATGCTTTGCATAACTCATACGCAGTTGCCAAGTCTGGTTTGCATCCTAGACGAGGGGTGGAGCGTGCCCTAGATGCCAGCGAGGTAGGTCTGGGTGGAAGCTGAGGTTACCTTGTTTTGGCTGACGGGGTGTTTAAGTAGCTACTGTCACAGCACATGTGTCTGCTTCTCTTGAGATTTTTTTTTTTTTAATGTATCTCGCTACACAGCTCAGCCCCCTAGTGATCCTCCTGTTTTCAGCCTCCCCAGCGCTGGGATACAGGCGTGCACCACCACGCCCAGTCTCGGTGTCCTAGCCGGGGCCAGCTCAGCATGTGGTGCCAGGGATCCAAGCCCAGTCCCCGAGCTTGCCTAAGCAGGGGCTTAGTCTGCTGAGCTAGCTTGCTGGCCCTGAGGGTCAGGAGGCATGTAAATGGCTTCTCCTGATGAAAGCCACCTCCGCTTACCGCGGGAGGCCACCCTTCGTGCTGGTGCTGCTCTTGGCGCGGCTGTGGCGCATGCCACAGCCGGGGTGTAGGGTGCGTGCACGGCCCACAGCGGGCCCTGCATCTTCAGCCTGGCAATCTCTGTACCCGTTTTGTTGTTTATGACATGCGGTGATCTTCCTGCCTCAGCTTCCCCAGGACTGGGATAACAAGTCTGGCAGCGAGCCCCATTTCTGCCTTGCATCCGCGGCGCTGCGTGCCATCTAATGCGATCCTGTGCTCAGCGGGATGGAATCGCCGCCGCAGGTAAAGCATTAGGGCGCAGATGGCGCGTCCAGAGCTGCTCACCTTCACAGCTTCAGAGAAAACCACTGATGTCTCCCCTGAGATGTGACTTGGGGGGGGATTCACCTATTTTGGTACTTGCACTGCACCCGGACTTTATCAACCTTCTTTGAACTGGGGTGCTGAGGTTCCCAGCGAGGCGCTGCTCCGGGGCCAACCCTGAGCCCAGCCCACAAGAGCACGCAGGCCAGGAAATTCCCAAGTAATCACAAGCAGCTTTTATTTCAAACGCAGTTCGTGTCATAGGTCATCAAAATGATTCACAGCAGGTGGCGCCTCTTGGGTACCACGTCTCAGGAGGTTTAATGTGGGGCAACCAGTTTTTAAATTTATTTAGAACATAATAGAGAAAAATGTGTCAAGTTAAGTCTTCTAAGAAAGCAAATCACAAGTTCTTGATCAGATTCAAACCATTCTATCAGTAAAGGGGACTAAAAGGAAGCATAAATAAATATGAATCGAGAAATGTCCATTTCCTGGCTTTGGCCTCTCTACAAACTCTTCAGAATTCACATGATTTCTGGGTTTCTGTCTGGGAGAGAGCGGCTCCGGAAGGACCCTGCTGTCTCCACCCAGGCAGCGGCCCAGGACTTCCCTGCCCGGCAGGTCTTTCTGTAGTCCCCGTGGCACTGTGCGGGGACAAGGTGTGCCCTTGCAGGGAGCCCTAGCCTTCCAGATGCCACTGCTGTGAGGGGGCGCCATCACAGATTGCCATACCAACAGAGCCCCTGTGGCCCAGGGGCTCCGCTACTTTCAGGCACTGCCCCACCGACACCTGGTACAGCCGGTTATTTTTCTGAAAAAAGGCAGCAAAAAAAAACGCCATCAGTTATTTGTTTTTGCGTAACTCGCCAAGCCTAGAAACAACCTGGCACCCACAGGGGCCCTGAACCCCACCCCACTCTGTCAGCCTCACCCCGAAGGTCCACTGCTGCGACCCGCCAGAGCCATGGCACTTCATGAGGCGCGGTGGGTCTGCCGAGCGCGTTTCGGACACGTCTAGACACAGGAGGTTATTTAAAACCAATTCATGCTCCTCATTATAAACCCAGACCTACAGAAGAAAAAAAAGCACCAATTTTGCCACAGATTCTGAACTTCAGGACTAGCCAACCCTCCTGAGATTTGTGGAAGGACAGACAGGCTGCTGCTGTCGGGTCTCACAGCACAGGACTGCAGGCCCAGGGCCGGTTTCGCGCGGCTCACTCCGTGTTAGCTAGCCAACAGGGAAAAAGGAACGTCTGCCATCATCTGGATGTGGTGGACCCCCGAGGACCACGGTGTCCCTCGGCAGGGTGCTCTGAGTGCAGGACAGAGCTGGCCTGGAGCCGCAGCACCGGAGCGCAGCACCCCTCCTTGGCCGTGGTACTGCAGGCTCCTGCCACGCTGCTGCCCTGAAAGGAAGCCCTAAGGGGTGAGCAAACTTCGCTGTTGGATTTTAAGAAATCCTCCCAGCTTTAGGGCTTTCCAATGAGGTGATTCTCCTCGTTCAGAATCTGTGTGCTGCCTGGAAGGCTGCCGGCCCGCCCTGAGGATGGCAGGCAGCAGCCCTTCAGCTCCGATGTCACGGGACTCTGCAGAGTCCTCGCACTGCTGCCTTTGCAGTAAGAACGGGAAGGATGAGGCTGGCCGCTCTGCAGCAGCAAGGAGCTTTCTTCAGGGGGCCACATCACCAATCCTTCCTCCTCCTCCTCCCATGACCACTTGTACTAGAGCCCCAAACGTGGGCAGAGCAGGCGCCAACAGACCACACACCCCTTGGGCACGGCTTCCTGCACTCCTAACCCGCCTGGCCCCAGGAGCTGCAGTAGCAGGGCCCCTCCTCCCCAGGCTTCACACCCCACAGGGACCTGCATCTCTGAAATGACACTGCGACTCGAAAGCCAGGCCCACACACCACCACATCTCCTAC
>NW_004524603.1:4795468-4797766 GCF_000260255.1 Octodon degus
CTCCATAGTCGCAGGCCTTGAGCACCACGAGGCCCCCCTTCTGGCTCGGGCGGCCCTGAGCCACCAGACACTTGTCAGTCTGGAAGTGATAGAGCTGTAAAAGAGGGAGCTCTTGACTACTCTGCACCAGGCAGCCCGAGGTCAGAGGGCCCCTGGTGCACGGGGAGCTCACACACATGAGCATTCTCGGTGTCAGCATCCTGGCAGTTCTGACAGATGCTGGCAGTGTTGACTAGAAGTTCTAGCGAAACCCACAAATTCATTACTACAATGTAAGGGATGAGAGAAATCATCATCCCACCTTGCAGATCCTAAAATGAAATCAAGGAGATGAGGAAGCAAAAGGTGCCAACGGCAGCAGGCATTAGCGGGCATCCATGCCGATCTGGAGGCACGCAGAGTAAGCCAGAGGCCAGTCGCACCTCGAGAGGGCGCCGCTCAGGACACCTAATGCGCCCATGCAGGTGGCCACACTTTCTTTTCTAAGGCCAACCAGCAAAGGACCCTCAGGAAAAGTATTAACACCTGTGACCTACATCTGAGGAGAGGGTCCCCTAAGGTGCAGTGAAGTCTAGACTTGGGCTACGCCCCGGAGCTTCTCAGCACAGCTCCAACGCTGGCGCTTGGTGAAGGCTGCTGCTCACCCGCCCACGCTGCAGGACTCGGGGGCGCTTGGGGCCCCTGTTCACGAAGACAGGCTGCTGGGCCTTGGCGTTGGGCCCGTGGACCTGCATCTCTGGGTAAACGTTATCCAGGTACCATTTGAACGACTGGCAGCCCAGCTTCTTCCGCAACTCCACACGCTCGCTGATGTTTCCGTAGCTCTTGGTCTTGAGATCAGGTCTTAAGGAAAAATACTGTTCCTGGATTTTAGAAGGATCAGAGTGAATTATTATGCAATCATGTTTGAGTATTAGAGGACAACTGAAAATAGTGGGTTATAAACCAAAGGATTTTTCATAATTCCAACATTTTCTTGGTTATGCCAGAAAGTACCAGTGGAAGATTTTCACACACTGAAGTCTGTTACTGGCACAGAATAGGACGGCTTACGCTGCACAGCACATCCGAGTTTCAGAAAGAACGAAGTGAGGGCCAGGGAGATGGCTCAGTAGAATAAGTGCCTCTCTGGCAAGCGCAAGGGCCTGAGCTCAATCCCCGGTTCCTCAGAAAAAAAAAAAAGTGAGTGAGCGAAGTGTGTACACTGCACATCTCAGCACTGGGGAACCAGGCGGTGCACCAGGCCGCACTCTGCGCTCCTTGGACTGCGCCCCACAGCCTGCACTAAGGACTGTGCCACGCCACAAACTAAAACTGAGAAATTTAGCAGTGTTTATTCATCAGGGTAGCAGCAGCAAGCTCATTTTTAAAGTAAGTTTGCCACAGTGACATGTGCGGAATAACGCCTCAGCCTGGCTGCCACGGATGGCCGCTCTGTTGCTGTGGCCGAGCAAGTGCAAGTGCAGCCTCCAGAAACCACGCGGCTGGAAACAGCAGCAGCAGCAGCAGCAGCAGCAGCAGCAGCGTCTCACCTGGCTTCTCATTTTACACTGAAACTCACTGATTTTTTTTAAAGTGCAATTATAACAGGAAATAAAAATATCACCGCCATTTTTATCCTTCTGCATTGGTATCTGACCTGTCCTGCAATTTTTTTGTTTTGCGGAACCAGGGACTGAACTCAGGTCCTTGCAAAGCTTGCCGGGGAAGTGCTTATTCCACTGAGCCATCTCCCCGGCCCCTGACATGTATTTTGAATATATCTTCACCTCACGCTCGAGATTTTTATAATGTTAGTCACTGGAAAAAACTAGCCAGGTGGATGACAAAAGGGTTAAGATTTGTTCTGTACATGCAGAATGTGCTCATTACGCAAAAAAATGCAAAAATACTCACACCTGTAAAAACATACTTACCAAAAAATTTAAAAAGGATAGTACCGGTCCACTAACTTAGCAGTTTGCTCCAACTGCTGACAAATGTCACTCTGCAGCGCCCCCCGTGCCTCCCTCGCACCCACAGCATTGCCCCGGCCCCTACAGCCTGGCACAGCCTGTGCCCACTCGGCACCTGCGCACAAGCCAGCCCAGAGCGATTTCCTAGCAGCCATGTGAACGTGAAGGTCAGTGGGCAGACATTCAGAGCAAAAGGAAAAGCAACCGACAGGAGCTCCCAGCAGTGCCAGCCTGTGCCTCTGGGCGGCGGCGGGGGGGGGGGGCATGCCCACCTTGTACTCGTCCAGCCAGACGTGTGCCAGGCGCAGTGAGTTGTGCGTCATGGTGTCCTGGCCTTCAGGAG
>NW_004524603.1:4797866-4810699 GCF_000260255.1 Octodon degus
CTGGCAGCCCAGCTTCTTCCGCAACTCCACACGCTCGCTGATGTTTCCGTAGCTCTTGGTCTTGAGATCAGGTCTTAAGGAAAAATACTGTTCCTTGTACTCGTCCAGCCAGACGTGTGCCAGGCGCAGTGAGTTGTGCGTCATGGTGTCCTGGCCTTCAGGAGAGCCATAGGGCCGCCTCTTCCGAAAGATGTGTCCCACCCTCGAGCAAGGGATAATAAACAGCTTGCCACCGCACATCCAGATCTGGCCAAATACGAAGGCACGTTAGCCGTTGCCTCCCACTGCTGTGAAGTCAAGGACTGAATTTACATGAAATTAATCATTAACTAGGTGTTTACGGAAGTCCAAGATTTTTGTCCCCAGTCACGAGTTCACAGGAGTTAGAGGTTCGGGCTGGCCTGATAGCTCAGTGGACCACAGCGCCTGTTTAGGCAGAGTGCAGCAGCGGCCTGCGGGCCCTGCCCTCGGCGCACGCTGAGACAGCCAAGGGGCGTGGTGGCGCGGGCCTGTAACCCCAGGATTTGGGAGGCAGAAAACAGGAGAATCACTGGAGTCCGATCTACACACTGAGACCCTGTAGACCCTGTCCTAAATACAGAATACAACAAAAAACAGAAGGTAGAGGTAGACACTTTAAAACTGCATCTTTTTGGAGTGAACTAAATTCTGTGATAGTGTACTATGTATGTGCTGCTGCGTCTGAAACTGCTTCACATTCCGTGCCGCCTTCCCGGGTCCAGGGGCTTGATCGCAGGAAGTCAGACAGGGATGACATTACCCAGTCCTTTCATTTCAGCTTTTCAGGTATGTCCTTATAAAAATGTATACTAATTTTGAAAAGCAGGGTGTTTGTGTGTGTGTGTGTGTGTGTGTGTGTGTATTTGGTTGTTGCAGGTTCTCACTATGCAGCCGAGACTCACCATTCTCCCGCTTTCAGCCTCCCCAGCAACGGGATTACAGGCCTGCGCCACCAGGCCTGGACTCTCGCCAGCTCAAGCGGCCCTGGGGGACGGGGCTCACCGCACTGGGGATTGAACCTTGGCCCCTGGGATTGCCTAAAATTGGCTAAGCAGACGCTTTAGTCCGTTGAGCTATCCTGCTGGCCCCCAAAAAATGAAAAGCAGTTTTTTAAACAACAAAAATATAGATTCGGTTGAAATTAAAAAGACCTTAGTTCTGGTCTAAACTGTGCCAGGAGTTATGTGAATTACTTTAGGGCACTGCTAATTTTGGTGGGGCTCCATTTCTTTATCTTTAAAAGAAACAACAACGAGATTCCTTTCAACCTTAAATCTAGAAATGATGGAAAACTCCTGGCTTCTAACACCAGTGTAGCATCAGTGGTGTGGAACTCGTGACAGACCCTGCTGCCAGAACAGGGTGTGGAGGCGGGGCCCCGGGCGCCCCTGCAAGCCTCAGGCGCCTCAGTAGGGCAGGGCTCCAGCCGCCCAAGGTTGCCCTTCCACCCCACCCCTGCTGCCTTCTACTCAACCATGCCTTACGGTTAATCTAAAAATTACAAAGCAAATGTGTTCCTGTGTGCTTCTCCCTTTCGAAACATAATATTCGTATCACAGACTATAGGAAAGCCGCATTCACTAGGGAGAATGTGTCGATACAGTAAAAGAATTTACAGAAAATAGGCATGATGGATGGTAACTGTATGTCACAACATGCAAAATAAGTGAACACACGTAACATTACCCGAAATGATATTTCCAGGTTCTCTCCTCCCCAGATATCCATGCCACTGTCATACTGACCAAGTTCACTGAAATATTGTCTATTCATGGCAAATAGTCCTCCGGCCATCGTAGGGGACCTGGAAAAGGAAAGTAACCTTTGAAAAATTTAGCAAGACTGGAACACACACAGTAAGTTATTATTAAACATTTCTCTGACTATCCAGGGAATGAACTGGGCCCTACAACTGAAACATCTTAATTGCTAATGAAAAAAAAAAGTACCTCATTTCCAAATTACTGAACATCAAAAGGATTTCTGTACTACGGCCAGGCGAACTGAGAGCTTCCCGAGGCAGACGGTGCCCTTCTGAGCCACACAGTCCTAGGATAACTGGGCGCTGGGGCCTGCTGGGTATACACTGCCCACATTCCGGGTCATATCCAGTGGGTGAGCAGTGGCTCTTTGGGCTGGCTGTGGCATTTCTTAGCTGTCACGACCTGTCACATGAGGGTTGAGGGCTGGGGCCCCGGATGGTGCCAACTAAATCACACAAGGGCGGCCCAACACATTGGCGCCGCTAGGCTGATGTCAGCTCAGAGCCAGGAGCAGAGGAAGCTGAAGCAGGCGGGACCGATAGGCACTCAGGCCTGGCCTCACATGCCCGCCCGCGCTGGACTGAGGGCCTGGGACTTGAGTGGTCCAAACTGTAGGAGCAAGAGAAGTAAAATTCTGTTTAAGCAAAAGTGAAAGAGCAAACATGGCCAGGCATCCAGAAAGTTAAAAAAGAAACAATGACTTGGTGTTTTTTTGAAGGAAAAGAAACAAGATTGAGAGTAGATAGAATAAAAAAGGGAACTATGTCCAAAATTAAGGAGCCAATGAGAAGGAAACTATCCAGCACAGCAGCTGGCAGTGGGCAGGCTGCGCTTCCATAAGCTGCCCAGCGGGCCACGCCCTGTGCTGAGAAGGACCACGCTGGCTCTCTAGAGATGGGGAAGGAGAAGCAGAAACAGTGGTGAGGGAGGGAGAGGACAGCCAGGGTTCATCCTACATTCTTTATGGCATGATGTGTTACTGATTACAAGTATGACTAAAAACATTCAAAACAAAGACATAAAATCATGCCCATGAGAATGAAGACACAGGCAGAAAGCCTGAAACTGGCAAAAGAAGGCCGAGGGTCAGAACGCAACCTGCAAGGCCTGAGGTGCTTGCTTTTCACAGTGGAAAACTTCACACATTCACAAAAGGAACACGGAGGATCCACAAGAGAGCAGAAAACGCTGATGCACTGCTCTCTGCCCCGGGCGCAGCACAAGGACTGCAGGGGGCAGGGACAGATGGCGGCGCTGGCCTGGAGTGCTGCCACAGCCGAGTCCCCAAAGGAGATGAGTGGAACGGAATCATCTGGTGTGACAGCGCTTCTTACGGAAGCCCAGGGTCACCCGCAGGCCTGGGCATGCAGTGGGCTCCCCCAGTGCCCATGGAGCCGCTTACCAGACACCATGAGGCTGCGGGGCTGGGCCAGTCCCCGGCCCCAGAGATGACAGCTGCACAGTCCTAGCCAGTCACACCTAACTGTAGAGGCCCAAACCGCACAGCGGAGCAGAAGCCCTGAGTGAGAACACTCTTCAACACCTTGGCCTTTGCATCAGCTCAGCCCCTCAGGACCCACCGCCCCACTGAGACAGGGACGTGCACACCAAACTCTGCTCCACTCCCACACCAGACTCCTACAGCAGCGGAAGTGGGCGCACGGCAGCTGTGCACATAACATGATCAAACGGTTTCTTTGTATAAAGAACAAGAGCAGGCCACACTGCACTGGTCTTTTCAGAGACCCACCCGTAGGTGGTGGGACCACACAGGAAAGCCAGGCCATGTCCACTGGGTCGAGGTAACACTCTGGGATGAGGCACGGGCCGTCCCCACCCCAACCGTGGGCAGGTTGTGTGCATGTGGACACCGCCTAGATGCTGTTCTACTTACGTTTTCACAGAAGTGAAAGAGTAGGTTTGAGAACTCCAAAAGCAGAGAGTTCTGAATCTACATGAAAAGGAGTAACGGCATGCACGGACCCTAATACCGAAGACGGAACACAAACAGAACTCAGAGCGACTCGTGCACGACAACGTCTCGGCAGCGGCACTGACAACACTCACTTTTGAAACCCCAACTAACGAGGCTTATATGCCCCCGTTCTTCACAGCATTTTTCATTCCGCACATGGAACATCTCTTATCCAAAAATCAGAACATTTCCAAGTCTGACACTTGCTAGGTGCTGCAATGATACCCCAGGTGGACAGCCCCACATGTGGCCTCGGGCGGCCAGTCACAGTGACCCAAGGACACTGTGCGCAGCCATCTTCGGGCTGTGTGGGTAGTATGAGCATGGACCAGGAGTGAATTCTGTATCAGACTGGGGTCCCAACCCAAGATGCTCATCATGGATATCTGAAATTACAAAACTCAGCACAAATCCCAAATTGGAAATGCCTCTGATCTCAAGCTCTATATCCAGGGTACACTCAGTCCACAGCAAAGAACTCAAGAGGTAACGCCCAACCCGAGAAACTTCGCAGTGGACCCACAGACAGCACCCAAGGTGCTCCGGCTTCGGCGCACCTGTCAGCCTGGACAGCCTGCACCTGCCCCCCACGAGCACCCTTAGTTCTCTTTCCTTAGGGTGTGGCACAGCACACAAATACGTGAAGACACAGGACTTCTTCATGGAGAAATCAAGCTGGAGGCTTGCTCCTGCCAGGCAGGAATGATCTTTAACCCAGGTGTCCTGCTCTGGAAGGGCCGGGCTCCGAAGCGCAAAAAGCCTTACTTGATTGGTGCGGTGGCGCCATCAGCTCCTCCCAGCTCTGAAAGTGGAACGAGATCCCACTTGAAGTGCAGCCCCCAGTTGAAGCCGCCCCGCACCACAGGAGATGAGCTGTAGGCCAGCGTGTCAGCACTGATGATGTCTATCACGGGGCACACCACCGTGTGTGGGTCCCCGAGGATGGCGGCCAGCAGGGGCTGCAGCCACATCACATTCACTTCGCAGTGGCTGTCCAGGAACACGAGGACTTCTCCTGAGGAGGGCAAGGCAGAGGCTCAGAGAACCCCTGCGGGCAGAGCAGGGCTGACACACGTGACGAGGCGCCTCCGCCCTTCCTCCCCCACCCCAAACCAGTCCTCCTTCCTCTGCTCACCCTGCTGCCAGACAGATATACAATGTTACCTGCATCTTCAACTCCTGATAAATGTAAGCAAGAATGAGGATTTGTTTTTTATAATTCCAAATGATTTAAACTTAACTGTGTCCACGCTACTGGTCTGGCTGTGTCTATGAGCTATACCCACACAGACTGCAGGTGGACACGAAACCACCAGAGACACCCGCTTCCAACTCATGTGAAAGGACCTCAGAGAAGTCTTCAGGGTGAGTCCGTCGTGTACCTCTCAAAGGACCTGAAAGAGGACAGCGAATGGGCTGCCACTCCCCAGCTGTCCTGGAACACAGAAGCCAGAATGCCCAGATGGATGTTACTCAAGATGAGGCGGGCTCAGTGCATGCACAGCTGGCGAAGAAAAGCGTTCACAGCTTTCTTCCAGAACATTACTTTTCCAATTAATGCCAACTTAATGACGTTAAGGAAGGCTGCACCTAGTCACACAGAACCTGCCACCACAAACCATACACTGTGTCTAAACAATGTCCTGACCAGATCAGAAGGAACAACTAAATTATCTGAAAAGAGCTCAAAGTAAAATGTACCGTAACAGCACAGCGGGTCAAACACCACAATGTGGAAATGGCCCAGTTTTCGCTCTCGCTTTTGGTATCTCAACACAGCGGCCACTTGGCAGGGCTCTGACCAGAATCTAGGATGCAGATGCCATGCATACAGCTCACGCTGGACCCTACAGAGCCACTGCTCAGGCTTTGTTAATTCCTTCAGGTCACTGGGGGCGAAAGACGGGGACAAGATGCTGGAAATGAAGTCCCCAGTGAATGCGGGCAACGGGACAGGCAGGGGCAGCTCAGCTGTAACTACCGAGTGCCACAGACCTGGGGCTGCTTCCCTTGAGCAGGACGGACACAGAACTCGGCTGGTGCTCCTGCGAGGGCCGCCCCACCACTGTGGCTAATTACTAATTACTAACCACTTGGAAATAGATTCATGTTTGACTTTAAATTTGCTTTAAAAGGAAACTGATGGAGGCCTGCCCCCTAGCTCAGTTCTTTAAGTGGCTGCTTCAACAAAGCAATCAGGCTCAGGTTGCTGTGGTTCGATCCCCACAACTCAAGCTAGCCAAACCTGCCCTGAAGGCATTCAGAGCAAAAAAAAAAAAAGAAAAAATAAAAGAAAACTGATCAGGATTATAGAAAATCAGGACTGCTGAGTTGACACATGGTTCTTTTCAGGTAATCATGAAAAGAAAAACCACGAACTCAGTATCCACGAAGACTACTCACTCCACAGAAGACTCCGACTTTAAAACCTGTTCTTCCTCTCTACAGAGCAGTATGCAGACATCACTATGCCAAGATCCTTTATGACAGCACCTTCTCCTTGACGGAATCAAAAAAGAGGGAATTTTCTAGAAACATCTTTCCTAGTAATGATGGAAGCCAATCCCATGTGTCCCTGAAAACCTAGCTGGAAAATATTCAGCCTTGAAGACCTGAGGTCAAAACCCAGCCAGAGTCAGTCTGTTCTCACCTCACCTGCCTCGGGGAACAGCCACCATGTAGACCAGCGACACAGTGACAGCAGCGAGGCCACAACAGGCCATCTGGGGCTGGTGTGTTTGGTCTGTAGTTTTCAAGGCCATGTTACAGCTTGTTTTGGGGGTGAGTCTTAGCAACTAAAATCACAATCATGTCTCAGAGGTATGTATGTCCTCTACTAAGAATTATTAACATAATCCAAGAAATGGTTTGGATTCACATATTTTAAGTTTTATATTAAAAAACTTCAGGTACATTTGGTATGGACTGCTCTGCTCACACGCAATGGAAACGCGAGTTAGGTCCTCTCTCTCCCAGCAGGCAGCAGGGTGGCCACTGGGAAGAGGACTTGCCAAACTGCCCACTTCTACTGCCAATTCCAAGGGAGCAGGAAAGACTGCAGGCACCCACCACACCTGGCCCCGGCCCCATGGAGAAACCAACCGCGCTGCCATACCTGTGGCGTGGGCTGCTCCGATCATCCTTCCACGAATCAATCCCTCTCGCTTTGCATTTCTGATTACCTTGATTTTTGCAGGGAGGTATTTCTGCACATACTCATCTAGTTCACCTTTTAAATCATCTGAAAAAAAAAAGTCCTAGTTCCTCAAACCGTGTGAGACACTAGAGAGCAGGTTCCAGGCTGCCCAGTACACAGCGAGGTCCTCTCAATAAACAAGCAAGGGGCCAACAGGCTGGAGCCGCATGAGGCACCGCACAGGCGCGGGGCGGCTGTTGCAGTACGGCACATCGTGACGCAAAACTCCGGAGTACACTGGCCCGCAAACAGAATCTGCTTGCTCTCAAGAGTTTCGCAGCTGATTCTGCGGGAAGAAGAGCAGTAACAAGGGGGAGCCAGAGCCCCGGCCAAGAGAAGGCACCGCAGTGCCGCCGTGGCTGGAGATCTGGGTCCCAGGGCCCCTGCCACCACTGTGCAAGGACAAGTGTACCCAAGTCTCCCACGGGCACAAAGGTCAGCAGGCGCACGCAAGCCACGCTGACACGGGAGAAACAGAGGTGAGTGGCTTCCAATAAATCCTAAATTTCTTGGTACTTAAGAAGTACCTTCTATTGCCCCTATCGAGAATTACATGATAGCAGCAATAAACACAACCTGTTTATTAGTTTAGTGTCTTTCTTCCAAAGGCACCAATTTTTTTTTTTTTACAATTTTTTTTTAACAAAGCAAATACTCTTCTTTGTTTTTTATTCAATCTTTTTCTTTGATTTCTTTTTTCCTTTTTGTGGTAGGGTCTCACTATGAGCCCAGCTGGCCTAAAAACTCACAACAAACCTCCTGCCTCATGACCTCGTAAAAGGGATGGAGCCAGCGAACCACGGCCTGAAACCTCGGAAACTGTCAGCAAGACAAACCTTCCTGTTACAGTCACGGACAGCTAACCCTACACTGTACCAGTAGGGAATTCCTGCTGCTTTCTGCACTGCGCTGTCACTGTGTAAGACACAGCCAGACACTGGGACCCTGGATGGGGACTAAACAGAACCTCTTTGTAAACTTTTGAGAATCTCTGATTATTCTGTAAAAAATTACTGTTTTTAAAATGTAAACCAAAGGAAACGTCTGCTGCTGTTCCCACTGCTCCTCCCTTTCTGCTCTTGCTCTTTGCCGTTTTCTGCCGCCGTGAACTGCTGCCCTCTGCCCATGTGCCAGTCTGCCACGGAGCCAGCTGAGTACGAATTGAAACCTCCACAAACTGTGAGCTAAATAAACCTTTCCTTCTTTAAAAAAAAAAAAAAAAGTAAACCAAGGGAAAACTTCAAGGGCCAAACCTGGGCAGCACAGTTGCAAACAGCTGGCCAGGTCAGGCATCTCTTCAACGACCCTGTAGCCACTATGCAGCCCGGGGCTCCGGGCACCGCATCCGTGGCTATGGCCCAGGTGGCTTTGCTGCTTGTCCCTGGAGACTCCCTTACCGAAGTCACTGTCGTCATCCACGAGGATGATTTCATGAAGCAGGTGGGCAGGCGTTCGGTCTAGTACACAGTGCACAGTCCGGAGCAAGGCAGAAAAAGCTTCATTGTAGAAACAAATAACAATACTAGCTCCCGGCAGGTCGGCTGGGTAAGACTTCTCTTTACATCTGTAAAAATAAAGACAAAGAAAATGGGCATTTTAACAGGTGCACTGTGTTTCACTAAACACACTGTCTCCTTATGTCCCCTCTTATATTATAGCAATCTTTTTAAAAACATGCAAGAAAATACTGGTGTATCATTCAAGTGCTTTATGGCTTCTTAATTTCTCTCTCCGATACCTGCTATCTCGCTTCCTTTAGGTGCACTTGTTTTTGAGACAGGGTCCTGGGTGCTGCTCTGGCTGGCCTCGAGTTCACAGTGCTCCTCCTGCCGCAGCCTCCCGAGTGAGTGCTGGGACTCTAGGCGTACACCACCACACCTCATGAGGTCCGCATTTCAAAACTTTCAATTTTCTCCCTTTTTGTGGAGATGTTATACATAGCAGTGTGCGTCTCCTTTCTGGTGTTTTGCTTTTGAGCCTTGCATAGCAGCAAAGAGTTATCTTTATGGAAAGTACTGCAAGCCTTGGATGTAGCACTCGTGAGCTGCTGCTCAGCTTCTCCTCAATGAGATTTCAAAAGAAAGTAGAAATTATGAAGCTCTGCCTCTAAAAGCTCTACTTTTTCTCATTAATATCACAAGACAAGGTGACAGAGATGGTAGGCAAGTGTGTCTTGGATGATGGGGCGCAGCAACAACACAATATTCGCTCAAGCCCCGAGTCCTGCACGCTTTCCTGGCAGGCGCTGAAGCCTCACCCGTAATGCCCTCTCACCACGGCAGCAGGAGCCACGGCTCAGTCGCCCCCAGACCCTGAGGTACCCAATCCAGAGCCTTCACAATGCACATAAGGGAAGGCCAGGTGGGGCAGCCCAGGGCTCCTCCTCAGCCCTCCCCTGTGCAGCGGCTACTCTCTGGTTACCTGCCTCCCCCAGGCCCCAAATCCTGCACACTGGAGACCCCACCTCATCCTGTTCACTTCCAGGCCCAGTAGGGTGCACGGCCAACAGAGGCCCTTAGCAAATGCCTGTGTGAGATGAATGACTGCGAGAGCAAGAGTGAAAAGCTTTGAGAGTAAGAAGCTAAGGAAACAGAAACAATTACGGAAAGTAACTCCTGGCGGGTGTCAAGCCCCTCTGCTATGAATAAGAGCATTACTTAGCATTTAAAACAAGCTTGGCTCAAGTCCTTTCACAGCCCCTGCGCTTCCACAGGTATGAAATTTAAGACACAGCAAGCTGAGAGGTGTCCCCGACCTGCAGCCGCTGGCCACATGAAGGCCTAGACAGCTAGTAACACAGCCCCAACAGGACTGTAAACTTTCAACACAATCGCACGAGTTTTCGAGGCTTTTTTCAGGACTCAACTGCACAGCACTGGAACACTGGCCTCGTAGGGGACAGTAGAACGCTGCAGGGGAACGGACACCCACAGCCTCAAGCCCGTGAAACACACAGTCCTGCCTGTTGGTGTCACAGCCATCCTGCAAGTGGGCCTCGAGACAGGCATTTGCTGCCACTAAGAAGTCATGTAAATTTCTTACCTGATTATTAAACTTGGGTTTGTTATTATTTCTTAACTTAAAATAATTCTTTACTAGCTGTGGTACAGGAAGTACAAAAATGTTTTCAAATAGATTTCTGCTCATGACATTGTTAAAATTACACATAGAATACTGCTGATATGGAAAAATAAATGATTGCTAAATTTTGGAATATACATGACTGAAACTCAAAGAAAAATCTGATCATGTACTCCACTAGTCCTTTATTAAGACGCATTTTCCCAGAGAGCGTCACTTGCTTCATAATCACACATCTCCTGGCATTCATTGCCTGTGTAGTGTGTATGTTCATAAACACTGTTTTAAGAATGGAGCACAGAAAGAGTAGAATTAGATCCAAAATTTCTGATGAGATTGTTAAGAACTAAAAACTGCAATCACTTCATCAAACCAAACACTGATGCAAGTTTCAAAAAAAGGTCAAATATCCTTCTAGTTTCATGTTTACATTGCCCTTTTTAAATCTTATAATAAAAATATTTTAAAGCTCTGTTATTTATACACATTAAGTGTATTATACATGGATATGCAATCCAAGACAACCCGTCTCCACTCCTTGCAGCATAGCCAATAAGGGGGGCACTGGGGCTGAACTCCGATAGCACATCTCGGACCACACAGCCGCACAGCCCCAAGCTCAGGTTTCCAGTGCACCAGACGTAGCTGCACAGTCTCAACACCATCTGCATGAATTTTTACATCGGCACTGCAAACACTGTCATTTAAGGATCAAACGATTAAGGAACATACGCTGCATTCCTGGTGTCAGGCACATCTCTGTGGTAGCCCAGGCGGTTACTAATGAGCATATTAAAGGCGTGCTTCTGATAGCCCAGGTCTCTCAGCTCCTGGTCACGTTCATTGAAAATCATACCTAAGGAAGAGAAAAAGTTACAGTCACAGCATTAGTCTAGAAAGAGTTTACCAGAGTCACTGTTATGTTAGACTTTTCCCAAAGTCCTTTTTTCTGGATATAGGGTCTTGCTATGCAGTTCAGACTCATAGTGATCCTCCTGTCTCAGCCTCACCAGTGCTGCACTGGGACTGCAGGGTGTGCGTCACCACACCCAGTTTCGGTCAGTACTGCATACCTGGGGTCCTGGGGCCAGAACAGCATGTGGTACTGGGAATCAAACTCTGGACTTTGCGCTTGACAGGCAGGTGCTTAGACCACCGAGCTATCTCCCAAGCCCTTCCCAAAGTCTTGACTATATTACAACCAGGTAATAACCATGTTCCTCAAATCTAGGTTAGCTCCAGTTTCTAGAAAGTAAACTGAGGCTGGGGTCAAATTCTTAGTGGTCTAATTCAAAACAAGTTTGCCTTACCTATAAAGGCACAGCCAAAATTGAACAACATTTTATTGTAGTTATGAGGCAAATTTACCTGTAACCAAGAAAACAATTTCTGGTAATTTTCCACTGAGAGCAGTGGATTATTAAATCCCAATGGACCTCCATGGGCACTAATCTTAGCAAGTTTTAATATAAAGCCTGCCCCTTAAAACAGCTACTGATAGACCTTTCTATGAAAAAGGCTTCTGCGGGCTCTGGTTTCAGACTTGAATCAGCCTCCCTGTCGAATTCAGGCAAAGCTCTAATCAGGATCACTATAATCAACACGCTTACTCTAATATTTGGTCAGGAACCTCATCTTTGCATAAAATGACACTAGCTCCTCTCCTTCCCTGTCAAGCCTTCAGCACCTCCCTGAGGACAACTCCAGGTATAATAGATTTCCCAAAGGGGTGCATGAAAACCATATTCCACGGGATGCTAACAGATGTTAGAAGGAGCAAAATATCTCGTGGTCAGAGAAACTGAAAAAATACCAACTCTCAAAGCCAAATCTCTTCTCTCTCCAGCAAGACAACCCTGTTCCTTACCACGCGATGTCTGCCTCCCTCAGAAGGTGGGCAGTACAGGCACGGCAGCACCTGATTACAGCCCTTCTCCCCAGAACCATCCCAACACAACAACTAATTCCCGCAACATTTTCCACAAGGATGGAAGCTGTGAGACAAGGGGCTTTAGCTGTGTTCAAAACAAAGTAAGATCCTCTTGAGCCCAGCACCCGCAAGTGTTTTGCACAAGAGAATCTCAATAAATGTTCCTGATTCAACAATCACCCAAGGGGGTTGGGAAGATAGTTCAGTGGAATAAGCGCTTCCCTGGCAAGCACAAGGGCCTGAGTTCAATCCCCGGTTCCAAAAAATAAATAAATAAATAAAAACAATCACCCAACAAAGAACCATGTCAGACCAAATGCTGAGGGAATTATTTTCTAAAAGAGAGCTCGGGCTGGGGAGATGGCTCAGTGGTCTAAAGCACCTACTTAGAATAAGCTAAACTAAGCTAAGCTAAGCAAAGCACAGGGACCGCGGTTCAATCCCCCAGCACCACATGCCTGCCAGCCCTGCTCCCTGGTGGGCTGGGCTGGCCACATACACACACTAAATAAATAAATAAATAAATAAGCAAATAAATAAAATAAATGAATAGATAATTTTTTAAAAAATAAAAAGAGAGCTCTTAGCAAAAAAATTATTTGTATTTCAAAGACCACTTCAGCATACTTTTCTTCCTCCCTGCTCAAATACAATTGCAGCCAAACCCTAATTAATTAGCATGCCAGATGAGTTATTTTCTTTAATTTTGTAATTAACTGCACATTAAGTGGGAAAATGTTAATGATCTGACAAGGAGTTTTTCACCGGTTCTTTTCCCTAGCTGCTTACTGACAGTTCTCTATCTATCAGAAATCAATACACCTTTAAATACTAGAAGGGGCCGGGAGATGGCTCAGTAGAAGGAGC
>NW_004524603.1:4810799-4814106 GCF_000260255.1 Octodon degus
ATATATCACATGATCTTAAATACTAATTTATACTAATTCCTTCTAATTTTCTTTTTTCTTTTTTTTTTTGAGACAGGGTCTTGCTAAGCAGTCCAGGCTGGCCTTGAGCTCACTTTGTAGCCCAGACTGATCTTAAACTCACAACAATCTACCTGCCTCAGCCTCCTGATGCTGGGATTACAGCAATGTGCCACCATGCTGGCTAAATTAAGTCTTATATATGGAACGTAGCAGGCTTTAGATTTTCGTGTGCACTGACGATGCACATGTGTAAAGACTGCCATCACTGACATTCAGCACACTCACCCTACGTCGCACACACGAAGCGCCCAAGCTGCACAGCATTTCACCACTTCTGAGGGAAGCCTTGGTCCCACTGAAGCAGGCACTCACAACCCTCTGCTTCTTGTGTCCACTGGTTGCACTAATCTGGACACTTCCTGAGTACAGACTACCACAGTAAGTGACCTGCCACTGAACGGTCTCGTCACGCTTTCTGAAAATCAACTGACCCGCAATGTCATGGGACTTTCTGTAGACTCTCAGTTCTGTTCTACTGACCTAAGTGTCTATCCATATAGCAGTAAAAACTACTTGGATTATTACAGCTTTGCAAGAGCTTTTAACTTTTTTTTTAAATTTAAGTCCCCACCTTTGCTCCTTCGCAAGAGTGTTTTGCTATGAAGGCCTCTTGAAATTCTTTATTCATTTAGGATAAGCACCTCCATCTTTCCAATAAGACCACCGGGACCCTGACAGAAATGGACGGAACCAACTGAATGTGAAAGCAGCACTCTACTCTAGATGCCTTTGAATTCTACAGCTCTGCAGTCCTAGCACTCGCAAATTTAGGGAGAAATGAGTCATTTTGGTTGTTTTCAAAATGTAAAACCAGAGCTTTGACCTAGCAACATCAAATAACTGAGAAGCAAAAACATGTAATAATTGATTCTGAGAGATTGCAAGAGTTATATAATGCACAAATATTAAAACAGACATTTCATTAAGTCAGAGTTTTAGGAGTTAAATGATTCTGTAATAAAGGAAGTCAATTAAAATTGTATTACAAACAACTAATACCTCCTGTAACTTTTTCAAACACATGCCATTTAAAAAGTATTAGCGATCCAGGTAGCACAAGCCTACAACCCCAGCACTCGGGAGGCTGAGCCAGTTGAGACTGCCATGAATTGGCGACCACCCTGGGGTACAGGGAGTTCAAGCCCAGCCTGAATTCCTTTGTGAGACCCTGTCTCCAAAGAAAAAAAATTTTTAGAAGAAAAATTTTAGCTCTTTATTCACGCTTATTTTGGTAAAATTTTTATAAAGAAGCAACACTAAATTTACACTTTGGGTGAAGTTTGTATTTGAGTAAAGAAGCATGAAAAGAACTCTAAATATATAAAATTAAATACTCTGATAAATCACTTTTAATAAAAGTCAAATGTACTCACCCAGTTCTGAAGAGAATTTCAGGTGGTCTTTTTCTGTATCTTGAATTTTATTGTCTACCACATCATCAATTTTGTTTGGTTTAAACTGTGGATCTAATATTCTACTTGGACCTCTAGTGAAACGAGGATAGAATTTTTTGGGGAATGGCCCATGGGGACCAGACCCCTTGACGGGCACATTCTTAAACGGCTGAGTCACTTCACTGAAGTTGAAATAAACAAAAAGCAAAACTGTCCAGGTCGCAGATGTAAAAAGGCACCCATAACAGAAATACCGAACTGTGACACTTCCCATTATAGACTTAGCAGAGCCGAAGAGTCATTTTCAGTTTCCTGAAAAAGAAGGGGACATAGGTTAGACACTTCAGTACACTTTCTAATAACCCACCACAAGGTACTCGTGGCTTTTTCAAACCATCAAGCAGGACCCCCACATACTGTGACAGAGATTCACTGAGGACACACGGAGCACGGAGAGCACGGAATTTCTTAAAACAGTCCCAGATTACACCACGAGCCAAGGTATTCTCAGAAGGCAAAGGGCAGCAGAATAGCTAACTTATTTAATCCCCTACACTGATGACTACTTCTTCTCCTTTGTTTTGGACTACTTTTAGCTGATAAAAATACAAATGCTACAAGTGCCATGACAGCATACTCACACAGCTCTTCCAAGTATAAAATTAAAAGGCCCCTTTGGTTTGGCTTGGAGTGGTAGGGGTAAAACGCAGGGCCTCACGAATGCACCCTAGGCACGCGTGCTTGCACCAGGCTACATCTCCAGTCCACAAGCTTCTCTTTTCAAATCCAAGGATTTAAGCTTAAAATCTGTTGTTAAAAATTAGCAACTTAAAGAAAACAATGGCCCTACTTATTAATCCAAGGTTATACTGCCTCAGAGCCTACTCTAGCTATTTTCAAATAGAGTTCAAATAGTTGTCTTTTCCCTCGTATGTTACCCAGTAAAACAAGGCCAGAAGAATTGCATACAGGGTGTTTGTTTTGCTTTTTTCTCTTTGAAACAGGGTCTTGCTGTGCAGCTCAAGCTGGCCTTGAGCTCACTTTGTAGCCCAGGCTCATTGTGAACTTTCCATGATTCTCCTGCATCAGCCAGCCCCGAGTGCTGGGATTACAGTTAGACACCATAATGCCTGGTCCTAAATACAGTATTACATACAAATTTTTCCAAGTTTTCTGATAATAACTTCTTCATGGAGGATCACACAAAAGGAATTCTTTCTGAAGAGCCCAGTGCACATATAGAATAGTCCCCCTGAACAGACCTATGGCCAACAATCTCTACATAAGAAATATATACACAGTAAGAAATCTGCTGAGGGCCAGCCAGATAAAGAGCCTGCTTAGGCAGAGCTCAGGAACCGGGGTTCAATCCCTGATCCCTGGCACCACAAGCTGGGCCAGCCCTGCCACCAGGGCACACTGAGCTGGGATTGATTAAGACTGGATGTGGTGGCACACCAGTAATCCTAGCGCTTTGGGAGGCCGAAAATAGGCGGATCACTACAAATCCGATCTACATAGTGAGACCCTGTACTAAATACACTGAAAAGAATGAAAGAAATCTGCTGAGAAACACCACCTATAATGTGAAACTTCAAAATATTATCTTTGGGGCCAGGGATACAGCTCAGTGGCATAAGAGCCTGCCTGGCAAGCACAAGGTCCTGAGTTCGATCCCTGGTACTACAAACAAACAAACAAACAAACAAACAAACAAAAAAACCCACCAAACTTCAAAAGATCAGGTCAAAGCAAATTATAAGCCCCACTTTAAAAATTAAGCTGTCTTGGCCAGGGAGATGGCTCAGTGGAATAAGTGCCTCCCTGGCAAG
>NW_004524603.1:4814231-4817223 GCF_000260255.1 Octodon degus
AAAAAAAAAAAGAAAGAAAAGGAAAAAAAAAAAAAAATTAAGCTGTCTTGTACCAGATTATGCCACTTGGAAGATGCTACACAGTTCTATTCCAACCAAGAATTATTGGCATTTTACTACCTGTCAACTTAAAAACAAACTCAAACAAACACCCCTCTGCAATAATCCCAGAAGGGTGGCGCTGGAAATGACTATTGTGCGAAGAAGCCAGGCACCGATGAAACTGCCAGCATGTCAGCAAGGGTGACATGTTTAAACTAAATACACACACAGAACAAAACACACTACAAGTTCTCTAAGCAAGGTGATGAATCCCATCAGGAAAGAACAAAATTTTCAAAATGTCAATATGCAGCTAAACATCCGCGGTGATGCCATCGGGGACACGAGCTCTCGCTGCCTCAGACACAAACGCCTGAGACACCTGCCCAGGAGCAGGCACCGGCAAGCTGGACCCACAGGAAGGCGAGCGCTGCTTCCCCAGAGCCAGGAGGCGCTGCCCAGACCTCCAGCACGCTGCTGCCACCCCGAGGAAGCCAGAGCCGAGGGAGCCACAGCCTCCTCTCAACTCCAGAGCTGACGTGAAGTCACAGACCCTTCCCCTCAAACTAAGGCTTCTGGTATCCACCACGGAACACCGGCTCTCAACACAGAAAGGAGCCATCCAAAGTGGGCCTTGAGGGCTGAGGAGACAGCTCCATGGCTAAGTGCCTGCCTGGCAAGCGGCACCACGCGCTGTGCCGCCCCTATCAGGCATGGTGGTGCACACCTGTAATCCCTCCTCCTGCTGGGGAGGCTGCCCCAAGAGGATCACTAGGAGTCCAGGGCACAGGGAGACCCTGTACCAAATAAATAATTTTTAAAATTTTTTTTAAAAAGGCCTGGAAGAAAGCCAGCCAATCCGTTCTCCAATACAAGGGCACCTCCCAAGCACCTACAGAGGCTGATGCTCCCCGTCTTTCTCCGCAACCTGACTCACCTATCTCACCTATCCACGGTGGGCCACAGCGAGAACCCTTAAAACTCAGTCTGGACACACAGTGGCTCACATTCCATGCAGAACCTTCAACCTTGCTCCATAACCTTTGTGTTCTGTGAACACCTGGTAGCTTGCTTGGAAACCTTCTAGAAGTATTTCTGCCATGGTGTCAAGTTTACAAGAACAGTGAGATTGTGTGAGTTTCTGACTCTTCAGCCAGTGTTATACATTTCTATTTTCTAAGTATTCCTGCCTTCCCAGGATTTCAGCATCACCCACAACTGATATAAGGACCTCTTTCATCAAAACCTAGTACCCATCACACCCCCGACGCAGCTCCCAAGCCCTACGTGCTCCGGTCCTCCCACCTCAGAGCCAAGTCCACACACTCAGCCCCTTCCTGGCCGCAAGTTACACCCCTCTGCTCTAGCCACTCCCCCACTGATGCACTGCCCCCTTTCCTTGCCCCCTCTGGACAATGCAATGGATAGTATTAAGTGCAGAACAGAACAGAAGAAACAAAGCAGGGAAGAACGGCAGAAGAGGGTGGAGGAATTTTCAGAAAGTAGCAGGCCTGGGGCAGAACCTTACCCTGAGCCAAGACCCCAAGGAAGTAAGGCAGCAGGAGCTGTGAACAGACAGCCCTCGGGAAGGGCAGCTGGGGACCAGAGACTGCACCCCCACACCACCCGCTCTATGGAGGCAGGCAAGAAGCTATGACAACAAGGTAACCACTGGACAAAGATTAGAAAAGAGATACACAGAAACTACAAAGTCCACACAGAAAACAGTAGAAACACTTGTTTTTCAAAATTCCTAGGAAGGGCTGGCAAGCTACCTCAGCAGACTAAGCACCTGCTTAGGCAAGTGCAGGGACCAGGATGTGAGCCCTGGTCCTGCATGTCGCACCAGTCCCGCCTCCGGGTGTGCTGAGCCACAGCCAAGTCTGGGCATGGAGGTGCATACCTGTAATATCAGCACTGGGGAGGCTGAAAACAGAAGGATCACTATAAGCCCAAGCTGCGTAGCGATGCTGCAGGCAGCCAAATTAGACAGAAGTATTATAGGCAGTCAGACAGGCCCTCGAAGGAGGTAACACAAAAGACAAGATACCTTACAACTGTGGGAGGGACGGATGCTCCTGCAGTGAGCTAGACCTAAAGACGAAAGATCAAGCAAATGCCGACCTCTCTAAGGATGAGCATCCGGGATTGATCATCACCCTGAGGGAGCCAGGAAGACTCATTATCTGATGGCTACCAGATAAAGTCCTGTTTCCTGAAGCTTGCTACGTGACTCCCTTTCCCATTTGGTCCTGGGCCTAATCAATGTTACCTGAGCAATGGTGCTCGTAATCTCATTGGTTGACCATAGTTTTGTCCCACCCCACATCCACCTAAGAGAGTTCCCATTTTCTCCACCTCAACCCCGCATGGTTTCACACTATAGAAGTCCCTGGAAGAGACAACTGGGGAGGGGGGAGCACTACCCGCTCAGGGCCCCCCTCCTGTCCCTCTCTTGGGTAGAAGCTTTCTTTCCCTCAATAAATATATTCTGCTCATAACCTCCATTTGTTCCTCTTTTTTTTTTTTTTTTGGCGGAACTGGGGATTGAACTCAGACCCTTGCGCTTGCCAGGGAAATGCGTACTCTACTGAGCCATCTCCTAGGCCCCCTCCATCTGTTCCTGAAATTCATTCTTCGGTTTTAGAGAACATGAACTCATGCAGGTCAGGTTAGGAAATCATTTTTCCCCTATACCATTTAGAGGTTCCCTGTGTCGTTTGGAGGTCACCTACCCAAGATCAGTTTTTCTCCCTGTATCAGTGAGAATCCATACCAAATACATAAATAAAAATAAAAATAAAAAAAAGAGAGAGAAAAGAGGAAACAGTTAAAGCCAAACTTATAGAACTGGTTGCTTATGCAGTATTAGAAAGTAAAGACTGGAGGCTGGTGAGATGGCTCAGTGATCTAAAGCACCTACTTAGAACAAGCTTAGCAAAGCACAGGG
>NW_004524603.1:4817589-4835443 GCF_000260255.1 Octodon degus
GATAGATAGATAGATAGATTTCTCTGAAACCATAAAAGAGTAACAACATTGTCATGGATTAATAGAAAACAAATATTTAACAAGGCAACAAAACCAAAAGTTGGTCCTCCAAAAGATGAGTACTGCTGACTGAGCACTGCTAAGAGGAAAGAGGGGCTGGAGAGATGGCTCAGTAGAATAAGTGCTTCCCTAGCAAGTGCAAGGGCCTGAGTTCTATCCCGGGTTCTGGAGAAAAAAAAAAAAAAAAAAAAAGAAAGGAAAGGGAGGTACACACAGTGCCAGAGATGGAAATGAGCGCAGACATTTAGATGCAGATTATAAAGGGTACTGTTCAGAAATTCAAGTGAAATAGATACCTAGGAAATATAAATACACAGCACTAACTACAAAACTAGGACATCCGATGGCCTTACTGTTCTTTTAAATATAAATACACAGCACTAACTACAAAACTAGGACATCCGATGGCCTTACTGTTCTTTTAAATATTAAATCAAAGGGGCTGGGGAGAAGGCTCAGTGGAATAAGTGCTTCCCTGGCAAGCACAAAAGGCCTGAGTTCAATCCCCAGTTCCGCAACCAAACAACAACAACAAAAAAATGGTAAATATTAAATCAAGACAAAAATATTCCTTGACAGTTTTGCCAGTGAGCTGCCAAAGCCTGAGGACCAGGTAGGTGAGTGGCTGTGGACTGTGGTGGCTGGCTCTGTAGAGTGGGAGACTGCTTTAGTTCCTCTTCTCTCCTTGCTGGGACAAATACCCGACACCCAAAATGAAGGAAGGAAAGGTTTATTTAGCACAGTTACTGGAGGTTTCAGTCCATATTCAGGTGGCTCCAAGGCAGCCTGGCACATAGCAAAAAGCAACCTTCCATGGCAATAGCAAAGAGCAAGAGATGGCTCAGTAGAATAAGCACTTGCCTGGCAAGCACAAGGGCCTGAGTTTAATCCTCGGTTCCACAAAAAAAAAAAAAAAAAAAAAAGAAGAAGAAGAAGAAGAAGAAGAGGTAGAGGCAGCTCAAGCCTCTAGCTTCTCTTTCCACCTTATGTTGTAATGCAAATTCCCTGCCCCAGGGCAGGTGTAGCATCCATACCCACAATAATCCATCACGAACTCCATACTGTTAAACTCTAATATGTGACTCCTTTCTTTTTTAATTCTTTTTTTTTTGTTTGAATGCTTTAAAGAAAAATCTTTTAAGTCTGTGGATCTGCTGATGTACAGTGCCTTTGCTGCTATGGATCAAAATCAAAAGAACCGTGTAGATAAACTTTATTGTATACGTAGAAAAATAATTTCATACTAGAAATGGATGGAGGCTGCAAGTCGAAATGGACTGTCTTGACATTCCCTAATGTGGTAGCAGAAAAAGATGTGTCTTAAGTGCTTAGTGTTTGATGTCATTAACAGTTTCGTAAGACTCTACAGTGTAGAAAGATTTTGATACTAAACTGTGCATTGTACATATTGACCACCAGTTCTTCTATAATGGTAGATTGTTTGTGCATTCAGACTTTTCAGCATTAAACATAAATAACTTCTAGTAAAAAAAAAAAAAAAAAAAAAAAAAACTCCAGAAGCCGCCCCAAGACGCATGAGGCTTGGGGGGGGGGGGGGGGGGGGGACCCATAAAACCAAACCCAAAAAAAGACTTTGTCCCCTGAAATCAAAAAAAGAAGGTTTAGGGGAAAATTAAAAATTTAAAACCAAAACCATGTTTTAAAAACTGAGTATATCAGGAACAAGTAAGTCATAGTCAACAAAGCTGGGCCAAAATTTGAAAACCTATTATTATAACCTACTATTTAAAAAAAAAAATTGAAAAAACCCCATGTGATTTGATCAGTGAGAATAGAGTGTTAAAATTCAATACTCAAAACCAAATGTAGTGGCATACGCCTGCAAGCCAGCACTTGGGAGGCTGAGGCAGAAGGATTACCATGAATTTGAGGCCAGCCTGGACTATGCACTGAATTTGAGGCCAGCCTGGGCTACACAGTGAGACCATCTCAAAAAATAAATAAATAAAATTCAATACTCAATTCTTTGCAAGTTAGGAATAACAAAATAATCCTTGCTTGACAAAGAGTATCTCTAAAAATCTGGCAGCAGGCATGACACTAAATGGTGAAAATCTTTTTTTTAAACCAGGTTTCTTTTTTAGTGGATAAGATCATTTTCTTTCAAATAAAAGAACAATGTCCAAACCACTCTTATATTGCACTACCATAAATACAACGCTGGAGGGCAACAGTACCAGGGCACAGCAATCCAGTGCGTAACCATTAAAGTTAAGATAACTGGGCTCCATGTCAACATGCTAAACCAGAAATTCCAAGAGTGAGGTTCAGGGATCTATGGCTTCAACCATCTTCGCACTTCGCCCTGACACACAGCCAGAGGATGAGACTCACTCACCTACCAGTTATGCATTCTGACACAGTCCAATTAGGCAATTATTCCTAGCCTCACTCTTGTCAACTATATCCAAAATTGACATTGTCTACCTTACGGGACACTCAAAAGGTATCGGAGGTAAATACAGACAGTATCAGGCAGGACTGAAACACAAAATGTCAGGCTTTGCATCAGTAATCTCCAAAAACACTGTGCCTAGCTTTTGCTTTTGATCCTTCGCTCTATTTCCTTCCTTCAGCGCAATACATGGCCCACAGAAGATGCTGAGAGACATCTGGAGATTGTAATACAAATGCAACGTGTTAATTTTTTATCCTTAATATTTTTCATTAGTTCTAAATTTAGTATATCAGGGGCCAGCATAAGTAAGTACCTGCCTGGCAAGCTCAAGGTCCATAGTTTGATCCCTGACACTGCAAAAAATAAATTAATTCATTCATTTAGTATGTCATATAGGCCAGCCGTGATTGTACATGCCTCTAATACCAGCACTTGGGAGACGGAGGGAGGAGGATTTTTTTTGTTTTGTTTTCACAGCTGATTAATGGGACAGTTTTGATAATCAATACACACTGTACATTGTTATCTTCTTAGTGGTTATCAATGGTAAAGAAGCAGACAGGATATTCTGTCCAAACACTGTTAGTACACCTCTTTCTTCTCATTGAATTAAGTTAAAGTAGCTGTAAATTTATCCTAATTATTTTGCATATATAAATACACAATGATCTTTCCTTTCTATCTTTTTTTTTGTCCTGCCAGAGGTGAATATTCTATTGGCATCTAAATACTATAGATGTTTGAATTCGACTACACAATCTAACACTACCTAGCAGCCTATAATATTAGTGGGTTATCCTCAGAAGTTATTGACTTGAGCCTTTTACAGCTCATCGTATTAATATGGATTTACTTTATATACCTCATTTTTATACTTTTCTGCTGGATGGTTAAGACCAAGATATAGCAAGACCTATATACCAAGGGATGTAACTTTTGTATCTGATAAGGTCAGCCAAGTACTCTCTGGATTTATCCTGTAGCCCTGTACCGCCCTTTGTACGTCCTTTTGTCTGTCTGACATGAGGATGAGTCACGGCCATTGCTTGACCAATGCGCTCTCTGTGAAAGCTTGAGAAAATGTTTTTTCTCTCCATGTGACTCTCCCCAGGCTCACTTTAGATCATTGAACACATTCCTCTGTGGCTCCATAATCTTCTTGATCAAAAAATTAGCAGCACAACTGAGTTACATGTTGTTACAGTACAGGTTCGGAGGAGGATTTTGAATTTGAGGCCACACTGCATTATATAACAGAGAACCTGTCTCAAAAAATGAAAACACCAAACAGCAACAGCAAAAATCCTACAATGTTAAGTATGTCAGCACACCTGTTCTTCAGGCCCTCAGTTCCTCCAGAATCTGACAGCACCTCGCTGACCTCAGCTCCCACTCCTTGCCCCTGTCCACTCGGCCTGGAGCGCTCTTTGGTAGTGAACGGCAGAGGGAGCTCTCCGTAGGTCCATAAAGATGCTGACCAGACTCCACTTGCAGAATACAGGCTGGCTCTTTCTCTGTCCAGAATGTTTCCTCCCAGGTAATTTCACAGCTGCCTCCTTCACCTGTTTAATCTTTGTTCCAACAGCACCTTCTCAATAAGGCCCTGCACCTAGATTACCTTATTACTTGCAAATGCAGCTCAGACACCAGATCGGAAGTCGATCTTCCTTACTACACAGAACTGCCTCCTTCCACACACATGGCTATTACTACAGTTACCACTTGTCTCACCTCCTCCTGCCCCCATTAGAACACAAGCTCCCGTAGAACAAAAGCTTTTTGTCTTGTTCATTCCCTGTAATATCCTGATACTGCCAGTTAGCTCCTGAGCTCCTAGCAGTGCCTGGCATGTAGCAAAGACTTAATAAATATCCGTTGAATGAATGAAAAATCACTATAATGTGATTATCGATATCCAAACAAAATGCTGGAACTTCCAACACACTTACTACTATTCTGTTTGGGCCAAGCAGTACCTTCATGCTGAGCATGGAGACCATGACTGCTGTGTTCGGCAACAGTATGGCAGCTAGGTCAGAACAACAGCCACGTTCATTCCTGGAAGGATACAGGAAGTGACTGAAGAACACACTGCCCAATTTCAAAATTAAAGGAGCTTTGTGATAAAAACAGGAGACTACTTCCTGTTTTACCCCCCCCCCCCGCCTGATCTTTGGCTTTCTCTTTTGGCTGCTGGTAAGCAAAATGAAAGTTTTCTGTTCAAGGACATCACACACAGGTGCTCCCTACTCCATCTAACTCTTCACAGATCGCTGCCTCATGCGTCACATTCATAACAGCTCAAAGTGAGATTCCTTAGTTTTCTGAATAGTAAAAGGTAGTATTAACTCTCAACAACTTATTATTGTTAGGATAGATACTATTTCCCCCAAACCACGTTATAATTCTTTAAAGCATTCTTATGTAGTGCATCATCCGCAAGGAGCATATAAGATGAGAGATATTTCTAACAACAGGTCACTCCTTTTACATAATTATACGTAACAGTATTCAGAAGTAACAAAGGTACTGTTTCTACACAGGTGAAGTCAAAACTCATCTAAGAGAGATGTCTGCTATTTAATATATTTCTTAACCATCTGAAGACATTAAAACAGCCAAACAAAAATCAAAAAGCTAAAATGTTAATCTGTACTGACAAACGACAAAGTATTCATACAATAAAGTCTTTGCTTTATACTGTTTGCTCTGTCTTCTGCAAACAATTACGCCAGGCTTCAATATGCAGGACTGCAAGGCTTTAGAAGGGTCATCGCCGGGCATGGTGGCACATGCCTATAATCAATCCCAGCACTCAGGAGGCTAAAGCAGGAGGATTGCCACAAATTTGAGACCAACCTGAGCTCATAGTGAGTTCAAGCCCCCCTGAACTACACAGCAAGACTCTGTCTCATAAAAAAATAAGTCAAAGAATATAATGTTAGTTAATACAAAAGAAACCAGTGAGCAAATTCTTTCAATCATAAACTTGGATCATTAATAAAGCTAAAACTTTACCAGTTAGACATGAAGGCAATGTACTTTCCAAGTTAAATGAATGAAAAGCTAACAGCTGGGGACATGAGCTTCAAGCGAGACAAGTCAGTTTGGTTTTATGTCCTCCCCTTGTCTTTGTTTCGTAGCTACACAGGGACAGATGCCCTGCAAGCTGAAAGTTGGGGTACTGCCAAAGAGGCTCTGAGGAACAGGAATGGGGCGAAGTACACACAATGTGATGATTATAATCACAGACCACAGATTAAGCCAAGCAAAGAGAGGATAGGGATACAGGAGGATTTGTCAGGATGAAAACATGGAGAAGCAGATGGACTACAAGTCCTACAAGACAGACTACACGTTACCAGAAAGCATGAGCTCCGGTGAGCAGAGAAGCACAGCCCACACGGAGGCTGAGGGTGGCACAGTGGATGACGGCAGACCCATCTGTCCAGATCTGTGAACAGGAGAACTCAGGAAGGCTACGGCTCAAGCACAGCTACACTGCTGCAGCGAAGCCCCATGACAGTCATTTCCTTTCTTACACACCCAAACGGACAGCACAGGGCCTAGAGTTTGCAGTGGGTATTTCTGTTCCAGGAGAATTAAGGGATATTGGTTAAGATTCTGAGCAATGTGGAGTCTTACAAAGGAGTGAATACAGTGCCTTGGGGGAAATAAATGTTAGGAAAAAAAAGAAGAGAAGGAAACAACAGCTAAGCAGTTTAAACAGTTTCCTTAGAAACTCCCATTAAACAGTGTTACCTGGCATGCCAACAGTCTTAAGTCTTTCTCTTCCAGTTTATGATTTCTTCATGATAACCTGAAAACCCTATGAGATTTTTAAAAATCAAAAGATAACTTTATACAAATCTAAAATTTAGAATAACGTTTTTCATATATAATTATTATTTTGAACTAGTTTACATTTTGCTTTATAATTTATTTTGAACTGGAGAAAAATTTAAAATAAGTTTATATTTCAACTTCTGTATTATTATTAACTACTGGAACATTTGGGCTGAAAACACATAACTTCGTTAAAAACATTCACTTCTTGCTTAGAATAACTTTTCTTTGCTAATTGTCATGGTTTGTGTTTAAATGTCCGCCCAAAGCCTCATGTAATCATGGGGGGCAGGCTTTCCCAGACATGGAGGATCTGGTGCTCATGACTGACTCATTGTACAATGCTGGGATTAAGGGTGCTAGGATTAAGGCTGGGTGACTGCTGGATCACTCCACTGATTGGACTGGCATCACCCTAATCCTAGCAGTCTGGATAAAATAAAAGGGACAGATAGAGGACTCTACAGCCATCCCTAAAGCAACACCTCTTAGTGAAAATACAACTTACTCAAACTCATTACAGTTCTGAAAGAAACCCTGAAACATCAATCAGAAAAAATAAAGTCATAAAAGAATGCCTAAAAATAAAATCGTGGCGTACCAACAAACCAACAGGCACAGTAAGAGTGTTACTAGGGACTCCTTCCACTACTTGAAGAGCAAGTAACCCTATCACTACTTAAACTAAATAACTTTTCCAAGAAAGGAAATCTTCCAAATTTTTTTAATACGTATATCAACACCAATTTTAAATCTTTTTTTTTTTTTTTTAATTTTAGGGAAGGGTCTACAGGGTGTTCAGGGTCTCACTACTAGATCGGACTCATAGTGATCCGCCTGTTTACAGCTTCCCAAGTGCTGCGATTACAGGCGTGTGTCACCAACCAATTTTAAAATCTAATCGATTGAGCCTCCCTTTTCTAAATATTTATGAATTGATATTGATACAAAAAAAATTTTAAGATAAAATGAAGGGCCAGGGAGACAGCTCAGTAGAATAAGCACTTGCATGGCAAATGCGGGGTCCTGAGTTCAATCCCCGGTACCACTAAAAAGATAAAAAAAAGATAAAATGAAATTCTAAGCACACAATTACCAAACTATATCTAAGAACCTGTACATAAAATCGTAAGAGCCTCACAAAGGCCCCTAAGAAGATGTGAATGAATAGAAGGATTGACCATTTTCTTGGACAGAGACATTCATTCATAAATATGTTCACTCTCCCTAAGTTAACTTAAAAATGGTCTGTAATCATGTTAAATATCAAATTTTGTATGGATTATCTAGAAAAGAAGGAACAAGAGGGAACAGCCAAACCCCAAAAAAACAAAGCACAGCAGCAGCAACAGCAGCAGCGGGGTCAAAGCCCTGCTCTGCAGTAAGCCTGGGGACCTAAGTGAATGGTGGGTGTGGAGGACGCATGCACAGACAGACAAGTGAGAAAGGATGTGAAAGACCCCTCAGCACACAGACATTAGAAGTCTAGTATAACATAAAGAGTGCAAACAAAAGGAGAATATCACATCAAGAGAAAAAAATAAATGACCTTATTTAAAACAAGCTAAAATGTAGTTCATTCCTTACATCTTTCACCAGGATACAGATGATGTGAACTGGATATTCAAATATGAAAGATGAGGCCACACATGTACAAAAAGGAAACTCAGGTAAATTCTTCCATTATCTGGGAATGAGCAAAATTTTACTAGATATCACTGAAAAATAAAATACAGGAAAAGATAAACTAGATCACATTAAAAATACACAAAGAGACTTAGAATAGCGAAAGACACTAAAAGTAAAAGACAAATGATAAGAAAAAGTGCTTGCAACTTGCACCGCAGACAAAAGGGTAATTCCTTGCCACAGTACTAGTTTTCTGGGGGCTATGTAACAAATTTCCACACACTCGGTGGCATAAAACACTGCATCTTAATTTCTGTGACTGAGAGTTCTAGCAAGGTGTCAGCCAGGCGTGCGTGTCTCACCTGGAAGCTTGGCTGGGGAAAGAATCTGACCTAAATTCAGAGGAATTCAGTTCCCCGTGGATGCAGGGTTAGGAGGTCCTGGCTTGAGATGTCCCAAGGGGTCTGAGACAGCAGCCAAGCACTCAACCACAACCTCAAAGGAAGACTCTAAACGTAAAGGACCAGTAACTCCACATACTGGCCACAGGAAGAGACACACAAACTGTTCTTAGCCATATGAAAAGATGCTCAACTCTGTTCTTAAGGGAAATGCAAGCTAAAGCTATAATATCATTTCTCACTTGTTCAACTTATAAAAATTCAAAAGCTTCCCAAACTATTCTGACAGTGAATCTGCTGGGAAACTGCACAAACAAATGGGAAAGGATGTGAAAGACAATCACATGGTGGTGATCTGGCAACAGTATCCAGTGAAACTACATGCACTTACTCTTTGGGTCCCATTCATCTACCTGGATGTGGCAAATGCAGGAAAAGCTTTGCATAAAGCTACTCACTGCAGGCACTGCAAGTCGATATGGACTGCACGTACACAACCAAGTTAGGATAAATAAAAGGAAGCATAATGCAAAATACTGAGCTGTTTTCCAGCATCTCCCATACACCAACTTTACACCAACTTTAAAAACAAAGTTGCTCTGCATAAGAGAAGAAAACACAAGGGGCTGGGGTGGAGGTGGGGTTAGAAGCTAGGCACCAGCTTCACAGGAAAAGAACACCCTGATATTACTATGCAATTCTGGAAACCAAAAATAAACATGCAAGTCACAATTTAAGCGAAGACACACTTTATTTTATTTATTTATTTATTTATTTATTTAGCGGAACCGGGGATTGAACTCAGGCCCGTTCGCTTGCCAGGGAAGCGCTTATTCCACTGAGCCATCTCCCCGGCCCCCACACACTTTAATCTGCTTGAAAGATAAACTTGTTACTGTTATCATTCAACATTGTATCTTGCTTTCCATAAACTAGATCACAGAGGTCTAAGATCTCATCCAATTTAAATTCCAGCATCATTATCAGATTAGCATGAGGGGCATTTTTCATATACAAAATACAGATGTTCCTGGACTCTAGTGGGGTTATATCCCAATTACAGCCACTGCCAGTTGAAAATGTAATTGGAAAATGTATTTAATACAGGTAACCTACTAAGTATTCCAGCCTAGCAACACAGCACACTGCAGTATCAGTTTATTCACCTTTGTAATTTCAGGATTTACCTAGACTGGAGGTAAGGGCAGTGGATGAATCAAAATTCAGATTTTGAAATATGATTTCTACAAAACGTAACATTCAGAAATCATAAATTGAACCATTAAGTCAGAGACCATCTCTACAATGTTCTAGGCTAAAAAGACTCATTCTGAAGTGCTTTTCATAGTAATCCAATAATGTACCACCCTTAGCCACAGAAAAAAAATCCACAATTATACACAAAAACTAAGACAACCCATATATTGACATGCAGAAAACATGTTTTAAATATAACAACTATACCTCCACTAATGACAGAAAGGAATTCAACAGTGATAAAAGAATTAACTATCTATCTAAAGATTAATGAAGCTTAATTGTTATACAATTACTGGGCATTGTGGGGCACCCTGTAATTCCAGCACTCAGGAGGTTGAGACAGGAGGATTGCTGTGAGTTTGAGACTGGCCTGTGGGCTACAAAGATCGGAAGAGCACACGTCTGAACTCCAGTCACGCCGCTGTATCAAGTATAAAATAAAAAAAAAAAAAAAAAAAAAATTTATACTGTTGAAGATACAAGAGGTTGGGAATGGGAGAACACAAGAGGAAATTTTTGAAAAATTTAGGAGATGAGAAGAGAGAAATGAGACAAAGGATTATACTACAGAAGTACATTTATACAATTAAATACAAGTAACAGAAAAAACAAGAAATAAAAAATAAGCTGGGGAGAGAGCTCTATGACATAAGTGCCTACCTGGCAAGCACAAAGTCCTGAGTTCAATTCCCAGTACAAAAAAAGAAAAAAAATAACTATCCAAGAAATAGAAAATAAAGGAAGAAAAAAGAATATGAACAAAAATAACGTAGAACATTTTTTCTTCTGGAAATCAACATATAATCATTACTAAAGGAAGGGACAACACTGGAAACATGATTGGAGCCCTACTTGGAGGACACTACTAGGAGTGCTGGGGTTTACTATCTGAGGCTCTATTATTCTGCTAAAAATTCAAAAGATAAGAGATAAAAAAAGAACAATACTGTAAAACCGCCTGAAGTCTCACCACTAATCCTGCACTTTATAATCTATTGTTTATTTTTAGTTTGTCTGTGCTAACTACAAAATGTTATACTGCTCTTGGAAATTATTAAAAAAAAAAAAGTTGAGTTAGACTCAGGTTAATGGAATTATAGCTAATTTTCTTAAAACATTTTCTACAAAGACTAGTTATTTAATCAATGAGGCCAAAAACATCATAAGAAAAAAATTTAGCTTAAAAATATAAGACCACTGAAGAGGATTAAAGTTCATACCATGGCCTTTCCTTTTAATTCTGGAGGCAAAGGGAATTTCTACTGCCAAGTGCACAAAGAAAACAGAGTGGGCTTTAAATGCCTCAAAGGAAAGAATATTTGAATTCCATCACTTTGTCCAAAAATTGGGAACAAAATTTGAACAATGAATAAGTGCACTAAAAGCAAGATTCAAAGAATAATTTTTTCCTCTGTGAGGCTCTGCCCAATCTGAATTCTTATGCCCCTTTAACAAACATCTTGTATCACAAGGCTGACACAAATCTGCTTTAACAGGAAAACCTTTCACTTTCTATCAATGCAAAAGTAACTTTCACAATATTCATAAAATGTAAAATGTTTATCTCTAAATGATAGGTATTTACCTTTCAGAAGCTTCCAACTATTGTCTTTGCTTTTTTGCAATGCTGAGGCTCAAACCCAAAAGGCAGGCCCTTTTTTACATTAGGCAAGGAAGGGCTTTACCTCGAGGCCACTTACATTCCCTGTAGGCATACTCTGTATTCTAATCTATCAAACTGCAAGCATTTTTAGCCTTTTCCATAAACAACATTCACATTTTAACTCAGCTATAGTCAGTCATGTGAGTTCAAATATTTATTACAACAGTAGTGTTCCTACATACTCTGAAATTACCAGGTGATGACAACATAAAAATACACAGACTTTTCTCATTCCTTGTCTATCCTGGAAAAGCAGAAAAAATATTGTGACCAGCAGTATTCTACAATTACACTAAGAAGGTTATTCAGTTAGGACAGGTTCCGGACAAATTCCAGACATCATGTACACTTCACGAATGATCCTTTTTCGACAGGTTTATGAATCTCTTCTTTATAGGAAAACCAAGAATAACCAATACTGCAGTATCTAAACTAGATCTCTCTTTTTTTTTTTTTCAGAACCTGGGATTGAACTCAGGCCCTTACGCTTGCCAGGGAAGTGCTTATTCTACTGAGCCATCTCCCTGGCCTAAACTAGATCTCAAATGCAGCAGAAACCCACAAGGTAATGCTAATCAGAGAAAGCAGCTAACCTACTGGAAGAAAAAGAACTGGAAGGATGCTGGGGTGGCAAAGCTCCTACAGAAGCAACCTCGGGACATTGGGCCAGCCAGTGCATACTAGCAAGGGCTGACTGGGGCCCTCTGGTGCCTTCTCCACACTAAGGCCCATCCAGGCAGCCACAGCCTTCACTCACTGCAGACCCACAGAAGAGAGGAATGCGAGTGGGGCAGCCTGGGCAAGCACAAGGTCAGTGAAAATCAACAGGCACCCAAGCCACATGTATGTCCCTGGAGCTACCTCTTCCTACTTGCATTATCATGCAATATATTATTAGGCCTTCTCTCAAGACCAAAGCTTTTCTTTCATTATAACCTACTGTATTTTAATTAATTCAGGAACTCTCTGGAGTGCTCTGATTGCTGCTGTCTTTTTGTCAGGCCCAACAAAACAGTTCATGTTACGTTCTCCTCAGAGGTCACAAAGTCAAATGTCTCTAGAAGCCAAGCAGGTGACCATGTGAGTCAGCCAAAGAGGAAACAGAAGAATTCTGGGGAGTGCTAGGGAGCATACTCCACCTAAAGCCATGATTCAGACTCCAAACTGCAAAAGCTCTGCTGCTCAGCCCCCGAAAAGTGGCTCCTGAGAAGGACGCATCTAAACGGAGAGTGACACAGGGAGATACAACTCCTGGCCTGTTAGGTGTCAAATGTCTGTGGTCCCACAGCATCAAAGAAAACAGCTGTGAACCCAAGGAGGAAGTTGGGGGTCTTATGGGAAACAGGTGAAAGAGGAAGAACTCTGGATTGCCAGGAGGAATCCCAAATGAGGGCTTACTGAGGGCCTCTGTCAGAGGCAACTTGTATAGCAAAATCACACGGGGTCCAAGAGCCACAAAACTACTATTAACCTGTAGGATTACAGGTACAGCCCCTTAGCTAATGCTAACCTGACAGAAAAACACTAGTACAAGGAAAGAACAAAGGCATTTGGGGGAGGGTGGAGAGTATGAGTACGGGTTCTGGTGCTCTCTCTGGCCACCCACCTATGTACCTGATGCCTTGCTGTGCCCACTGGGCCACTAGGTGCTAATTACAGTATAACCTCAAGGAGCTGTTCATCTCTAGGGAGGCTCCACCCCAAGGCCTGGTTCCCTTCAGATTTGCCTCTAGCCACAACTTTGAAGTCTTTGTTTTTTGAGCTTTAGTTTTCTGAAGGCCCAATCCCTCCCTCTCTGCCGATATATTAATATCTAACTTGGCTGATTATAATACAACCACTTACAACCAAAACTATGAAAACTGAACTACCTCTGGTTCCCTTCCTTCTCATAAAAAAGGATTAATCCATAAGACAAAAGATGAAATGAGCAAGAGGGAAAAAATAGTCACTAGAAATGTTACGAGACATTCAAATAACTGACTTTGGCATGGCAAATATATACAAGCATATGCATATCTAGGATCGGCACGGCTTTCTCCACCCAAAGAAATCCTAGCCAAGTGCCCACCCTTAAACCATGATGCTGAGAGCTCCTTTCTGCTAGAACACTGAGAGTTTCTTGGAGTTTGCTTACTCACAAAGTGCCTTAGGTACTCTAGTTAAACATCTAAGACTAACACAAACAAACACAAACATAGTCCAAAGTATAAAACAGAGATCTTTTAAAGAAACTGAGCAACTTGCCCTGAGGATTTCCCACTACAGTACCTTTCTGGTACTGCTTTCCATTTTGCTTAGACTATGTCTGAGAGGAAACACTGTGTGGGTATTTAAGCTACTCAGAATATGGTCTAGTGTGAACACTAGCTAAAGAAGAGCAAGCTTTCAGCTGTCCTTGGATGGGGCGGTCTGTCTCTGTCATTTAGATCAAACTGATTGATAGCGCTGTTTAGGACATCAAGACATCTGTTTCTGTACTGAATTTGTCTGCTTGTCAGTTACTGGCAGTGTTGGTGAAGTCTCTAGCCCTAACAGTGGGTTTGTCTAACATTTTTTTGGAGTTTCTGGGCCATGTATTTTGAGGTCCTCTTGTCAGATGCATATATATTTAAGACTTTTGTTTTCTGGGAGGACTGACCTCTTTGCTATTATTCAATGACCTTGGTTATCCCTGATTACAAACTCTGCTTTAACTGTAATTTCTGTAACTACTCCCATGCTCTGATGATTAATGTCAGCAAGACACAAATTTTCTCCTTCCCTTTTAGAAAATTAAGTCTTTATATTTAAACTGGTTTCTCATAGACAGGTCTTGTTTTATCCTGACCACTGTGACAGAAGCTCTCTTTTGGCTGGTATATTTAGAATATTCATATTAGAATTATTGACAAAGTTGAATTAATGTGGTTCATGTCTCTACTTTGTATTCACTGGTTTTTTTTTTTTTTTTTTTTTTCTCTCTGAATGCCTTCAAGGCATGACTGGCTGGCTTGTGTTGTGGGGATCGAACCACAGCAACCTGAGCCTGACTGCTTTGTTGAAGCAGCCACTTAAAGAACTGAGCTAAGGGGCAGGCCCCCAAATTATATTTATTAATGCTAAAGACAGTGGGTTTTTTTTGTTTGTTTGTTTTTTGTCAGAACTGAGGATTGAACTCAGGCCCTTGTGCTTGCCAGGGAAGCACTTATTCTACTAAGCCATCTCCCCAGCTGTATTCACTGTTAATTGTCACAATATCACAAGTATGTACTCATGTTTAGTTCAGCATGTTACCTTAGATGCAGACAGTTAGCAATGATTACACATGCACATGTAAACATTAGTGTAATGTAATGTAAACATTAGTATAATGTGTATGCACATATAACAGTACTAGTGTAAGTTTTTCCTCGCTTGTCAGCTCAGGGTCTAACAGCAGTGGCCAACCTGAGGCCCACCTCTTTTTATTTTTGTTTCCTGTGCCCTTTTTCAAATGTTAAAAGTAAAGAAATATAAAAATATTTTTCCCTATATATATTAACTATATTATCTATTTTATATGCCACTCAAGACAATTCCTCTTTACTCAAGAAAAAGAGAAAGTAAACAGCCTTCCTGAAAGAGCTCACTGTGCCCAGTAGTGCTGTAGCAAACTGCACAGAAAAATACAGCTATATTATACTACTATAAGCCAACATGTAAAATAAATACCCAGGAATCCACATTGGAGAGACTGTAGCAAATCTCTCTCTATGCAGAATTACAATTTAGACACTCTGCCCTTGCAAAAGTAGAGCATAAGCCCCTCTCGAGAGACTGGAACTTCCTTCGACTGTCAAGGTCATCAAAAACAAGGACAGGATGCAGGACTGTCACAGTCAAAAAGAGCCTAAGGAGACAGAACCCCTAAATGCAACGAGGATGTAATGCCCTGAGCGAGTGCCTCCGTTTTTGTGTTTTTTTTTGTGGAACCGGGGATTGAACTCAGATCCTTGCATTTGCCAATCAAATGCTTATCCTACTGAGCCATCTCCCCGGCCCCAAAGGCAAATCTCTCTCTCTCTTTTGTTTGCAGAACCAGGGATTGAACTCAGACCCTTGCGCTTTCCAGGGAAGCACTCATTCTACTGAGCCATCTCCCCAGCTCCAGAGCACCTCGGTTTTTAACCTAATGTCCTTAGAATTGAAAAAGGACATTAAATAAAAACTAAGGAGCTATGAACAAATATGGACATCATAATTATGATAAATGCACATCATTAATGAAAGATATTAACAAGGGAAACTGGGCATAGAATACATAGGAGTTCTGTAGTATTTTTATAATTTTCTGGAAATCTAGTCTAAAATTGAGTTTGTTGGAAAAACAATAGGGGTCAGAGTCAGAATAGAGACTGTCTTCTACTGCTTAAAGTCATTTAATCCTATGATTGTCTTCAATTACCCAGAGAGATAGGGTCTCCTCACTTCTCCTGACCATTAATAGGATTTTTTAAATCTACTGAGCCAGATACAGTGGCACACACCTATAATACCAAGTACTCAGGAAGCTGAGGCAAGAGGCTCGCAAGTTTAAAACCAGACTGCTGGAATATGAATATATTTAAATGCTATTTCTGATTTAATTTATTTTATTTTTTAATCATTTATTTATGTAGTATAGGGTCTTGTTACACAGCTCAGACTCCTACTGATCCTCCTGTCTCAGCCTCCCCAGTGCTGGGATTACAGATGTGTGCCTCCACATCCGGTTTTTGTGGTCGGCACAGCATACAATACCAGGAATTGAACACAGGTCCTTGCGCTTGCTAGGCAGATGCTTAGACCGCCAAGCTATCTCCCCAGGCCCTCTGATTTTTTTTTTAAATGTCTGAAATTTTCCATAATAAAATGTCACTGGGGAGGTAACACTGGTGGTGGAACCCAGGGCCAGTGCAATGAGCTACAGCCCCAGCCCTTTTTTATTTCGAGATTGTTTCAATAAGTTGCTAGGTTGCCTGAGCTGGCCTCTAATTCATGACCCTCCTGCCTCAGCCCTTCATATTGAAGAACACTTCTTCAAAAGAGAAAATACTATCTGACCCAACAAATAACTATTCCTTCGATCTTGGTGCTTAACTTAGGGTGCTGAGTTCTATTTGTATATTGGTTTCTAGGGGTTATGTGGCACATGCATGCTCTACAGCTCATACTCATAGGGGGTTAAAGGACATCGGTTCCAACCCACCCTCACAGTTTTGTGCATGTGTCTGTAGGTACTACAAACTTTCTCCACACTTCTAATTCACCCCATAATTTAAGACAAGTTTCACTGTAACTGTCTTTGGATTATAGAATGCTTACGTGGACATGCACAGAGTGCAGAGGTGCACAGCCATCAGAAGGATGTGTTGTGCGTGACGAAATTACAGTCTTTTGGCTCCGGATCCAATATCTGTACTCTTCTCTAGTCGGTCTCATCTAGGGACTGACAATGTTTGGAAAAATGTGGCAGCCCATAGGGGCATATGGCAATGTCTGGAAACATTTCGGGCCATCACATCTGGGGGATGGGGAGTCCACAGCTCCTGTTGGGTGCTGCGCATCCTCCAATGCACGTCAGTCCTCAACAAACAGCACGTGAGCCCAAACGCCAACTGCACCAAGTCTGAGAAGGCCTGTCGTATTCTAGGACACAGGGCTGGGACTCCACAAACAGCATTTTCCAAACCACTGGTAAGTGCAAGTACCATATTGTATATATTGTCAGATCAGACAATAAAGAAGTTCAACCAACCCTAGCAGATTACATACTATCTGGCTGCACTTACATAACAGTCTTGAAATGACAAGATTATGGAAACAGAATGTGGATTAGGGATTGCCAGGAGTTGAGAACAGGGGCCAGGGGATTATAAAAGAGGGAAGGCGAGTGTGCATCCTGGGCTAATGGGTCTGTTCTCTATAGTAAGTGCACTAATGTCAATGTAACAATGTGACAGCAACAATGTAATATCATTCTGCAAAGTACAGTACCACTGGGGATAAAGGAGTAAAGGATACAGAGAATCTCATTTTAGTTTTATAATCACATGTAAATTTATAATTATTAAATTATTTTTAAAAACTTTAAATATTTAACTTTTAACTCCCAAAATGTCCCATCTTGTCAGAAAGAAAAGTATAAAATGGGAAAAGTGCCCTATTCACAAAAACAAAACTACCAAATACTTGGAACTAACAGAAAATATTGCCGGGTGTGGGATGCACCCCTGTATTCCTAGCACTCATAGGCCTGAGGCAGAAGGATCATTGTGAGTTTGAAACCTGCCTGTATTACAATGTGATCTTAAAGGCCAGTGTGAACTGCACAGAGAGACCCTGTCTCAAAAAGACAAAAGGTGGTCAACTATTCAACATGGAGGCGGAGGTCGATAAGCTAGAACTGATGTTCCAGAAAGCTGACTCTGATCTGGATTATATTCAGTACAGGCTAGAATATGAAATCAAGTCTAATCATCATGATTCAGCAGGAGAGAAAAATCCAGTAACGCTCATAAAGGAATTATCAGCCATAAAGTCTCGATACCAAACTTTGTATGCACGTTTTAAACC
>NW_004524603.1:4835828-4841817 GCF_000260255.1 Octodon degus
TATATATATTATTTTTTTTTCCTTTTTTTGGTAATTTTAATTAAGGAAGTCCCTTAATACTAATTCTGTACCTGTTTTCTTTTTGTATTATTGGGATAATGGATATTCTGGCTTATCATAAAAGAATGTATATTTTAAAAAAAATAAAAAAAAAAAAAAAGACAAAAGGTGGGGGCAGGGCCAGTGAGATAGCTCAGAAGACTAAGTACCTGCTTTGGCAAGCACAGGGACCAAGGGTTCAGCCCAGCATGCCTTGCTGGCCCTGCCCCTGGGGCTTGCTGAGCCAGGACCAAGTCAAGGCTGGTGGAATACGCCTGTAATCCCAGTGCTGGGGAAGCTGAAAATGCAGATTCATATGAATCCGAGCTACATATGAGATCCTATACCAGACACATAAAATAAAAAAGAAAAAGAAAAGTAATATTCTGGAAACCAGAAATAAATTCCCTATTAATTAATATTAGTTAACTGAAATGAACTGCTATTTATAAAATATTTCATACCAATCTGGGCATAGTGGCACATGCCAGTAATTCCAGCACTTGGGAGCCTGGGGCAGGAGGATCACCACAAGTTCAAGGCCAGTCTGAACTACATAGTAAAACTTTGTATCCCCCCCAAAAAAAATTCATACCAGAAATATAACTTACATGAATGAGTTACACCTGTTTAAGCCAAGTATGGTGGCACACGCTTGTAATCCCAACATCCTTGGGAGGGTGTTTTAGGCCAACCTGAACTACAAAGTGAATACAAGGCCAGTATGCACTTTCAAATCTTTTTTTTTGCGGTACCAGGGATTGAAATCAGGACCCTGTGCTTGCCAGGCAAGCGCTTATTCTACTGAGCTATCTCCTCAGCCAAAAAGTTCAGAAGGATTTTAGGTCTGGTAAAGCATGAGGATCTGGGGATCGAACCACAGAATCCGAGCCTGACTGCTTTGCTTAAGCAGGCATGCAAACAACTGAGCTAATGGGCAGGGCCCCAGCACTTTGAAATCTTGTCTCTAACAAAAAACACCATCAACCTGTTTGTTTTCTCCCATCCCAAGACACAAGAGACTGACTATTAGGCATCTGTTACAGACTGAATTATCCCACCCAAAACTCACAGGCTGAACTCCTAACCCTAGTGCCTCTGGATGTAACCTTATTTGCAAACAGTCTTTACAAGAGAAATTAAAAGTCAGTAGGGTGGGCCCTTTCAATGTGACACAGCTTTTTAGAAAGAGGACCACTGCCCTAGGTTTAAGGGACTCTGTCCAAACTGCCATTGGACTCACACAGCCAGGGGCAACTCTTAGCCCATCTCTAGCTGCCCTGCGAGTTTCAGTTTGCTAGACTCATGACTTGGTTACTTTTCTCTCACTGCTGGGGCAAAGTACCCGACACCCAAAATGAAGGAAGGGAAGGTCTATTTAGCTCACAGTTTGTGGAGGTTTCAGTCCATACCCAGCTGGCTCAAGGCAGACTGGCCCACTGCAGAAGGCAGCAGTTCATGGCGGCAGAAAACAGCAAAACAGCAAGAGCAAAAGGGAGGAATAGCAGCAACAAAATGGCCAGAGAGAGCAAGTCTGTCTCCCTTATGTTACATTCCGGCTGTGGTTGAGTGCAGCACTCACACCCATAATCCCAGCAGCACTCATACCCATAATCCCAGCAATGGATTAAGAAACAATCACACACTCCAAAAGCTGCCCCATGACTGCATGAGGCTTTGGGGACAACTACACACAAACTGTAAGAACCCACAATGAGTAAGTTCCTCTCCTTAAATCAGTGTGCGCGCGCGCGCATGTGCACACGCACGCAGGCAAACCTATGTATACACCGCATCAGCTGTTTCCCTGAAGAACCCTAACCACACGTTTTCCTAACATCTTGAAGAGGCTTGAGGTTTCAGTAAGATAAAGCAGAACTATGCAGGTGTTTTCTAAGTTAAGTGATCAATGGGTTTTAAGGATCACACATGCTTCCTTTTTTAAAATGCTATTTGTAGGTTGTGCATGGTGAGACATGCCTGCAATCCCAGCGCTGGGAGGCTGAGGCAGGAGCACCACTGCAAATTGGAGACCATCCTGGGCTACAAAGTGAGCTCAAAGCCTGCCTGAACTGCATAGCAAGATCTTGTCTCAAAAAGACAAAATGAAGTTCCTATCTCTTTTTCATCAATTCTTACACTTTCTAAAGTAACTGAAAGCTACAGAAAACATTTATAAAAGCTAATTTTAAATAAGTAAAAAGTGATGACCAAAAGTATCTGCATCAAATAAGGCATGGATAATAAATATTACACTGACAGGTCAGTGACACAGAAAAGAGTGCTCATAAGAAACATACAGGGCTGGGGCCGGGGAGATGGCTCAGTGGAATAAGCACTTGCCTGGCAAGTGCAAGGGCCTGAGTTCAATCCCCAGTTCTGAAAAAAGAAAAAAGAAAGAAAGAACATACAGGGCTGGCCGGATAGCTTAGCGGATACCAGCGCCTGCTTAGGCAGACGCAGGGACTGGGGTTTGATTCCTGGCACCACATGCCATACCCCCACAGAGTGCGCTGAGACAGCGACTGAGACTGGGCGTGGTGGCACTCGTCTGTAATCCCAGAGCTTGGGAGGCTGAAAACAGGAGGATCACTGAGTCTGATCCGCTTGGTGAGACCCTACATATGTAGTGATAGATATGAAAGTCCTCAGTCTCAATAATTAACAAAAACATGCAAGTAAAAGATACTATCTTCTAACTAGAATTAGAAAGCTTTTATAAAATAGTCACGTGTCACTTAATGACAGGGATATGCTCTGCACGTTGTGCTGTGAAACGTGAGAGTACTTAAACCAAGAGTCACAAAAACACTATGCGATATCGTCTTATGCAGCATATGACCATACTTACACTTGAGGTACGAGTGGTTAAACTGTATATTTACTGATGATCACTGCATAGTGTTAACACTTCTGTCAATGCTACCTGGGGCTTAGAAGCCATCATACTCTGCTCAGTAGTCTCATTTTCTCTTAAAAAAATTTTTCTTTTCTAAAGAAATAATAAATTTAATAGAAAAACTTGAACATTATTTCAACATATTTTTAGAGCTTTAGCAAACTCTAAAAAGTGCTGCAATAAGGACATAAGCCATATTAAAAAAATGAAAAAAAATAACCATATGAAAAACAAGAATAAGAAAAAATAATTTTGTTTGAAAAATTCTGAAGATTTGTTATAGAAGCTATGATTTGAATTTGGCTTAAGGATTAAGACCAAAATGGCTAAATACTAAAACATTTCAAGTAGAAACTTTAGCATGTATGTTTTTAATTTCCCAAACAAAATAAGCAAGTGAATGGTTGGTTGTAACAGCTGAATACGGATGAGTCCACGAGATGGCAAAACACCAGTGGAAGGCTACTAATTACAGGAAGACAGCCTGGGATTGTGCTGCCAAGAACAAACTTGTCCTGCATGCAGAGGACAACTTGCTTGCATCTGTAAGCAAATCAGCATGGGGAAGAAAGCCCTAGCAGCAGCACGTAAAATGCTTGGGGACAGAGAGGAAAGTTTTTAGAATCAAGAAGTCCAGTTAGAAGTCAGGCAAGAAATAATCACAGCTTGATATCAGAGTGAGTGGCAGGGAATCGGGCACAGCTGTCTGCATTCAGCAGCTTCACAAGATCTGGGCTCCCGTGGGAGAAAGAGGCAATAAAAGCACCCCGCTTTCATTCTCAGGGAGAAGGACTATGAAAAAAACAGTCAGGAAGGTAAACAGAAAACAGACTGGTATGGACACCATACGTTCAAGAGAACACAGGCAGATGTCTCGAAGCACCACATTCAAATCTCAAATCGGGCCCTCAGAGAGAAGTTTCAAGTAAACATCAAAACTGTACTTTAAGTTCCTGAAAAGAGCAGAGGCGGGCTTATGTAATAGAGAGCAAACCAGAAGTAGGCAAGAAGCACCAAACTTCTTCCAGGAGAGCTGAGGTGAAGCGTCACTATAAATGACAGATAAGAACAGAGGTGGGGCCATAAAATTTAACAATTATATGGTACAAAGATATCTGAGAAAGCAGTTTCTAAAATGCTTTTTTTTTTTTTTTTTTTTTGGTGGAACTGGGGATTGAACTCAGCCCCTTGAGCTTGCAAGGTAAGCACTTATTCTACTGAGCCATCTCCCTGGCCCCAGTTTCTAAAATATGAAGAGTCTGTCCCTTACTTACAATGTAAAACAGAATTACCATATAACCCAACAATTCTAATTCTAGATACACACCACAAAGAATGGAAAACAAAAGACTACAGAGACGAACATGGCCATAAGAACATTACTCTCAACAGCTAAAAGGTAGAAACAGCACCGTAAACAAGCAAATCAGCAACATGCAATGAAGTATGATACGTGCTACAATTACAACATGGATAAGCCTCAAAAACATGGGAGCAAGGCAGACACAAAAGGACACTTCCTTCTATATAAGGCTCTGTAAAGAGGCAGAAAAGGTCTAGAGAGAGATATAAAGAGTCACTGTCTAATGGCTACATAATTTGTTCGGGATGATGGGTTTTAGAAATAGAGGGTGGGTCTCTCTTGCTTGTTGCTTTTGCTTCCATGATTTTTTTCTTTTTCTTTTTTTAATCATTTATTTATTTAGTTGGTACAGGGTCTCACTACGCAGCTCGGACTCGTAGTGATTCTCCTGTTGCATCCTTCGCAGCACTGGGATTCCAGGGGTGAAAGAACCAACAGGCCCGGTTTCAGTGGCCGACAAGGCATGCAGTACCGGAGATGGAAGCTGAGTCTTGCGCTTGCCAGGCAGGGGACAGGACTGCCAAGTTACCTTCCCAGCCCCTTATTTCTTGTCCCTCTGCCAAGCACCACCCTGATTTGGAGCCAACTGATGATTGACTGAAACTTCCAAAAACTGTGAGCTAAATAAACCTTTCCCCCTTAAAAAAAAAAAAAGAAAAAAAAAATGAAATCGAGTGTGGTTATGGTATTGTAATGTATTTAATGTCTCTACGTTATACATTTAAATTCATTTAAATTATAAAATTTGTATTATGTATATTTTACCATAATGAAGAAGAGCAAAGTAGAACTTTTTGTGGGAAATGAAATTGCAAGCAGCTGGGCGTGATGGGGCAGGCCTGTAATTCCCGCACTCGGTAGGCTGAGGCGGGACAATCGCTCAAAGATCGAGGCCAGCCTGGGCTACACAGTGAGTTCAGGGGCAGCTGAACTATATAGTGAGACCCTGTCTCGAAAAACAAAAACAAAAGGAAATTGCAAGCAAAAACACAGAAATTGCCTCTTTGGCGCGCCCTGTTTCACTATGTTCTATTCTTCTTAAGGCGGATGGGCAAAGTACCGTATTGCCGGTTCAAACAGCAACAAATGAGTTTAAAAAAGCAGCACCGGTCTGTCCCGAGCCTGCGATGTGGAGAGGCCGGGCGCAAAGCCCGGCGTGAGAAGGCTTTCACCGTGACACCCTTTTACATCTGAAAAAACCAGACCCGCTCGGCTGACCTCACCCGCCAGGCACGAAGCGGCCGGCCGAGCGCGCCCCACCGCGGGCCGGAACGCGCATCCTCCGAGGACGCCCGCAGCCCGCCGGCCGGGCACTCCGCGGCCCCCACGCGGCGCGTTTCACGCGGGCCACCGCAGAGCAAACGACCCGCTCCTTCAACACGCAGGTCGCGGAAACCAGAGGGCAACGCAAGACGCCCGTCACGCAGGAGTCGCGAGCCGGGGATCCGGGCGAAAGCCTCCCCGCGGACACCAACCCCCAAACCAGACTTGTCCTCTTTTTTCAGGGAAACGGGACCACCGCCCGGGCGCCGCGGGGCTGCCTCCTCTCGCTCAGGCTCTGTGCACGCTCGGAACGTCCCACTCATAGCCCGGCACAATTTATTTCCTTTCGGACTGAAGAACACCGCTCGTCAAGGAAACGCGGCGGCCGAGGGGGACGCGAGCCCGAGCCCGAGCCCGAGCCCGGA
>NW_004524603.1:4842178-4856812 GCF_000260255.1 Octodon degus
CTGGAGCGCCGCGCCGCCGCGGGCGCCACGTCACGGGAGGTCCCGCCCCCGTTGCTGCGTCATCGTCCGCTGCGCTGACGTCACCGACCTGCGCGCGCGCCTGGCGCGCTCTGATTTAGGGATTTTCTCTGAGGAAGAGACGTGGTGCGAACGAGCGCTGTACGCGTACTGAGATGCTCAGGGACAGAAGAGTGGGGGTTAAAGTGGAAAGGAAGGAGCTGTGAGAAGCCACTCTTGTGAGAAGAGCGTCCAAAACACACCCCTTCAAAGGGAACTTGGCAACGCCCCTCAACACGGATTAACCTTCGGGTCGCAGATGAGTGCCGCCTAGTCAGGAATCTTTTTTTTTTGCAGCGGGGGGTGGTGGGGTGGGTGGTTGTTTGTTTAGAAAACGGATTAGGTCAAAAATTCTGCATCGCCAGTGAGGTAAAAAATCCGAGGAAAGAAAACAGCACGTGAGCGGTGACCCTTTGAGCGGAAGGGCGCGAACCTGGCGCTCTGCCGAGCACCTGCCGGCGTCGGCCGTGCTGGGTGCTCCGCTGCGCCCTCCTGGCCGCCCTTCGGGCTGAGGACGCCTTTCCGCAGGTGTCGGGTGCGCGGGCGGCGTCCTGGTGTGGCCCTTGCCCTCAGCCCGGGAGGTGCCCGCCGGGATTCCTGTGATGCCGCCCGCTCCTGTCAGGCCGCGACTCACCTTGGCTGGATTTAACGTCTGTTTCAAGCGTGGGTTTCTCTTGCAAAGGTGGGACACCGCCAAGTCTCCGCAATGGTGGCAGCTCACAGAAAATATCAAGAAGTAGAAGTTGGGCTATGCGGAGCCAGATTCTGCTGCAAACCCCTCAGAAAGCTAGCTGTGGCAGTGTGAGGAAACTGGGTGATGCGGTTAAGTGATGTAAAGTGTTTATTCAAATATGTAAATATATGCCAGAAAGTAGAACCTTCTAAGTGAATTTAAAATGAAGTCTTTCACACTGTCCAAATCATATTATTAACGACTTCACAAAGCTATACATCAATAAATTGGAGAATTCAGAAGAAATGCATAGATATATGAATTGACAAAGAGAGGGTGTGGTAGTACATGCTTGTAAACCCCAGCACTCAAGAGGCTAAGGCAGGAGACTTGCTGAGAGCTGGGTGCCAGCCTCGGCTACACAGTGAATTCAAGACCAATCTGAACGGTATATGAGGCCCTCAAAAACAAAAAAAGAAGAAAAAAAAAAAAAAAAAAACTGGACCAGGGTTATTAAAACTCTGAATAATCTAATAATAGGTATCAGGACCCTGGCCTAGAACCACCAATCTCCTGCTCAGAGGTACAAACAACAGAATAAAACACAAGACAAAACATGCTTTAGTTACAAGGGACACCAGGATAGTGAAGCCCGGTGACAGGCTAGGACATGAGGCACAGTGTCCTTGGCCTTTAGTAAGTGCACAGCTTGAAGGGGGAGGGGATGCTGGTGGCTGCCAGAAACAGTGGGGGTGAACTGCTGATGTGGTCAAGGTTCGAGGGTTGAGGAACAATGCATTTTTGGCAAAGCACCCAGGCAAAGATCTGGGTAACTGGTAACCCGATAGTCTGCTCACTGAGCTAGACGGGATTCCGAGTCGGGTCCTCAGCTGCCATGTTCTCTTGCTTTTTTTTTTTTTTTAAATTAATTTTATTGAGAAACAAATAGCAATGGAACAGTTTCAAAACAGGTTAGTAGGACAGTTACAATAATTAATACATTACATAGTGTTGTATTCGTAGTAGTTATTCATAGTACAAGATGCAGACATGCTGTCCAAACACTATTAGTACAAATCTTTCTTCTCATTGAATTAAGAGAAGGTAGCTATATATCTATCCTAACTATTTTGTATATGTGTATACATATATATACATTTCACAACAAAATGGTCCTTCATGTACACCCCCCTTTTTTGTTTAGTTAGTCTTACAGAAAATTGGAATAGATGGCCTCTACCTCAATCTGATAAAAGCCATCTATGACAACCCAATGGCTAACATAATTCTAAATGGGGAAAAAGTGAAATATATTACTCTCAGATCTGTTCTCTTACTTTGAGGCCCCAGAACTTTGCAGACTGGACACCAGCCTTAACTCCGGCCTAGGCTTAAAGATGAATCTGTTCTTAAGCCAGCTGGGGCTCTCACTACAAGTCATGGAGGCCTAGGACACTCTCTCAATTTATTTTTGTGCCAATTTACTAATATGGACCAGGTGTGGTGGTGCACACCTGTAAACCCAGCACTTGGGAGACTGAGGCATGAGGATGACTGCAAGTTAGGGACCAGCCTGGGCTACAAAGTGAGTTCAAGGTCAGCCTGAACTGCATAACCAAACTGTTTGAAATAGACAAAAAAAAAAAAAAAGAAAAGTAATTATTGCCTGCTCTACTACATGAAGCTGGTCCTTAGCAGTAGACAATGAAATTGAACTAATAATAAAAACTTACCAATTAAAGAGAAGCCCAGGTCCAGGTGGATTCACTGCTGAATTTTAAGACAAAACTTAAAGGAAGATATAACACCAATACACCCTAAGGTGTTTAATCAAATTGAAAGGGTAGAAGTACTCCCATAGTCATTCTTAGAAGATACCATTACCCAGATTCCAAAACCAGACAAGGGTCCAACCAAAGGAGAAGATAGATGCAAAAGGAATATAGATGCAAAAGTCCTCAGCAAGTACTGGGAAGTAGAATAGCAATGATCGTCAAAAAGATCATCAGACTGGGGATATAGCTCAGTGGCATAAGCACCTGCCTGGCACAGGTAAAGTCCTGAGTTTGATCCTTGGTACTAAAAAAACAAGCAAAGATCATAAATCATGACCGAGTAGGATTGATCCTAGAGATGCAAGGACAGTTCAACATATTCAAATCAATAAGTATAACACATCACATAAGCAGAAGAAAAAAAAATCACATGACCATCTCCATTAGATGTAGAAAATGCCTTTCACAAAAGAAAATTGGTATAGAAATACCTCATCTCATTTGATAAAAACCACTGATGCAAATGTACTGCCAACATCTTACTAAATGAGGAAAAGCTAAAAGGTTCCCTTGTAAAATCAAGGATGCCACTATCACTACTCCTGGTCAATGTGGTACTCAAAGCATTAGTTAGAACAATTGGGAAAGGAAAAAAAAAAAAGGAATATGTATAGGAAAGGACAAAGACAAATCATCGTTAGTTGTAGGTGATGAGATCCCCTACATAGAAGAAAAAAATCCCACCAAAGGATTCTTAGAATTAATCACCAAATTCCATCATGTAGCAGGTCATAGAATCTACACACAAAATAATAGCATTCATGCACACAACCCACTAAGAAATTAAGAAAAAATACTTATAATAGCATAAAGAAAATTAACTTAAGAATTATCCTAAAGAAAAGCCTCTACAATGAAAAATACAGTCTTGAAAAAGTAAACAAAATAGAACATCAAGAAATGCGTCCTGAGTTCAATCCCTGATCCCCCACTTCCCCCAAAAAAAGACATGACAGGGAGGGGAGATAGCTCAGTAGCATAAGCACCAGCCTATAAAGTGGAAAGTCCCCTGTTCCTGGACAGTCAGAACCAATACAGTTAAAAATGGCCATAGTTCCAAAACTGATACATACAGTTTACATAATCCCAATCAAAACGATACAGGGAGAAAAACTGATCTCGGGTGGGTGACCTCCAAATGATATAGAGAACCTCCAAATGACAGGGAAAAATGATCTCCCAACCTGACCTGGATGAGTTAGTGTTCTCTAAAACCAAAGAATGAATTTTAGGAACAAACAGAGGTTATGAGCAGAATATATTGAGAGAAAGAAAGCTCCTGTCCCAGAGAGGGACAGGAGGGATCCCTGGGGAAGCTGTCTCTTCCAGAGACTTTTATAGTGTAGAAAATGGGAACTCACTTAAGTGGATGTGGGATGGGACGAAACTATGGTCAACCAATGGGATTAGAAGCACCATTGCTCAGGTAAAATTGATTAGGCCCAGGACCAAATGGGGTAGCGAGTCACCTAACAAGCGGGCATGAATGTCAAACAGGACTTTATCTGGTGGCCGTCAGGCAGTGATTTTTCCTGAGTAATGATCAATCCTGGATGCCAGTGTTTAGGGAGGTTAGCATTTGTTTGGACTTAGGTTTGGCTCATAGCAGGAGCATCTGTCCCTCCCATAGTTGTAAGGTGTCTGGTCTTTGTTATCTCCTTGGAGAGTCTGATGCTGTATGACTGCCTGTAATATTTCTATCTAACTCGGCTGCCTGCAACAAAAATACCAATGCCATTCTTCACAGAAGTGGAGCAAACAATCCTAAAATTCACACTGAACCAGGAGAGATCACGAATAGTGAAAGAATCATGGGTAACAAGAGCAAAGGGGGAGGGAGACAATTGCAAGCTCAGACCTGAGGTTGTATTACAAAGCTACTGTGTAAAAGCAGCATGGTGCTGACACAGAAATAGACATGATGCCCAGCGGAACAGAACAGAGGATGCAGAGAAAAACAACCTCAAACACAATCTTTGGCAAAGGGGCTCAAAGCACATTCTGGAGGACAGAGGAACAAGCGAGATTTGAATCTAGGCCCATATCTCTCACCAGGGAGTAAGCTAAATTCTAAATCAAAAAACTAAATGTTAAAGTAGAAACAACCTGCTGGAAGACAAAACAGGCAAAACTCTTGAAGACAGAGATGTCGGCAAGGACTCTGAAAGAACCCCAGCTGCACAGGAAATCATACTGAGAATCAAAAATGGGATCATGTCAAATTTTAAAATTTCTGCACAGCAGAAGAAACAACCAACAGAATTTAGGGACTATCTACAGAATGGGAAAAAATTTTCTAGCTATTCCTCAGGCAGAAGACTAATGCTACAAAATATATGAACTCAAAAGAATTAGATCTCCCCAAGTAGAAGACACATTCAAAAATTGGCAAGTGAAATGAACAGGCATTTCACAGAAGAAGTAAAAGTGGCCAATAAATAATAGAATTGCTCAATATTGCTGGACATTGGAAAAATGCAAATTAAAGAAACACTAAAATTCCATCTTACCCTAGAAAGAATGACCATCAGGAAATCAAATAACCCGTGTTGGCCAGGCTGTGGGGGTAAAAAGGAACCCTTCTTTATTGTTGGTGGGAATGTAAACTCGTGCAATCACTGTGGAAATCAGTATGGAGATTCCTCAAAAAAACTTAAAATAGAAATTCATTTTGATCCAGTTATCCCCTCCCCAAGTATCTTCACAAAAGAACTAAAGCCATCACATTATAGTGACACATGCATGCCCATGTTTATAGTAGCATAATTCCTAATAGTTAAGTCTTGGAAGTGTCCTATATGGCCATCGGCAGATGAGCGGATAAAGAACATGTGGCACATACAATGGGGTGCTACTCTGCGATAGAAATAGAGAAACTGAGTCATTTGTGGGAAAATGGATGCACCTTGAGGCCATAATGTTAAAGGAATGAAAGACACACAAGCTTAATTACCACATGGCTTCTCTTACAGGAGAAACTCAAGGTAATGAAGAAAATAAAAGATAGTAGGAAGTCAGGGTGTAGATTTTTCTTAGAGGTGAAGGGGGTCAAGAGATGGAGGGAAGGGGGTGGTGGGAGGGAAGGCAGTGACAAAAAGGAATGGCTAGGCATGGTGGTGCATGCCTACTGTAAACCCAACACTCAGGAGGCTCAGCCAGGAGGATTGCTATGAATTCAAGGCCAACCTGGGCCATGGAGCAAGATGTGTTAATGTTAGTGTGAGGGCGACGTGGCTGTGACATGTCACCCCGTTGGTCGCCAGCGTTGGTTCAGCTGATCTGGCTGGTGAGGTGGGTGTCCCCTTCCTCCTTCACCAATCCATTGCATCGGTCCCTAAACTGTGCGCTCCAGCAGAGGAGGACCCTTTCCTCCCTCAAGGCGTAGGAGTAGCCATGCCGCCTGGCTAGGCCCGCCAAAGAAAGCTCTCAAGATGTGTCACGTACACGGACCAATTCACACAAACAATGTAGACACTATGTGCTAGAAACATGTATTCAAAAAATAAAGAAGAGGGCCGGGAAAATAGCTCAGTTGGATAAGCACTTGCCTGGCAAGTGCAAGGGCCTGAGTTCAATCCCTGGCTCCGCAAAAAAAAAAAAATAATAATAATAATAATAAAAAATAAAGAAGAATCCCTAACACTTAATATTAGGCTCATGACTTTAAAAAGAGAGAACATTTCTGTCATTTTCTTTTGGCAAGGCTGATAGGTCCAATATCCACTCTTTATGTTTATCATCAAAACAAAACAATATATTCTCAAATTTCAAAACGAGAAAGAAAAACACTGTTACTTTAAGAAGATATTCCATAATTCTCCTTTTTTCCCTTCAGGAACAGGATTCTAAATTACCCTAATTTTAAAAGATTCATTAAATTTAATCTTAATTATAGAAATTTAAGATTTAATAATTTTAGTGGGTTTCTTATGAATTTATGTATTTCATGACAATTAATTTTTATGAAGTCTAGACTTTTCATGGTTTTCCAGAAGTATGTCAGGCAAATGTAGGGGCCAAGTATATAATGGTACTGTGGCATTTCTTTGGGGCTGCCACATCAACCTATTACAGGCTCTAATCACCCTGGCCATTTGTCACACATCAGCCCCAGTTTTTTCCATGTTTATCTAGCAATAAGTTTTTGTATAGTATGTTGCTAAATAAACTGGTAGCGATTACATACTAGTTCTTTTTTATTTATACGTATATATGATCTCAAAAACATAAATTCAGCAGGGGTGAGCTCCCTGGGGCTCAGCTTCCCGCTGCCTTGCTGGGCCACCGTTGACTGAATGAGAATAACACACAGCAAACTGTCTCCTGCTGCATGGACTCATTTATCTTTTCTCCAGCAAGGACTACACTTCAAGATCCTAGCAGAAATCTCCCCCATATCTTTACTATTCCTTTCAATAGGTCCTTTCCCTCATTTTCCCTTTTACTGTCTTTCACCTTCCTAACCACCCTCACCAGGGTGCACCCCAGAGACCCCTCCATCCTCAAAGCACCACCTTACCCACTGGGGGTGTGTTTTCACAGGTGGGACACCAGCCAGACACAGGAGGTATCTCGGGATGAAAAAAGCAAGATCAGAGGCAGGGAGGAAGGAGGGACTCAGAATGACAAAAGGGCAGACAAGAGAGCAGCCTAGAGAACAGAACAGAGATAAGCATCAGATGGATGGTAGAGCAGACTGGAAAACCCCCAAATACAAGGTGTCCGCCCAGTTTCTGTGCTGGCAGCAGGAAATGAGTTTGGTCAGACTCAGCCAACATCCGAATGTGCCAAGGTGGCCCCTGTGGGCATATTCCTAAGACAGCCACATCATCGGGTCTGCCTGGAGTGGAACTCAGGTTGGTGAAAGCTCTAGGACAAAACAGGACCCTTCCTGGAAGGCCACCAAGACCAAGTGAGTTTGAAAAATATTGGCAAACAACATGGGTTCCCTCAATCGATTGTACACTCTAGCCGCAAGTCTGAGCCACTTTCTGTCTGTAATACTCAGGGTCCTGCCTCTCAGGAATTCAGTGGCATTGAGCAACAGAAGACTAGGACTTGTCATGGACAGGGGAAAATCAACACTTCCAAGCAGGCCATTCTGATTGTATCTCTTATTGCTTTTCACATCATTCCATGACATTCCGAACTTGACCTCTGGTGCCACCATCTTGAAGGATGAGGGGGCTCTTACTACTCATGAAAATGAATTGCTTTCATTTCATCAGCTGACCATAGATGCCTCCAACTCTGGGAAGACGGTATCCAAATACCACTGAAATGACTTGCAACCTAGTTGTTTCCTTAACTGAATGCGTTCACTGATGTTTCCATATGTCCTGTGCCTCAAAGCAGGGCTTCGAAGAAAGAACTGCTCCTAGATGAAAATAAAGAGTTAATTGTAAATAAATAGTTCATTACTGGAGTAAAAAGAAAGAAAGCAGTCATTTTATTAAGTCAAATGAATCTTTGGTAATCAGGACATCAGACATAGCAGCATGTATTGCCACCAGCATCTAACTGAAGGGCCCCTTCCTTCTGGGTGGGGACCAAGACAGGGATAGCTGAGGGGCCTCAGACCAACTCACCAGTCCCTCATCACTATCTGTGCATGGCGCAGGTCAGGTGACACAGTGGAGCCCAGGGTGCTTCTCAGAGCCGATGAAATCAGTCACCTACTGCAGTGACCTCTTTATGCCACTCTCACAACTCAAGGACCCACTGACACTTCCATCTTTGCAGAAGAGGAGAAGGTGTGGTGGCTAAGCGGAAATCGATTCTGGGACCAGAGAGACACACTGGGTTCCAATTCCCGCTCTGCCATCAATTAATTACCCATGACCTTGGCTGAGTTTTCTTGTGTCATGGCTCACCATCATGAGGTTGCTGAGGACCTACTGTGTGCAAAGCCCCAGGGGAAGGAGGCAGTCTGGTTTGTTTGGGTTTTGTCTTTCTGAGACAGGGTTTCACTATGCAGTTCAGGCTGGCCTTGAACTCACTTTATAGTCCAGGCTGGTCTCAAACTCCCAGTGATCCTCCTGCTTCAGGCTCCCAAATAATGGGATTACAGGGTGTGCCACCATACGTGGCATAATGGAGGCATTCTAAGTAGGCTGAAGCTTCTTTGGAAGCAGAGCCTTTGTACTTTCATCTGAGTGTCCCCAATGCCAGCCACATAATATAGCAGCAGTGCTAAAGAGAGGGAGCTGGCTTATCAAAGTTAAAGGCCATCTAGTTTCCAGGGAAGATTGAGGCATGGGCCGAGGGTGTGGGAAGGTATCACCATTTTGTCAAAGTGAAGTGTGGGTGACCCTTGGACAAAATATTTGGAGTCCAAAGCCCTCTCTCACACCTGGTGACCCACTGAATTTTACAATGTGCTGCATTACACAACCTCCCTAACATTAGGTACTGTTAAATTAACCTTTTGGCAGCTTATCCTTTGCTACATTGGCCACGCCACTCAGGAATATTGTTAGATCCCATTGCCCAGATCTTAGATGGGGACTCATAAGAAGATCAGCAGATTTGAAAGTGAGCTCACGATCTCTCATAACTAAATGAAATGGTAACTTGAAACAATGGGATATCATTTTAGCCTATCATATTTGAAGAAATAGTCTAATTTTAACCAGTGTGGGGAGATGGGCATAGTCATATATATTTTTTTCCATTTGTGTATTTAGTGCAGGCTCTCACTACACAGCTTAGACTCTGGGATTACAGACACGCATCACCGTGCCTAAACTCTTTTCCTGGCTCAGCGTGCCACAGGGGAGGAGGGCCAGCTCAATATGCAGGACCAGGGATTGAACCCTGGTCCCTGCACTTGCCAGAGCAGGTGCTTTGTCCGCTGAGCTATCTCGCCAGCCCTTTCATATACATTTGATTACAGTGTAGACAGCAAAGGGACAGTCTGAGTTTTTTTATCAGGTTTTTGTTTTTGTTTTTTTTTTTTTGAGACAAGGTCTCATAGGATCTGGAACTCACTAGCCCAGGCCAGTCTCAAATTTGAGGTGATCCTCCTGTCTTGGCTTCATGAGTACTGAGATTACAGCTGTTTAAAATGCTATTTCTTTTGGTTTTTATTTTTGTTTGTTTGTTTTCGAGACCGGGTCTTGCTATGTACCCCAGGCTGGCCTTGAACTGACCGCAATCCTCCTGCCTCAGCCTCCCAAGTGCTGGGATTACATGTGTGTGCCACCATGCCTGGTTTAAGTGCTATTTTGATTGTGTTTTTGTTTTCTCCCTCACTTTTTCATGTACAAATTATATAGTGTAATTGTATTCATTTTACTGTTATAGAAAGGAGCAACGTGCTATTCACTCTTATATAATTTTTTTTTGGGGGGTACTAGAGATCGAACTCGAGACCTTGGTCTTGCCATGCAGGTGCTTAAAAAAAAAAAAGATGGAAGATTCACCTATGCTGCTGTTGTGTGCATATCTACAGCGGGCGAGGCTCATGCCTGCAGAGAAGTACAGTGATTAAACGTGCTGCCTATTCTAGATGAGGATTTGTGTAACATTCAGCTTTGGCCAAAATACACAATGCTGTTTACATTCTTGTCTCTGTGTCCCGGTGACTGAAGGCATTAGAAGCAACTGAAAGATTTAGCCGGCTGTGGTGGCCCCCGTCGGCAATCCCTGCTTTCAGGGAGACAGAGGCAGGAGGGTGGAGAGCTCAAGTCCAGGCTAGACAATTTAGCGAGATCCTGTCTCAAAATTTTAAAAAAAAGAGTAGGAGCGCAGTTTAGTGTGAGGGCCCAGAATTCAATCCCCATTATTGAAAAAGAAAAAAAAAAAAAAAAAAAAAAAGCAAAATAAACATGATTTGCACACTGGGATAGGGTGAGAAGGGACTATTTACTTTGGGACTTAGGGGTCAACTCTTTGGGAAGAAACAGATTTGGGGAAGAACTATTTATCATGTTGCTTCATTTATTTCTGAGCAACTTGAATTTCTCTAAAAATTAAATATTAGTCAAAGACGTGCAAACAGACCAGCGCGGAATGGAGCAGCTGAGAGCAGGCTGGAGAGGAGGGGACGGCCGCCGGGTGCCCTCGTGGGGCAGCCTGGCGAGGCCGCCCAGGCGTCTCCCAGCCCACGACCCCCCGGGCGCCCGTCTCCCACCTTGTATTCGTCCAGCCAGACGTGAACCAGTCTCAGGTAGTTCCGGGCTAAGGAGTCCTCGTGGCTGCTGTCGGGTTTCGCGTGCTTCCTTGAGATGTGCCCCACTCGGGAACAGGGGATTATTAAAAGCTGGCCCCCACACATCCAGACCTGGGCCGAAGAGCAGCAAGACATGAGCGACAGGCAGCTCTGGGGTGCATGGACAGATGTCGTGATGGCGGCTGCTCAGCAGGCTCCTGTCACCTAATCTGCGTGACAGCGCCTGAACGCCCCCACTGCAGGCAAGGAAGCTGCTAAAGCAGAGGAGAGTTAAGACATTGCCCGAAGACTCGGACCAGGTGAGTGGCCGAGGCCGGGGTTCTAGCTAAGGAAGTCTGTTTTGTGGGGCCGCACCCTCAGGGTCCGTGCCTCTGCTTTTGCCCTCAGTATCATCTAGGTAAGTAACCAGAGAAACGCCATTCCTGCCTGGACTCAGTTATTTGTGCATCTTTTATTCTTTTATTTGGTACAGGAAATTGAACTCAGGACCTTCTGCTTCCCAGGCAGGTGCTGTGCCTCTGAGCTATATTCCTGGCACTGCCTCAGTCTGCATTTAAAACATAATACTCATTTTCAAAATTTTATTTTGGACAGACTCGTGCTATGTAGTTCAGGTTAGCCTTGACCTTGAGGGCATCCTCCTGTCTCAGCCTCCCAAGAATTCAGCCTCCCACCACACCTGGTTACTGAAGTAATTATGTAAAACAACAAAATCTGAATTACCCTTAGTGAAAGTTCCAAATTCTCTCCTCCCCAAATATCCATGTCCTTGTCATACTCTCCAAGTTCATAAAAATAGGGCCGGTAGATAGCAAAAATTCCTCCAGATATCGCAGGTGACCTGGTATGGGACACAAATTTTATAATCTGATGCCACAGAGACAGCAATCAGTTGACTGTTAGTGAAATTTATAGTTAAAAGTTAGAAAACAACCATATCAATACTCAAAGTATCTTAAAGTACATTCAAGTATGTAAAATTACTATACTGAAAACCACAGTGCATTAAGGTATTGGTTCCAGGGCTGGCGAGCTGGTTCAGTAGAATAAGCGCTTGCCTGGCAAGCTCAAGGACCTGAGTTCAATCCCTGGTTCCGCAAAAAAAAAGAAAAAAGTATTGGTTCATTTAACTTCCTCGACAGTGCTACGAGGTGGATTCCTGTTATTATTGCCATTTTACAGGTGAGGACGCTGAGTCTCAGACAGGCAAATGACCCAGATCCCAGCTGCCCTGGTGTGCATTTCCAGAGCACGTTGCGGAGTATGCGAACGGCGCCCCCTGCTGGTGCAACTGTATGCGGCAGCCCTAAACAGCTACAGCGATGGTCCGTGTGATTGCTGCTCCCACAAATACTGAGTCCACACAGCCGTGCAGGGCCTAGAGAATCGCAGCTCACACAGCTTCGCCACCTGAGATGACATGCACGTCTACCGACATCACGTATACTGAGCGCTGACACGGCGGGCGAGGCTGGCTAGGAAGGGGTTCCGAGAGACTGAAGCTGTGCGCTAAACCTTCGCGCAAAAGCAGGCCTAGCCCAAGTGTCGCAGAGAACCGAGAGCACCCTGGAAAGGACCCGCGCGGTGGCCCAGCAGTCGGCCCTCGGACCGGCGCTTTAGCGGTCTGGGCTGCCGTGTGCACTCGCTCCAGCAGGAGGCGCTGTTCGCACGCTGCGGTGCACGGAGAACCGGAGGGCTGCCGGGGCCCGGCCTCGGCGAGCGAGGGGCAGGGCCGCGGGGACAGGCCAGGACGCTGCCGAGGTGGAGCCCCGTGCCGGCTCCTCCCGGCACCGAGCGGGGCGGGAAGATCGGGCGAGGCCGGGAGCGCCCCCGTGCGGCTGCGCTCAGTGACTGCACTTGTCTTTCTAGGGGTTCCGGCAACAGCACCCTAGTCTATTTGGTCCTTGAACAAGGGGGTGCGGCTGCGGCTTACGGTCGTGGTCTTCCAGCTGGGAAGATTGAACAGAGAACTAAAAAGCCAGGTGCTCTGTTCTTGCACTTTCCAAGACTAACAATATAAAAAAAAATCACATTCATGGCAACCTGGGACGTTCCACGTGGAAACGTTGTGATAAACAGTGTATACAGGAATTCGACTCGCACATTGGCTTCCTCCAGGCCAACCACAGCGGGCGCGCGTGCTCCATTATAACAAACAATTTGCCCTCGAGAACAAAATTCTAAAGATGAGTGTCAGAAATCCGAATAGTATTGATTATATTCTTGTTATCTGGTTGCTTGTTTTTATTTTTAGACAGGGTTTTGGTACATAGTTCAGGCTGGCCTCAAACTCATGGCAACCCTCCTGCCTCAGCCTTCCAAGTACTAGGATTACAGTAGTGTGCCACCATGCTGGGCATATCCTGTTTTTTTTTTTTTTTTTTTAGTGTGTGTGTGTGTGTGTGTGTGTGTGTGGCCAGCTCAGCCCACCAGGGGGCGGGGCTGGCTGGCATGTGGTGCTGGGGAATTGAACCGTGGTCCCTGTGCTTTGCTGAGCTTGTTTTAAGTAGGCGCTTTAGACCACTGAGCCATCTCACCAGCCCCTCCTGGTTTTTTTTGAACTAGGGTGAAATGCATATTTTTCCATTGAAGACACTTAACATCTACCAAATCCTAATATCAAAAATTTAATCTAACATCCAGAGATAGCATTAGACATGGTGGCATAAATCTTTGATCCCAGCTACTTTGGAGGCTGAGGCAGGAGGGTCACAAACTTGAAGCCAGCCTGGGCAACACAGTGAGACCTGATCTCAAAACAAAATACAAATAACAATTTACAAATATCTGCAGTAATCCAAATCTAAGGAATAATCCCTGAGAATTATTTTGGTTCAAGTCCCACCACGCGGAGGTATTTTCCCATAACCGGAAGGAAGCGCACCGGATTGGGTTAGTTGGACCTTCTGGCAAGTCCATCTCGTAGGAGAGAACGTTGTCCCATCTGAATCGGAGGGTCCAGTCAAAAGCGCCCCTCACCAGGGGGGAGGGCTGGTACTCCAGGCTCAGGCTGTCAATGACGTCGATGACGGGGGCCACAACGGTCTTGTAGTCCTCAGTGATGGCGTGCAGCAGGGGCTCCAGCCAGGCTACGTTGACCTCACAGTGGCTGTCCAGGAACACCAGGACCTCGCCTGGGGAGGCAAGAACAGATGCATTCAGCCTCAGGGGCGCGACTCGCGGCGGGGAAGGGCCCCGAGCCTTCGGGGAGCTCTGTTCATGTGTCTAGCTCTTCAATTGCTTTGGGGAAAAGAAGAAATTTGAAAAAAAAAAAAATCCTTTGAGCTCTGCCTTCGGTGAGTTAGATAATTCAGAGATTTCACTTTTGTGAAGCGGATGCCTCCTTCTTAGGCATTTGCTTTGTGCTTGCAGCACAGAGGCCTAACTGCTTTTATGGGGTCCAGGGCTCCCGAGGGTCCATTCAGCCGGGAGGACAGGGGAATTCTGGGCGGAGTCAGGGTACATTCCATGGGCCCAGGTTGAAAAGGACCTCAAATTTTGGGGGCTCCCCTTGACTTTTTCTTCTGTCATCCCCTTTCCTCAAATCCCTAGTGTGATGTAAATAATTTTTGGTACAATTCTCTGATAATCATCTTGCTTCATGCAAAGCCCTTGTCTAGAAGCCCAGCATCCTGAGGTGACATTAGGCAGACATGGCAGCACCCGCTGGTGATCCCAGCTGCTCTGGAGGCTGAGGCAGGAGGATCACAAGATGGAAGCCAGCCTAGGCAATGTAGGGAGACCCTGTCTTGAAATAAAATGAACCACGTGTGGTGGTGCATGCCTATAATCCCAGCACTTGGGAGGCTGAGGCAGGAGGACCTTGTCTCAAAAAACCAAAAAATTGGGGGCCTGCCCCGTAGCTCAGTTCTTTAAGTGGCTGCTTCAACAAAGCA
>NW_004524603.1:4857044-4864193 GCF_000260255.1 Octodon degus
GCTCAGTAGAATAAGTGCTTGCCTGACAAGCGCAAGGGTCTGAGTTCAATCCCCAGTTCTGCAAAAAAAAAAAAAAACACACACACACACAAACCAAAAACCAAAAAATTAAATTAAAAAGAAAATGGGCTAGGCATGTAGTGGCATGGGAGCATGCTCGCCTACACACAAAGGCCCTGGGTAGAATCCCCACGGCCACGCACACAAATATGGAGGCGAGGTTAGCCACCAATATCAAGTACCTACGGTTGGGGGAAGAAGCTGCCAGCTGCTAACAGCCACTCAAGGTAGTTCTTGTTTCAGATGAGGCCTTCCGAGAGAAGACCTCGGGGCTGATTGAAAGCAGTCCAAGTTGCCCAGCCCCCCTTCTAGGCGGCCTAGGGCCGGGGGCCCCGAGCCAAGCTCCCTCGTGTTGCAGCCCTCCCACTGCCTGGGTGCCACGTCCCGCAGACCTGCGGGCACAGGTTCTGCAGGAGCCCGGGCCTCAGTGCGGTGTGCGCTCCAGGGAGCTAGGCTGGACCCTGCTTGGTGTCATCTCATACTGTCCCGGTCTACCCAGGCCCGAGAGATTGTCTCATGAAACTGCTTTTCTCTACTGTTAGAAGCGTGTGCTTAGGCCAGGCATGGTGGTAGGCGCCTGTAATCCCAGCACTCAGGATGCTGAGGCTGTTTGAGTTCAAGTACAGCCTGTGCTACAAAGTGAGCTCAAGGCCAGCCTGAACTGCGTAGCGAGGCACTGTCTCAAAAAGACCCAATAATAATAATAATAATAATAATAATAATAATAATAGTAAAAACACGTGCTTATGAAGGTTATTCTGATGAGAGTGCACACAGGAACGTGCACCGTGCATATGCATGACTCCCCTTCCTGCCTTGACCTGGGGAGACCCCATTTTGGAAGTCACCCCCAGCCCAGGCTCCCCTGGCTCCTATAAGCAATATATATATATGCAATATATATATACACAATATATACGTATATACATGTAGTGTGTATGTGTATGTGTATGTGTGCATGTGTGCATGCGTGTGTGTATACTGAACTCAGGACCTTGTGCTTGCCAGGCAGGCGCTTGTGCCACTGTACTATCTCCCTGGCCCTCTCTTGTAAACAATACATTGTTCTCTGCTTCTCTATCTTGAGGTCAGACTTTGAGTCATTTGCCTCCTTTTCCCGCAGATCCCAAACACAGCTTGTTCCAGGACTGCGCTTCAGCTCCCGCACTGGTCACAGCATCCGAGCTGCCTGGACAGACTGACTGTGTAGTCAGACAGAGAGACAGACCGACAGACAGGCAGCCTTAGACACAAAGAAGGAGGAAAGATCAGGAGGAGCAGACATTTGTGCCTCCCTGCTCTGAGGTTTGACTTTTTGTGGTTTCCGTTCTCTGTGGTCAGCTGCAGTCTGAAAATATTAAAGGGAAAATGACAAAAATAAGCAATTCATGTTTTAGGTCTCAAAAATTTCTGAATGGTGTGGCCAGGTTTCCCATGGTCCTGCTCTGCCCCTTGCCGGGCTGTCCCTGCTGTCAGTGCCACCTGCCTGTTAGTCACTATAGTGTCTTGAGTTTCAGGCTGGCTGTCCTGGTGTCCCAAGTGGTACTGGGGCTCCAGGGGCCCTATCTTACTTCACAGTGGCCCAAGCCTGAGCTCAGGTGCTGCAAGGGAGGCGCTGCGGCCCGAAACCCGGGGCCGTGGCCTGGTGCCGTTTCTCAGCACAGGGAGGGGTATGCTTGTGGAGGGTACACACCAGGCCGTGGCTTGGCACTTTCTGCAGTTCCAGGCAACCGCTGGGGGCCGGGAACGCATCCCGGCTGAGGAAACCGGCAGCTCTGTGGCGTGGCGCACACTTGGCTTGAGGAGAAGCCAGGGGTCAGGGCCCTGAGTGGGGGTGCGCCCTGTAACCCCAGCACTCTGGGGGCTGAGCACTGCCCCAGGCTCCAAAGTGAGTGCCAGGCCGGCCTGAGCTGCATAGTGAGGCGCTGTCTCACAGAGAAAAGACAGAAAAAGAAAAAGTAAGCAGGCAGGCAGGCAGGCAGGCCAGGAGGCAGGAAGTAACCAGGTATGGGAGTGCAGGGACAAGTTCTGCGAGGCCATACTGGAAACACAGTCACAGTCTAATAATGCAAGCGGCTCAGCAAGGCGACAACTTCAAATGGAATGCACCTGCCAACGCTGTGTGAGAGCCCCCACGCGGGCCCCGTGGGTATGGTTTATTTCCTATAATCTGTGTTCCCTGAGGAATGATAAAAAAGAAGTTAAAAAGAATAAATACACATAGACTGCACACAGTAGGTGACAAGTAAATCACTGATTGAACAAATGAATTAATGAATACATTAATAATAGGTCACTGGCTGCTTCCTCTCCTGACCACACAATAGGACTGCACAGCTTGGGACTGGGAGTGCGTGGCTCAGGCAGCCCCTCAACACTCACTGGAGTGGTGGGGAACAGGAGGCCCAGGGGACAGGGAAGGAGGGAGGGAAAAACGGAGGGAGGTAGAGAAGGACGGAAAAAGGGAGCGAGGGAGGTAAGTAGGTAGGTAGGTATGGAGATAGGTAGCTAGGTAGGTAGAGAGGTAGGTAGGAGGGTAGAGAGGTAGATGGTAGGTAGGTAGAAGTAGGCAGGTAGGTAGCTAGGTAGGTAGAGAGGTAGGTAGGTAGAGAGGTAGGTAGGAGGGTAGAGAGGTAGATGGTAGGTAGGTAGAGAGGTAGATGGTAGGTAGGTAGAGGTAGGCAGGTAGGTAGGTAGATAGGAAAAGAGGTAGGGAGGGAGGGAGGTAGGTAGGTAGAGAGGTAGGTAGGAAAAGAGGTAGGGAGGTAGAGAGGTAGATAGGCAGGTAGGTAGGTAGAGAGGTAGGTAGGTAGGTAGATAGGCAGGTAGGTAGAGAGGTAGGTAGGTAGAGAGGTAGATAGAAAGGTAGGTAGGTCGAGTGGTAGTAGACGCAGGTAATTATGTAGATGATAGCAGAGGCAAAACTGTAAGAACAGATGAATGGATAAGTTCTCAGTTTTATATAAGAAAATTAAAGGTACATATAGAAACTATAACCACAGAAAGAAAATATATATATTCTCTTTAGGTATACAGAGATATTTTGGGCAATGGATCTCTGTTTAAGACACACAGGAAATGCCAACTTCCAGGCCCAGTACAATTCAGCTAGAAATAAGGAAGAGACCATTTTAAAGATCCCTTATGTTTATTTTTTTCCTTAGGTTTAGAAACTTTAAATTTCATTTTAAACATACATGAATTAAAAGGGAAACTATAAAAGGTTCCCAGTGCCTGGGCAGTTTATAGAATAATTTTATGTGACTTTTCAAATGCAGATCATCAATCTTATGTAGCTTGTTAGCAAAATGAACAAGCCATACCATTATGCTATAAGAATAAGACGGCAAATACGAAAAATCAGTGCAGAGAAAGAGTAACTACCCCTGTGGGCATACACACTGTGCGTGGGAACGAGGGGCTGGGGAGTGCGTGGAGGTCGGCATCTCTGCCTACAGAACAGAGGGACCCCGTCCCGAGCCCCAGGCCCCCCTCTGCCCAGTCCCAGTGGGTGCCCGGGATTTTCAGCACCCAAAACGCCAAATCAGTGTTTGAGTCCAGGGAGCTCTGCCTATGACAGGGTCACCTCATGACCCTTGCAAAAGAATCTTCCATTTGAAACAGCGAACAGATGAAACGAGGTAGGATTAACGGCTCGGGCCTGCAGCCCCAGGGAAGGCATCCGAGAGGCCCAGGACACCCAAGGCCAGCCACACCGCCACGCCCCGGGCCACATCCATACCTGAGGCATATGCTGCTCCAATCATCTTGGCTCGAATCAGCCCCTCTCTCTTTTTGTTTCTTACCAACTTAACCTTTCCCCGAAAACTTTCCAGATAATAATCGAGCTTTTCTTTCAAATCAACTAGGGAAAAAGCAAACAATATTTGACAATTTATAAACTGTAAGGATAGAAGCAATTTATCATTATACATGATTCTTAAAAGCCAGGCCATTACACGGAAGGTGTAACTTTATTTTTTTATTTTTATTTTTATTTTTTTTGGTGGAACCAGGGATTGAACTCAGGCCCTTGCGCTTGCCAGAGAAGCACTTATTCTACTGAGCCATCTCCCCGGTCCCCGGAAGGTGTAACTTTAAAAAAAGAAATTCCTATGCTTGTAGCGAAATGTCTCTGCTTTTAAAAATCCCTATTAACACTCTATTGGAAAAGCACGCGTGAGGGTGGAGCGCACTGGTGCAGTCTGGTCTTGCGCTGTGATCACAATGCTTTTCACTGTGCAGCGACCACCCTAACTTCTTAGGGCAGTATTCATTCTACTTGTGCCCTGAAGTCCTCATCTGAGAGCAGGGTTTCCCACCATGGTCCTGGCAGCCCTCTAAGACCCTGATACCATACAGTCGCTCACTATTTGGGGGCTGAGACCGGGGAGATAGCCACAGGTTCCACTGAGTTCTACATCCCAAGTCCCAGGAGGAGCGGTGGACACAGCTCCACGGAAGCTGTGGCAGAAGCCGGGGTTCTTTTCCTCATTTTTAAGGGTGCCAGGCCCTTCAGGGAGGGGTGCAGGCTGCCTGGCAGCACCTCCCTGCTCAGGCAGCACACTCACTGGCCCTGCTAGCCTCTTATAAAAAGGACCAAAATGCACAATGAGTGTATGAGCAGTGACTGAGATTAGGGAATGAAAAAAAAAATTTAATTTAAAAATGATTTATTTATTTATTTATTTATTTGGTGCAGGGTCTCGCTACACAGCTCAGACTCATAGTGATCCTCCTGTCTCAGCCTCTCCAGCACTGGGATTACGGGTGTGCACCACCCCATCCAGTTTTGGTGGCTGGCATAGCACCCAGGGTTCTGGGGCCTGCACCACACACTGAACCAGGGACTGAACCCGGATCCTTGTGCTTGCCAGGCAGGTGCGTAGACCACTGAGATATCTCCCCAGCCCACATTTATCAAAATATAATCTCCAGTAGGACAGTATTTGGAGGTGGGGCCTTGAGGAAGGATTAGATCATGAGGGTGGGGCCCACAGAAACAGGATTAGTGCCTTTAAAGGAAAAGGCCAGATAGTTCACTTGATTTCTTTCTGCCATGTGAGGACACAGCAAAAAACACATCTGCCTCCAGCCAAAAAGAGGACCCTCTGCAAGAACCTGATGTTATGGGTACCTGGTCTCAGACTCACCACTTTTAAGAAGTGTGAAAAATAACTATTTGTTGGGCAACCCGCTTGGGTCCCCTTCTCTCCCTCTCTCAGACAGAAGCTTTCGTTCCACCAATAAATTTTCTCTGCGTGGGGCTTTACTGTGACTTCTTCCCCAACACACTCAACGCTGTGAGCAACAGAGCCAGGCAGGACAGCCTTCTCACGGCCAAGACTGGAAACGGTCAGCAGGCCTGTGCCTTCCGCTGCGGGCGAGGCCCCGGGAGTGATGCGAATGCGTGACAGGAGCCACCCGCAGCATCTAAAATCCCAAAGGAGCGACATCAACCGAGTCACACTGCAGAGCCAGCCAGCTCCCTCCCTGCAGGGTGGACTTTCGGGGTGTCTCCCTCCCTGCCCTTCTCTCTTCTGGCTCCCGGCTATCCGAGACTGTGTCACTGCTTGGGCCCTGCTGGCTACTTAAGGTCCACACTCCGATGGAAAAACAGACCAACTGATTGTAGTCTGAGGGTGCGTGACTGGATTTTGTGCTTGTACCACAAGTCCCTTAAAACCAATAAGCCTAAAGGGGCTGGGGAGATGGCTCAATGGAATAAGCGTTTCCCTGGCAAGCGCAAGGGCCTGAGTTCAATTCCCGTTTCCACAAAAAGAAAAAAACAAAAAAACCCCCAAAAAACCCAATAAGCCTAGAAGAATAAGCACTTAGCTATTTGTTGGCTCAGTTAGAGCTCTTTCACGTAGAGTACGCCTGGATCGGGTCATTGCCTAAACAGTTGTGCATGTTTGTGAGATAACGATGCCCCTTCCAGTTGCTTCTTTCTTTTTTTTTTTTTAAATTTTATTTATTTGTGTGTGTGTGTGTGTGTGTGTGTGTGTGGCCAGCTCAGCCCACCAGGGGGCGGGGCTGGCTGGCATGTGGTGCTGGGGGATTGAACCGCGGTCCCTGTGCTTTGCTAAGCCTGTTCCAAGTAGGTGCTTTAGACCACTGAGCCATCTCACCAGCCCCCAGTTGCTTCTTTCTAATGCCTCTGACTTTATGCCCGCCCACCCCTCGCCCTACAGCTCCACGCTCAGGCACAAGCCACGTGCAGCCCAGAAGTAGCCAAAACGTGCTATGCTGCCTCAATCCTCAGCCTCTACGAGGCGCCTCCTCTACTAACACACCTTTCCATCCTCTCCAGCAGGATAACTGCAAGTCATCCTCCCATCTTTCATTTACACCTCACTTCTTCCAAAGCAGTATGGAAAGACAGGGTTGGGACTCCAGATTGGCCTTGCAGGGGTCCCATCAGGACAGGGACCGGGTGCTCTGTGTTGTCCCCATAGGCACACCAAGTGCATCCAGCTCCACATCTGTCTCCACGCCCACCAAGGGCAACCTTGTAGAAAGAGCTCAGCCTACCAGGCAAGGACCACCTTGCAAGCAGGGTGGACAGTTGCCACTGATCTTACCAAACTTGCTCATGTCATCCACCAAAATGATGTCTTCAAGCAGATGAGGCGGTGTGAGGTACACCACACTGGACACCGTCCGGAGCAGTGCATTGAACTCCTCATTATGGAAGCAAATGATAATGCTGGCAGTGGGCAGGTGGAGCGAGTAATGTTTTGAAAGACATCTGCCGCAATAAAGGAGGAGCAAGTGAATCGACTCAGGCTTGAACGGTAGAGCTTTTGTCTAAAATTTTCCCCTACTTTCACCTTGTCTTTCAACTGATGATTATGACAATATAATAATAAGACACTTAAAAATCTAAACGTTAAGGTGTCAAATAGTAACTTCTATGTTGTTCTAATACTTTTGGAATTATTTCCTCCCTCTTAATTCTGTCCTGATACCCTATTTTGATAATTTGATTCTACTTTAAATATAACTTAAACAAAAAATATAGCCTATACATTCTACTTTAAATATAACTTAAACAAAAATTATAGCATATATATATATATACATGAT
>NW_004524603.1:4864293-4882834 GCF_000260255.1 Octodon degus
TTTTTTGTACCAGGGATTGAACTCAGGACCTTACACTTGCCAGGCAGGTGCTTATGCCACTGAGCTCTCTCCCCAGCCCTACAGCCATATTTTAGCTTTTATTGTTTTTGTCTTTTTGCTAGTGGGAATCGAGCTCATGACCTTGCACTTGCCAGGCAGGCACTGAACCAGGCAGGCAAGCCCCTTTAGCTTCTGTTATTCAAACAAATCACTAAACACATTGAAGACTCACATTAAATTTATTACTGGCAAGAAGACAGACGCATAGACCCAGTGGAACAGAACTGAGAGGCCAGAAACAGGTCACTGGGCTGCGGCCAACTGATTTTCAAGAAAGCTGCCACGAGCACACGGGGGAAAGAGTAATGTCTTCAGTAAGCGAGGCCTGGAGAACGGAATACCCACATAGACAGAATGAAGCCAGAAGGCCGATGTGGAGGCACAGGCCTGGAACCCCAGCACCCGAGAGGCTGAGGCAGGAGGATCGCTGAGTTTGGAGCCAGCCAGGGCTACAAAGTGAGTTGAAGACCAGCCTGGACTACATAGTGAACCATGGCTCAAAAAGACAGGAAAAAAAAAAAAAAAAAAAAAGAAATTAGATACTCATCTCATACCACGCAGAAAAATACATTCTAATGTAATCAAAGTATATTACAGATGTAAAACCAGAAACTATAAAATCACTACAGCACTGGCAAGCGCAAGGGCCTGAGTTCAATCCCCGGTTCCACAAAATAAGTAAATAAATATAAAAATAAAGTCACTAGAGCAAACCTAGGGGAAAGACCCATGACCTTGGTCTTTGCAATGATTATTTTGGTGTGTGTATGTGGGGGGTTACCAGGAATTGAACTCTCGGCCTTGTGCTTGCCCATCAGGAACTGTGCCTATGAGCCATCTTCCCAGATCTAGGCAACAATATTTTTTTTGATACAACTGCAAAGGCACAGCAACCAAAACAATATAAATAAACCAATGAGACTACACCAACCTAAAAATTGTCTGCACAGCAAAGGAAGCAATCAGCAGAATGAAGCAAAAGCCCCCAGAACGAGAGAAAATACTGGAAATAATACGTCTAATAAAAGGCTAATATCCATATTTGATAATGAGAAAACAAATTACCAGATTTAAAAAAAAAATTGGTGAAGATGGGGCCAGTGAGAGAGCTCAGCGGACTAAAGCACCCGCTTAGGCAAGCTTAGTCAAGGGCAGGGACCGCGGTTCGATCCCCGGCACCACGTGCCATGCTAGCCCCACTTCCAGGATGGGCTGAGCTGGCCAGAGTACGGCGCAGTGGTGCACGCCTATAATCCCAGTGCTGGGGAGGCTGAAAGCAGGAGGATCACCACGAGTCCTAGCTGTGTGGGGAGACCCTGCAACAACCAAGTACATAAAAAAGAGAAAAAATTGGTAAAGAAAACACCCCAAAGCTCTAAATAGACATTTTCAAAAGAAGACAAAGTGTCCCTGGGTATAGGAAAAAGTGTTCAGTATCAGGGAAGTGGAAGTTACAGCCATCATGAGATGTCACCTCACAGCGTTCAAATGGTTACTGTTAAAAAATGAAAGCTAGAAAGTATTGGTAAGAATGTCGAGAGAGGGGAAATCCTGTACAAGCAGTATGAGAGAACACTGTATCCATGGGGGAAAGTGGTGTGCCCGGGCGCTCTTCTTTGGGGGTGAATCCAAGAGTAGGGGAGCTGCAGGCTGTACTTTCACGGTCACTACAATGTTATTCATGGCAGTCAGGGTCCACTGTGGGGAGAGGAATGAAGAAAAGGTGGTGCATTCACACGTAAGCCTTTAGAAAGAAAGAAATCCACTCACATGTGACACCTGCAGGATGCTACATTAAGTGGAAATAATCCAGGGACAGAAACACGAACACTACATGGTATCGCCTGTGAGGCGAGCCAGCCAGCCAAAGGACAAATGTCGTATGATTTCACTTATCGGAGGTCCCTGGAGCAGTCACACTCAGACAGATGGAGGGTAGTGTGGCAGTTGCCGAGGTACAGGGAAACGGGAAAGGGAGGCAGGGAGCTGTTTGTTGGGTTCAGAGTTTCAGTATCCGATGCTGGAGAATTCTGGAGCTGGATGGGCTGATGGCTGCCCACTGGCATGAATGTCCTAATGCCACCGCATCGTACCTTTAAAAGTGGCTGTAACAGTGAATTGTACCATTTACAATTTTAGAATTGTAAATGGTGTTTATCACAATTTTAAAATATAGTTCTCAATAGAAATAACTGAAGGCTCTCTCTCTCTCTCTCTCTCTCTCTCTCTCTCTCTCTCTCTCTCTCTCTCTTACTCTCTCACACATACACTCCACAGTTGCACATACACCTCTCAACAGATTTCTTGCCCCATCAATTTAACTTGAATGAACAGATTATTCTTAAATACCCAGGATTTGTACTACTGTATTACAAATTTGTTTTCCTAGCAATACATTTTCGGTTCTTTCTGATTCCACTTAACAAAAGGCCTACAGAATCATTTTATTATTTGGGTATTTGGAGATAATATATTTGATGGTTTTTTTGGAAAACCTTTTCACTCCATACTCAGATGTACTTCACTGTCAAATGCATACTTAGAGTTGATTCTTGAATTGTAATGATGATCTGCTGCTTTTTAAAAAATAAAATTTGACTAAAAATGTTCAAAAAAAAAAAAAAGAAAAGAAATAACTGAAGGGACGTGGAGCTGAAGCAGCGATTTCGTCGGGTGGGGGATTCTCCCCATCTTTATTCATTGTTCAGGGTGCCGTGATGGGGTTTTCCTCTTTCACTGAATTTTTACTCCCCTAGTGGGGTATAGGTGACAGAGGCTTTCAGCTCTGGTTCTCCCACTGTTCCTAAATCTTTCCGTTAGGACAGAACTTTCCGTACAACAGAAAATACCTGATTTTCGACTGTGGTGGGTTGAAGGAACAATGGAGCTGAAAGCATGAAACAGTTGAAAAACACAAATAGGTAGCTGTCTGCACCATATTCTTTTTCTTTTTTCTTTTCTTTTCTTTCTTTCTTTTTTTTTTTTTTTTTTTTTGGCAGAACTGGGGATTGAACTCAGGCCCTTGTGCTTGCCAGGTAAGTGCTTATTGTTCTGAGCCATCTCCCCGGCCCTGCACCATTTTCTATTGGGGTGGATTCTCTTTTGGCCAGAAGCCCTTCTGTTGAGTGAGTAAAAAGATCTACAGGTAATTTAATTACTGGAACCCTCTAGAACACTCTGGAATGTTCTATGCCAGGGGAGACTTACTCTCTACCCACTCTACACCTTAGAATCTTGAAGTAGGATCTCAATATTATCTGGCTTCAGATCCTAAAAATAGGATTCCATACCGGACTTCTAATGTGTTGAAGTTAAAATCTGGTTAGTAACTGTTTTGTTTTTAATGTAGAAGGAACACACCTTTTATCCCTGGTGTCCGGCACCTCTCTCTCGTGGCCCAAACTTCTACTGACAATGGTATTAAATCCATATTTTAAAAATCCATCTAAAAGCTCTGGATCTGAATAGTTAACATTCTCATCTGCAAGAAAAGATGACAGAGTCACGTAAGTAAAGGCTGACCAGAACCTCTACACAGAGCATATTCCTTTTTATAGTGGGGTCGAGTCGCTTTCCTGGGATCGACTCTACCCTGGACGAGATGGTTAAAGGTGGGATCGCAAAATATTTACACAAACCAAAGCAGACGTAAGCACTGCGTGGCATCCTCAGCACTAGCCTGACTGTCAACTGCAGCAGGAAATGGTCCTAACAGAGAAATAGAGGGCAGGTTGGGGTGGGGAGGTAGGGGGTGGGAGGATCAGCTGAAAGCCTCCTCCCACCTCTCATTAAAGGAAATAAAATGCTACAACAGGGGCTAACCCCTTCACAGTACTCATAACAGTAGATGAAGACCAGCAAAATTTCCCACCTACACACCTCTTAGGTAGGAATAAAAAACAGAACAGTTATTGAAGAGAAACCGAGAGTCAATATAACTCAAAGGCAAAGAATACTCAGAGGATCCAGGAGTCCGAATGCCATTCCAAGAAGTGCACGATTCACTGGAAGATGCAGAAAGTCCCTTTAGACTCACAGTGCAGATTTAATAGTAATGACATCAAATATGCTACAGCAAAACAAAGAAATACCAACAGGAACTGCCACAGGTAAACAGTGATGGAATAATTTTAGAACAGCTCTGAATTGAAGAAAAAGAGAACTTGAGGGCTGGGGAGATAGCTCAGTGGTATAAGTGCCTGCCTGGCAAGCTCAAGGTTCTGAGTTCGATCCCCTGTACCACCAAAAAGAAAAAGGAAAGCAGGAACTTGAGTGGTAGAACAAATTGCTTCCTTGGTGTGTGCATATTGCATTGTGTCTTCTGGTGTGTGTGTGCACATTTCCCCCTCAATGTCTAAGGAGTGTTTCTGCAAAACTGATAGCAAACCCTAGAAATAAAGGAGGATCTGGTCAAGATGGGGTAGCCCCAACCCTCCCAATTCCTGGCTCTTACAACGAATCTCAGCAGGGGCAGCAGAAGCCCCAGCTGGAGCCACCCGCAGGCACCAACCAGAATAAGCCCCAAGACAGCTCCTGGGAGCCGCCCTTACCCAGGAGCTACAAGAAGGGTGGCTCAGGGTGAGCCTTGGTGCATGCTCTACCTGCCACCCATCGCCCCAAGGAAGCCAACAGCTTCACGCCTCTCTCTGGCCTGTGAGGTCAGGGGGCTACGCAGGCCCAGGCTCCCACCATGCAGAAGCCATCATCCCCCGTTCACCTCCTGGTGGAGCGGGAAGCTGGTTCCCTAGGGCCTTGCCGGTGGAACAGGGGCTGCGCTGGCTCCCAGCAGGGTCACAGGCAGGCTGAGCCGGTGAGTCCGGGCCCAAGGGGACCTGCTCTTCTTCTGCCTGTCCTAAGCAAGGCAAGGTACACTCAGGGTGTGACTGGGTGGACCCAATAGGAAGCCGGACACACACACACACTCACAAGATCCTTGGGCTGTGTCTCAACAGGGGGACTCCATACTGGAAGAGAAGCTGGTGTAGGATGTGGCCTCATGCTTTCTCAAATGCCCATCATCACCCAGGGAAAGTCATCTGTGACAGTCAAGACCAGGAAGATCTCTGAGTAAAGCTAAGAACCAATCAGCGTGCCCTCCTTGGAAGGGTGAAGTGTGTGGCTGCGTGTTAGCCCTTCCGGGTCAGAAATACAAACTCTTTCCATGCTGTTGGGCTAATGCTACAGAGCCGGGAATGGTGGCTCACACCTGTAATCTCAGCACTCGGGACGCTGAGGCAGGAGGATTGTTGTGATCTGGGCTACAAAGTGAACTCAAGACCAGCCTGAACTAATAGTGATTTTTTAATTTTATTTTATGTATTTAGTACAGAGTCTACAGGGTCTTACTACCCAGATCGGACTCGTAGTGATTCTTTTGTTTTCAGCCTCCCAAGCATTGGGATTATAGGCGCACACCACCACGCCCAGTCTCTTTTGCGGTCTCAGCATGCCCCCCTGGTGGGGGTGGGGGTCAGCACCGCATGGCGGGGATCAAACCCCAGCCACTGCACTCTGCCTAAGCAGGCGCTTTAGTCCACTGAGCTATCTGGCCGGCCCTTGAACTGCATATTGAGATTGTCTCAAAAAGACAAAAAAATCATTAAAGATAAATACTGCAAACACATAGAAGAAAATAGGATGGAAATACAAGTTTAACAAAGAAACAAATGGAAATCATAGAACTAAAAAGTACAGCAATCTAAGTGAACATGCTGGATGTGTGACGGAGCAGCGCGGTAAGTACTCCAAGGAATGGTGCCCGAAAGCTCCCTGCATTTGATGAAAGGTGAAAATCTACGGATCTGAGAGGCTGGGCAGACTCTTCCATAGGTCTGATTGAACTTCTGAGAGGTGAAGGCAAAGAGATGATTCATTCCAAGCACCGAGAGAAAAGAGCAGTCATGAGCAAATTCCACACTGCTATGGTTTGTGTCTAGTTGTCCCCCCAAAGCCTCATGTAGGTCATGGAGTAGACCCAGCTGGAGAAGCAGCGAGAGGCTTGAGGGGCGGGGCCAGAGGACCAGGGTGGGGCCAGAGGGGCGGGGCCACGGGGCGGGGCCTGAGGGTGGGACCAGAGGGGTGGGGCCAGAGGACCAGGGTGGTGCCAGAGGGGCGGAGCCATGGGGGCGGGGCCAGAGGAAGGGCAGGGCCCGAGGGGTGTGGCCAGAGGGGCGTGAACCGTTAAACTGGCAGCCTGCGCTTTCTCAGAGATGCTCAGAGGGTCGTCCTGGACACGGCAGCGCCCAGCCTCTCCTCCAGTGTCTTGAAACTTCCAGGAACTGTGAGCTAAATAAACCTTTCCTTCCCTCATTTTGAGGGTCGGGTATTTGTTCCAGCAATGAGAGAAGAGTAACTAAGACACACACCCAGCAAAAATATCCTCCAGGAAGTACAGGAACACAAGAAAGCTCTCAGATGAAGGAAAGTAAGATTTGCCACTGGGAAGCCCACCTTTAAAGAATTTTTATACCAAAGGTCAGAAGACAGTGCTGTACAAAATGACAAAGAGAAGGAGCAAAATGCATTCTCAGGCTCTGAGCCCACCCAGAACAAATGCAAGAGACAACAGCATAGAACTTGGAAAGCACACACCTGAAATCTCTGAAATAATAGCGTCAGAAGTAAAGAAACAACTGCAGAGAGGTATAGAGGAAATCAGATCAGAAATAATTTCTGAAGTAAAGAAATGATAGCTATAATTTCTTTAAATACTTATTGCCTACCTCTTTCTATCTTGGGAATTTTTTTTTTTTCGGAACCGGGATTGAACTCAGGCCCTTGCACTTGCCAGGCAAGTGCTTATTCTACTAAGCTATCTCCCTGGCTTCTTACTTTGGCAATTCTATATGAATGTAAGTGTTTTGAATTTGGCACAAATGAATTATTATATGATGGATCTGTAAATTCTTCCTTTTTCATTTTTATTTTGGACAATTTTTATTCATTTAAGTTTGTGAACAATTTATTTACAATGTGCGCTCTAAAAAAAAACAAAGAAATTCTCAAAGGAAATATAAAAATACACAAAACAGAATGGACATGAAAATTCAACACATCAAAACATGTACCAAAAAACCATGTATGATATAATATTAAGAAGATGTTAATATTTCCCAAATTAATCTATGGGTCCAATGCAGTTCCACTCAAAATACCAGTACAAGGGCCGGCCAAATAGCTCAGCGGATTAAAATGCCTGCAAGCAGGTACAGGGGCTAGGGCTTTGATCCCTGGTCCTGCCATGCTGGCCCTGCCCCCAGGGCACACTGAAACAGCAATGGAGCCTGGGCCTGGCAGCGCCCCAGCTCTTGGGAGGCTGTAAGCAGGCGGATCACTACAAGTCCGATCTAGTAGTGAGACCCTGAACACCCTGTAGACCCTTCCCTAAAATACAAAAAAAAAAAAAAGGTTTTTTTGGGAGCAGAAAACAAAATTTGTTTCTAGAGATATACAGACAAACAAAAGACTAGAATAAGCAAAACATCTTTAAAAAGGAACCGGTATAGAGTTTAGAAGTAGAGTCACACAAAAGTGGTTGTTTGCTGGAAAAATGGTCAAGGCTGGAAAAGGGTTGTCTTAGTTACTTCCTCACTGCCAAGATAAAATATCCAAGGCCCACAAGTTAAAGGAGGAAAAAGTACATGCTAGCTCCCAGTCTGTAAGTGCTTAGCTGACAGTCGGCTGGCGCAAGGTGGGCAGAGAGACAGTCCACAGCAGGGTGGGCAAGAAGCCACGGGGCTTCCTTTTTCCCTTCTTCTTCCATCTGGGCTACAAGTCTGTTGGTGAGGGCACCACGCCTAGAGAGGATCTTTCTCTTTATAAATCCATCATCCTTAACCAGGTCTACGCTAAACCATTAGTCAGTGGCCTAATCCAATACCACATCACCATGATCCCGTATGTCGTTCCCAAAAGCCTCGTCTACAAGCACACAAAGCTGTGGGCACCCGGATACACGCTGCAGCAGCGGGAGGGGCGTGAACAAATTGTCGTGGGTCGTCTGGATGCCCTCGAGGTAGAAATGAAAGGGAGTCCCAACCTCACATCATCCACTGATCATGATCCTAACATAAAACATTTTTGAATTTCTAAAAATAAACAGAACAACATTTTTTTCAACTTGGGTTAGGGAAAATCTTCTTAAATAGAACAAAAAATACGAATTATACAAAATGATGTAAGACGATCATAATCAAATTTTAAAATTGTGGCCGGGTGTGGTGTGCACAGCTGTACTTCAGCACTCAGGAGGCTGAGGTAGGAGGAACACCTTGAGATTGACACAAGCCTGGGCTACATAGTTATTTGAAAATCATCCTGAAGTACACAGTGAGAGCCTGTCTGAAAAAAAAATTTTTTTTTCTAGGCATAGTGGCATGCACCTATAATCCCAGAACTCAGGAGGCTGAAGCAGGAGGATTTCTTTGAATTCCTAAGCCACACAGTGAATTCAATACCACCCTGGATTACACAACAAGACCGTCTGAAAAAAAATTAAAAAATCAATCAGTCAATCAACTGAAGTGGCAAGGTTACTTTGGAAAACTCCTTTTCATTTTTTTTCACAGATCCTTTACCCTAGCCATGCCACAGTTAAATATTCACCTTAGAAACAAAATAACGTCCAGCAGCATTATGTTTTTTATTTTTTTGTATTTTAGGGAAGGGTCCCCAGGGTGTTCAGGGTCTCACTACTAGATTGGATTTGTAGTAATCTGTCTGTTTACAGCCTCCCAAGAGCTGGGATTACAGGCGCCTGACACCAGCACTCTCAACTGCCATCTCAGCACGCCCCAGAGATGGAACCCCTGGCCCCTGCACAGCATTATGTTTAGCAGCAAAAAGCTGGAAACAACAAGTGAAGGGGCCAGGGAGATGGCTCAGTAGAATAAACGCTTGCCTGGCAAACACAAGGGCCTGAGTTCAATCCCCGGTTCCGAAAAAAAAAAAACAAAAAACAAAAAACAAAAAACAAAAAAAAACAAGTGAAGTGACACATAATGTGTGGGAATTTCTATTTCTCCATGACGAAATAGAATGAAATTGCAGAGCAGCAGGACTCTCAGAATAATTAGTCTAACTGAAAATACAAGTCAAGCAAGGACATGGTGGCGCACCCCTGTAATCCCAGCACTCCGGAGGCTGAGGCAGGAGGATCGTTGCAAGTTCAAGACCAGCGTGGGCTACAAAGTGAGCTCAAGGCCAGCCTGAACTGCAAAGGGAGACCCTGCCTCAAAAAAGACCTAAATAAATAAATAAATAAACAAATGCCAGGCAAGCTGGGCATGGTGGCACATGTCTGTAATCCCAGCATGTGGGAGGCTGAGGCAGGAAGATCGTGAGTTTGAGATCAGCCTGGATGAATTGGTTAGAACCTGTCCCAAAATAAAAAAATATAAAAACCAAAAAAGATGGATTTTCCCCTGGGCTCGATCCCCAGTACCACAATGTAAATCAATACTAACATTCTAAGACATCCTTTTATGATGCTTATGTCTCAGAAAGCAATCAGAAAAACCAGTCTTCCAAGGGGAAACATTTAGAACTTGGAGGCCAAGTTATAACCTGAAAAAGATTTTTTTTTTTTTTTAAAGTTCTGGCAGTTTTTCAGAATAAAAGAAACTGTTCCCATGTCAAAGATGAGGTTTAAAAAAATCCCAGTAGGAATGTAGAGGTTTTGGTTCTGAGCTATTCGGGAGAGTCGCAGGTCAAGTGCCCACACAACGTGGGGTGCTGTGGGGCTCATGCACAGGCATTCAGCTTCTTGTCCAGTGTCACTTTACCCCTTTTTTGTTGCACAGGTGACCTGGGAGGCAACACTCTGTCATCAGCTCTGCCTTTCGGGGAACGTGAAACAGGATCAGCAAGAATAATAAAGCATGCAATTACCAGGGGAATAGATTGTCTAATTCAGTCCTTTAGCGAGGAAGCACTTTCTCAATCTGAGCGACTTGTCTATTGGTATAAAACTTCCAATTTGATAAAAACTGAGCTCAGAAGCTGGGAATGGTGGCACGCACCCATAATCCTAGCACTCAGGAGGCTGAAGCAGGAGGGTTGTCTCGAGTTGGAGGCCAGCCTGGGTAACAGTGAGTTCAAAGCCAGCCTGAATTACACAATGGGACCCTGTCTAAAAAAGAAAGAAAGAAAGAAAGAAAGAAAGAAAGAAAGAAAGAAAGAAAGAAAGAAAGAAGAAACAAAAAGCCCACAGCAGAGCTCAGAGAGGACACCCCGCGGGCAAAGCGCCCTCCACAGCTGCAGGCAGAGGAGGGACACGGCCCGCACGGCTGAGTGCAGAGCCAGCCGGGCGCCAGGCAGAGGAGATGCACGGGAGACGAAAGGTCCCGCGCCCCGGTGCGGACAGGCAAGTTGAAACGCACGCTGACTGCTGTGAGAGGAGTGGTTATCCCAGTAGACAGGAATTTACCATTTCTATTAACAGTCTTTAAAAACGGCATATAAAGGCCGGGGAGATGGCTCAGTAGAATAAGCACTTGCCTGGCAAGCACAAGGGCCTGAGTTCAATCCTCACTTCTGCCAAAAATAAAAAATAAAAAATAAATGGCATGTAAAAAAATAAAAATAAAAATGGCCTATTCCCCATTCTGCTGCTCTCCATTTCTAGGAATGAGATGTGGCTAAAAAATACAGTGAATGCTTGAATTTTAAAAACGCATTACACTCACACACACACAGGGCCAGCAGCCACCCCAGACCGCGTCCCCGACTTGGAGCTCGCTCTATCCTACCACTTTCTGAAGCAGCTTGAGAGCCCTCTTTCCTGGGGGTACTTAGATGTGCCTTTCTCGATGTCCCATATGGGTTCAAAACTGACCTCTCCTGGTCATTTTGATTTTGGGGAAGCTCCAGATGTCGCACCGGGCCCAATCTGGTGAACAAGGCGAACGAGGACACACGTTCTCACCAGCCTGCCTTGCAGCTGGACGGCACTCAGCAGCAGCACTCATAGTATTTCTAAAAATTTTTATAGTTTTAAATTTCATTTAGCTTATACATCTTGTACAGGGTTTCCTTACACAGCCGAGACTCATAGTGATCCTCTTGTTTTCAGCCTCCCCAGCGCTGGGACTACAGGCGGGCACCACCATGCCTGGTCTCGGTGGCCGGCTCAGCGCGCCCGGGGTTGGGGTGGCACAGCATGTGGTGTCGGGGATCAAACCCCGAGGTCTGTGTCTGCCTAAGCAGGCACTTAGTCTGCTGGGCTAGCTTACCGGCCCTCACTGTATTTTTCAATCACTCCTAATGACACTCATTAAAAAGAGGAGCTCCAGAACTGCTTCAGAAAGCAGCAGGAATGATGGGGTAAACGTGCTCTGCAAAGAATTGGATAGAGTCACTCTCTACAAGTGCTAAAGATGGAGGCAGACTGGTATGTAGTTAGCTGAAAACAGTGCTGCAAGAGAAGGCAAATCACGTAGGGAGAAGCTGGCAGCAGCAACTGAAGCATCTACCTCCTTAAGGGGGGAAAGGGAAGACCTTCTTTGCCGCCTGTGCATGTGTGTGTGAGGGCCAACCTTGACGCCCATGTCTCATGTTTTGGTTTGTGTTAAGCATTTCTCAAGAATGCTTGCAAGTAAATGATATCCTTACACTATTAGACGTATTTCCAAGGTAGAGACAGTGGTTCTCATCCTTTGACTCCACCACCAGCCACTGCCACAACTGAGGCTTCCTCCTGACAGCCCCGGGCAGGGCTCAGGCCATAGGCGGGAGCCGGAGCTCCGGACACACACGGCCTCTGGGGCTGGCCGGGCTGCCACCAGCCAGCCGAGCGAGCGCTGTGTCATTGGGACAAGAAGCAGGGTCTGGTCACGCCCATACAGCCACCCTGGGGGCCTCCTGTGGGTTGTTTGCTTTGTTCTGTTTTTCTTTTTCTTTTTCTTGCTTCTGTCATCATCTGAGTGGCTCCCCAGGGGCCACTCGGACTCACACGCAAGTGGCACTCAGGGCAGGGCAGGGCCCAGCAGAGCTAGATCTGATGCTTGATTTCTGCTCCTTACTATTCTCGTTTGTCTTTCTTCTTTCTTTTGGCCTGCTTTTGTTGAACTAGGTGTTCCTGTCTTTACACAGAGGCCTTCAAACATCATGAGTAGAAAAAGCAAGCTCAAGAAGGATGTGGAATGCAGATAAATCCACAATATCAGATTTTGTTCAGGGAAGACCCACAGAGGAAGTGGAGAGGGTACACTGGCACCAAGACAGGCAGCAGCTTGCCTGTGAGGCTGGAGGGGCAGTCTGTAGCTGTTAAATGTTACTTTTTGGAAAAACAAAAAAACTATCTAAAGCAAACATGGAAGCCCTATTTCATTTTATCTTATTTTTGGGGGTGGTACCAGGGATCAAACTCAGGTGCTTGCACTTGTCAGGCAAGCACTTATTCCGCTGAACTAGCTCCACAGCCCACAAGCCCTATTTTAAATAAACGATGTATGTGGTGGTGCCCGCCTGTAATCCCAGTACTTGAGAGGCTGAGGCAGGAGGATCGCTGTGAGTTTACAACCAACCTGGATTACCTAGTGAGTTCAAGGTCACTGGTAACCCTGGACCATGTAGCAAGACTATGTTTAAGAAAAGAAAGCAAAAGGTGAAATTTGAGTGGTAAGTGCATATATATATATATATATATATATATAATTTATTTTTTACTATTTTTGGTTTATAAAGAAATATCTCTATGTACGTGAAGCATTTCATTCTCTTACTCTTCCAAGTATTGACTGCACTTCCCTAGCTCTAGAAGGGCTAGCAGCGGAAACAAGTACTTACTTGAGGGAGAAAACTGCTTCCCGGGCGCCGCCGCCTGCTCCTCCTCCTCGGCCTCGGCTGCGATGAGGCGCGCCGTGCCTAGCTCCTCCGCAGCATAGATAACACGCTGGTGTGCGTGGGACGGAGCCGATGGCGGCTCCGCGTGGGCTTTCTTGAGCGGGCTCCTCACGTGCCCGTGGTGAAAATACACGAAGAACAGAGCTGTCCAGATGACAAATATCAAAGACCCATAGAATAAATACTGAAGAACGTTACATTGCATGGTAGCCTAACTTTCTGAGGTCCGGTTTTCGACTTCCTGAAGCAGAATGGTTTAAGAGAAGCAGGGTTAGGCATTTCTATGATTTACAAATACGGGCTTGCCTTAAGTTCAGTTCTAAATGTGCTAAAAACATCACTTTGGTAGCAGTCCTGTATATCTCTTTACTATCAGCAAAACTCTCAAAACTGATATGTATAAGGTGACTTATCATCCAGATAAAACAATGCATTTAGTGTCACTTAGGGGCCGGGGAGACAGCTCAGTAGAATAAGCGCTTGTCTGGCAAGTGCAAGGGCCAGAGTTCAATCCCCGGTTCCACCAAAAACAAAACAAAGTGTCACTTAACCCCTTGCTCCCAGTCCTGAGTACCGAGCTTGAGGAAACAGTGTGCAGAAGGCTTACCTCAGCCTGGGATGCTCCCAGCCCATGTGGGAGAGTTATAGGGGTTTTCAAAAGTCTGATGGGAACATTTAGTGCTCTCTGTCTTTTCCCCTTCCACCTCCTGAACAACGGCACTTGGTTCCCTGCTTTTGACCTTGAACTTGCTGGGGGAGGGGGAGGAGCTGACAACAAGCTTGTACACCGCCCTGAGTTTAGGGGACACGCAGATGGCTGCCCAGCACCCAGCACCCAGGAAGGCTCCAGGGCATCAAAACATCCACACAAAGACCTTGACCCCACAGACAGGAGCCCGCCTGGGTCTCCACACTGCCCTGCTCTGCCCTGCCCTGCCCTGCCTGGGAACCTCCCCCAGATCAACTGCTTGGGTCACTTCCTGGCAGGCAAAGTGCAGACCCCAGGGATTGACAGACCCAGCCTTGGCCAGCCCTGCAGGGCCCATCCTGAGGGTGCATAGGCCTGGGGAGGAACATGGAGGCTTGGGGAGAGAGGCTTGATCCCAGGGCACACGGTTTACACCCAGCAAAGATCCCGGATGATGGTGACAGCTCATTGACCAAAGGAAAAACATTTTACAAAGGAAATATTTGATTTTTCACATAAAAATATCAAATGTATAAGAGAAGAAGATAATTTTTAATTTGGGAACATGACATTAAAACAACCAAGAGCTGGGGGTGTAGCTCCATGGGCTTGTGTAGTTGGAGTCAAGCCCTGGGTTTGGTCCCCAGCACCCCACCTCTAAACGAACAAACAAGTAAATGATGTTGTTTTAATTTATAATATCACCATATCTTCCTATGAAACATCTAAATTTTAAGAGACTTCTGAGTTAACTTTCTCTACCCCTGCAATAGAAACTAGTTAGAGGGAAAATAATTAATGGGAAGCAATAATATCTAATATGCTAAGTCTACACTTGCATTTATATACTAGAATTATTACATTAAAAATCCATATTCTTTCTAAGGATTCTAATATATTAAGAGAACTTGCGGAAAATTCTCGAGACAAACATACAAAAACCTGCTCTGCTCTTGTTTTATCTTTTTTTTTTTTTTTTACAGTACTGGGGATTGAACTCTGGCCCTTGTGCTTGCCAGGCAAGTGCTTATTCTACTGAGCCATCTCCCCAGCCCTGCTTTTCTTGTTTTACTGGTACACTCTTACGTTACTCCTTCATGTTTCCATCGCACTGTCTTGAAGCAGAGCCTGCTTGCCTAGCTCTCTGGGATATGCAGCTCCCCTCCGCCCCCAGCCCTCGCGCTCCACAAACCAGGAAAACCCCTGCACCTGGAGAGAGGTGAAGGGACCGCGAGCAGCTGTTCCACCCTGTACCCTTAGAAGAAGACCGGGCTCGGTTACTTTTCTTCACTAGAATGTGCTGAGCTCACGATGCGCAAGAACGTGGGACTCATGTGCAAGTCATGTTTCCCTGGAGATTTGTGTGCACAGCAAAGCAACATCTGCATGCAGAGAGGCCTAGAGGAATCCTTAAAGAGAAAAGGCAGCTAAAAATCATCCACAGCACACACACACACACACATACACACCCATGTTCGCAAGCATGCATGCAAATGTACACGCCCCAAAGCATAAATCTGGGTTTATTGTCATTGAGTTTGTTTTAAAACATGAAGCTTTAAAGTCAGGACAGTATGACCTTACTTTAGAGAATGTCATGGGTAATTTTTCGTAAATAATCAGTATTTTTAAGACATGTTCTTAGCTCGTGTGTGCAGTACAAAATGTCTGTATTTCTCGGTGAGTGGGTCACATTGTGCGCAGGTCACATCTCAGTTCCTTTCCAATCTTCTTTCCTCCCTCCCTTCCCTCTCACTCCAGCTCCTGACTCCCTTCCTGTTTAACAAAGACCTAATCAGAAGGGAGTTGGGGCTACACCCTCTTGTAAAATAAAGTTTCCATCCTAATCCCCAGAGTCAGGATCCCACTTAGCCCCAGGCATGTGTCACACATCTTCTTCCACTGACCCTGGGTGAAAGGGCTTCCCAGCACCGGGGCCCCCACTTGCTAGCACACTGGGCCCCACACCTACCCCCAGGGTTGCTGCGTCCTGTATTTGCAGGCAGAGTTAGGTGGGGTCTGTGTGGAGGAACTGAATGAGGCACTGTTTGCCTGGATGGCAAGATTTTAGGGCGCTGGACTGTGCTGGCTCCCCCTCCCCACAGGTGCCTCACAAAGCCCGGTGACATCACACAGGGCATCCCAAGGTCTCTGAGGCCCCTCTCTTACAAGCCCCAACCAGAAGCCAGACTCCAGAAGTCCTAGAGTTCTGAGGGGCCTTCCAAAACACCCCCGAGTCCTTACTCCTCAGCTGGGGAAGTCGACAAAGCCTTGTGGCTGTTAAGGTCAGAACGCAGGGCAATTCCCTTCACAGGCTAGCTCTCATGTTAGCTGTTGTGAAATAAACTTAAGAAAAACGACATTTCTGGGCCTTTCGGTCCTCTCCTGCGTGAGAGCAGACTGGGGGCCCTGAGCTCAGTAATAACAGGCTTTCCAAATTCCAATCTGGCTGATCTGATTCCTATTCTGAGTGACCCATAACATTTGGGGACTCGTCCGGGATCCCCTTTACCGGGGATCCATCTGAGGAACCAGAGTTTTCGAAAACCATTTCTCTGGGGAGACTTTCTGGCCCCAGGGTGGTCTCCGAAAACTTAGAAATTTCATCATTTGAACCTCTGAGCCGCCTGTAAGTTCTTACCGGTAAGACATCTGTATCTGTTCTGTTCGGGTGCCCCACTGGGAGTCCTAGGCGGTGTTAGACGTAACGATAGCCCCTGGACTCGACTCCATCCGTGACGACGGATCGGAGTCTCGGATCTGTTTTTGTTTTGTTTTTGTGTGTTTTGGCCAATTGTCGTTTGTCTAATATTTGTGTGTCAATGTGCTTCTGTTTCTGTGTCTTTGTTGCCCCTATAATGTTTTCTAAATAATTTTCAAGATTTCAGACAATGAGCCTCAGAGTACGGACTCTGTGTCCCCCAGAAAACGTTGGACCTTCTCCGAATTGGAATGGCCCTCCTTCTCCTAGGCTGCTTGGTCTCTGCAGGGCTCTTTTAACCTTTCTTTTGCTTATCGAGTCTAGAGAGTCATCTTTGGAAATCTGAGACACCCTGACCAGCTCCCTTACATTGGGGGAGCTTGGATTGATCTTGGCCATGAACCTCTGAAATGGCTCAAGGTTTGCTGTTCCAGACACTGTCCCCAGAAGACCAGCCAGTCCCACATGGTCGCACCAGCAGTTCCAACTGATAAGATGCGGCTGTGACCTCTGACCATCACCCTCAGGACCCGCTTATCCTGCCTGCCACCCGGTACAGATAAATTCATTATGCAGTTGTTAAAATATTGGTCAAAATGTGTTGGTAAATCTAAGCTAAAACATGGAAATGTTATAAGGTTATGATGCTTCTTTAATGGGACATTTTATGACTGTTTGGTATTTGTATATGATGCATTCGAACTGGTTGCTAAATGTACTCATATTCCTTGCTTGACTTTAGACATTAGCACTAGAGAAAATATTTGTAACCTTCTAGTAAATTTTATGTAAATTTCTGAAAAATGGGATCACTCCTTCAGAAATTAGGCTGAGGCAGCGTACAATAGTTTACATCCTACAGTGGCTGTCAAGGAAATAATTTACATTTGTGTGTTACACATTAAGAGTAAAGAGATTTTTGTCAGCCTTAAAGTAATGTATTTTACAAATATGTAAAATTTGATTGCTAGATGATAAATAAAGGTTTCACCTGTGAGCTTCAAGTTTAAATCTTGTCCAGTTGCTAAACCTGTTTACCTAGGTGATTAGGTGAAAAACACAAGTTTCTGGAGACTTGGCTGGCTCAGTGCACGGGGCCAAATCCTGCCAATTGCTCTATCTATCTCTAGAAGAGACTTTTGTAGCCTAAAAAGTGCTTACTTCAAATTGACCTTTTAATGCAATGGTTATGCTTCCTTCTGTAAGACTCCTGTCACCAGACCAGTAGTCTTATGTTCAGATTTTGTTTGCCTTAAGAAAGTCATTCTAGTTTTGAAATGTAAATGTGGGCTACAGGACAACCAGACAGTTCAGGAGCCTAAGGCTGCTGCTTCCTGACCTTGGGAGCCTAAGCATAAGATAGCCTTAATCATAGCCTTGCCCACCCTTACTGGAAGTAAGGTTTTCCCTATTTGCATTTTAAAAGGATGGGCTTCTAAAACAGCTGTAATACAAGGCTACACCCATCCTTAGCTGAGTTTATGCAAAGATAATATCTTTTAAAGAAGTAAAAAGACAGTTTAAGTTTAGAACTTGCAGTTTATGTGCCTTTTTCTCTGTGACCTAAAACAGATGTCAGATTTAAAAACTCTTTAATGACCCTGATAAGTACATTGATGTCTTTAGAGGATTTATTCAGATTTATGAACTAGATTGGAAAGATGTAATGTTAATCTGAAACCAAGCTTTGACTTCTATGAAAAGGTAGGCAACATTACAAGCTGATATTTCATTTGGAAATAAATGTCATATTGTTAATTTTAAACAACCAGAAAATAGACAGCCAGTCTATCTTGGTTTAGCTGTGACAGGAACTACCTGCTCCCACTGGAGCCCAAGCAGTCAGACCCCTGCTGGCCTAATAGCCAGGCAGGAGATTGTAATAAAAATATTTTCTATATGTATTCTTGAAGGTCTAAAAAGAACTAAAACCAAGCCTTCAGTTATTAAATTTCAGCTGTTTACCAGAAAAAAGATAAACACCCCTCTGATTTCTTAAAGTTTAGTGAGAAACTGGTAAACATACTTCCTGAGATGCTAATTCAGTAGAGAGACAGATTACTCTTATAGATAAGTTCATTACTTAGTCAGCTCCAGATAATAGAAAAGAGCTAAAAAGATAGTGTTTTCTCCAGACAACTCACTTGATACTTTATAGGACACTAAGGAGAAAATGTTCTATAATCAGAACTGGGAGAAAACAAGGGAGAAAAAACAAAGAGATCAAAAATGGCTGCCTTTGTTGTGGC
>NW_004524603.1:4885057-4885681 GCF_000260255.1 Octodon degus
CTTCCTATCACTCCTTGCCTACCCTCTGCCTCTCTGGATTTTTGCTATTCTAGATGATTCTTGTCAGTGAAGACATAAACATGTGATGTTCTGTGACTGGCTTCTCTGATTTAGCATACCAGCTTCCAGGTGGCCTTCGGTGAAGAAAGGATGTACATGTCTGGTGAGGGGAGGGATAAATCTTCCACTGCAGAAGGACCAGAGGAACCCAAGTATTAAAATCTCAGAGTGAGCCGCCCAAATCCTAGGAAGTTCACCGACACTGCCCGCTGTGCAGAGCTGGGGTCCTTCGAGGAGAGTCCATGGCTAGCTTTCAGCATAAGCTGCCCTTTAAAAAGAGGTTTAAAAAACCTCTTTTTAAAAAATTCAATGAAGTTACAGTATATAAAAATCACACAAAACCCAATATTTTTCTGTATATCAACAAAGAACAATCTGAAAAAGAAATTCAGAATTAACAGTTTCACTCATAACATAAAAAAACTTATAGAAATAAACCTGACCAAAAAGCTGAAATAGTTGTACACTGAAACCTATGCACTGGGCTGGAGAGATGGCTCAGTGGTCTAAAGCACCTACTTGGAGCAAGCTTAGCAAAGCATCAGGGACCGCGGTTCGATCCCC
>NW_004524603.1:4886181-4897272 GCF_000260255.1 Octodon degus
TTTTTTTTTTTTTTCAGAATCTGAGATTGAACTCAGACCCTCGCACTCGCCAGGGAAGTACTTATTCTAGTGAGCCATCTTCCCGGCCCCTTAGTTATCTTAAAAAATAGAAATGTACTCTCTCACAGTTCTGAAAACTAGGAAACCCAAGATCAAGGTGCCTCAGACGCAGGGTCTGGCCAGCGAGCGCTTTGTCATTTATGGATAGCAGCGTGTCCTGTGTCCCCATATGGTGGGAGAGCAGCCTTCTCATGACAAAGCCCCATGGCCTAATCATCTTGCAAAGGTTCCACCTCTTAGGATCACTGCTTTATCATTAGGATTTCAACCTATAAGTCTGAGGTGGGGCACAGGGACACAACCATCTAGTCCACCACCAACTCCGCCAAAATAGTCTTGACAAAGAAAAACAAAGATAAAGGGCCACTACTTGATATCAAGGCAGCAATGATCAACAGTGTGGCACTATCATAAAGACAGGCATATAGAACAATGGAGTAAAATAGAGCTCAGAAGCAAATTCTAGAATCTATGTTCAAATGATATTGATCAGGATGTCAAGACCATTCAATGGAGAAAGGATGATCTCTTCAGCACCTGGTGCTGGAAAAACTGTTGACCCACACATGGAAGAAAAAGGTGATAAATCATATTTTATGCCATACATAAAAATTGATATTAAATGGATCACAGATTGAAATATAAGAGCTAAAATTCTTAGGAGGAAACATGAGGAAAGATTTGGCCCTAGGTTGGGGAATGACCTCTTGAACATGCCATCAAAATCATAGGTAACAAAAGGAAGAATGGATAAACTGGACTACATCAACATTCAAAACTCGTGGAGTGACTGGTCATTCACAGGGGGAGCAAGAGGCCACAAGGCAGCCAGAACCCATTATCAGATGGCCCAGAAGGTGCAGTGCCCTTATGCTGAGGAAGGCCTTTGTGTTGATGAGGATGGTGGGGAGAGAAGCCGGGTTAACAAATCTGTCCTTTCCCCCAGGTGAAACCCTTCAAGGATTAAAGGTGTCTTCAGCTGGTGTGATCTGGCCTCTGAGCATCACAGCACTGGGGACTAGTGAGGCTTCAACTGAGACCAGAAGAAAGCAGGGAGCCCAGTGTTCTGATCTGGCTCGAAGGGCAGGACAAGGACGGCCTCCAATATGCCCCGAGTGCAGTTTACAGTCTGTGGTGTCCAACAGAAATGTTTGCAAATCTGTATCTAATAAAGCGTTAAGGTCCAGAGTGTATAAACAACTCCTGCAACAACAAAAAAAGATCCCAAACAACTCAATTTAAGAACAGGAAAATGAGCAAGGACCTGAACAAGCGTTTCTCCAAGAAGATGTGCTCCTGGCCAGGAGCGCCTGTGAAACTGTCGGGCATCACGAATCACCAGAGAGGACAGAGAGAAACGGTTGCTGGGAATGTTGTGCAACACAGCCGCTGTGGAAAGCGTGCTTCTTGAGGAGGTAAACATGAAGTTACCATATGACCTAGCAACTCCTAACTCTACCCAAAACTTCATGAGAAACTCACTGAAAGTATGTTTTTTTGTTTTTTGTTTTTTTGTATTTAGTACAGGATCTACAGGGTCTAGAGGGTCTTACTACATAGATTGGATGCGTAGTGATTCTCCTGTTTTCAGCCTCCCAAGTGCTGGGATTATGGGTGCAGTCTCAGTTGCCATCTCAGTGCACCCCAGGGGCGGGGCCACCACCACATGCTGGGGACTGAACCCTGGCCACTGTGCTCTACCTAAGCAGGCGCTTTAGTCCGCTGAGCTATCTGGTCGGCCCGAGAGTATGTTCCTGAGGTGATACTTGTGTACCATGTTCCCAGCAGCATTATATGCCATAGCCAAAGGATACTGGGAAACAACCCAATATCTACTGAAAGGTACAATAAGCAGGCAAGCAAGAGTGGCTCACATACCACGGAATAAGATTCGTCTGTAGAAAGAGAGATTCTACCAGTGCTACTATGGGGACGAACCTTGAGGACATGAGCAAGATATGAAGGTCGCAAAAAAGACATATTGCTCAATGAGTTCACTTATTCAGTGATCACTACAGTGGTCAATATCACAGGGACAGAAAGTTGAATGGGTTGCCAGGGTCTGTGAGCAAGGAGAAAGGAACGTTATGGTTTATCTTCTCTTTTTGAGACAAGGTCTCGCTATGCAGTTCAGGCTGACCTTGAGCTCACTTTGTAGCCCAGGCTGGTCTCAAACTCACAAGCATCCTCCTGCCTCAGCCTCCAAGTGCTGGGATTACAGGTGTGAGGCACCACACCCAACTGGGATGCTGTTGTCTAACAGGCACAGAGGCTTAGGGGTGCAGGATAGAGTCCTTGAGATGGATGGAACCGATGGTTACACAGCGTTGTGAGTGCATTTAATGAATGCTACACCTAAAAATAGGTAAGACGGTAAATTTTATGTTACATCTACTTTACCCTAATTAAAAATTGGGGGGGGGGGGAAGAAGCCAGTACATACCACAAATCTTATGGTAGCCCTCGTACCAGTGAAATGTGGCAGCCATGGCATTGGCTCAAGGGCCACATTTGATTTTGATAGCATTTTGCTTATATGGGCAAGAGTCTTAGTAATCTCAGGGCCAGGGGTAGCTCCTCCCCACTCACCATCGCTGTCTATTTGTAACCCAGCTTCACATCCCCATCCTGAAGGTCTGCTTCCTAGGACCATGCCTGCCACGAACAGTTACATTTTGGCTTTCCAGAAAGGGGAATCGGTGTGAGAAGCTGATGTGCTGCTCTTCAGCCCAAGGAGCGAGCGTGAGGGTCAAGGAGAAGACAGCAAGAAGGTGTGGTCAGGCTGGCCCAATGTCCCTAAGCAGCTGTGACCAGGCACCACCGACTGATTGCTCCTGAGCAGCCCTGCCAAGTGTGGGTCAGGGTTGTCCACTGGAGTAGAAAGAGAGGAAGAGTCACCCAGGAGCCCTGTTACGGCTGTGCCTAGCTGTCCCTGCAAAGCCTCATGTGGTCGCAGGTGGGGATGTCTCAGAGGTGGCTGCATCTAGAGTGCGTGATGCTGGAATTGATTCGTGGTGCAGTGCTCAATGGTACTAGGATTAAGGGTGTGAGTGCTGCCCACCCTGCGTAGCCTAAGTGCCCTACGTAGATACAAGCAATAGAAAGAGCTGCAGTCTTCCCTTGCCTGCTCTGCTACCCTCTGCCTATCACGACCTATTTCTCCTTTGTGATGTTCTCTGCCATGCCACCCTGCCTTGGTTGGAGCCTATAGGAGTCCCTTCCTGGTTCTTGTTTTGGCCCAAGAAGTCTAAACTTAACTCCCAAAACATCGTTATTGGAATTCCACCAAGTTAATTCCAAGCTACCACTCTCAGTGCAACCCACGGTGAAGACAAAGACACTAAGACATATAGATATATGTATGCCAGGGGGCCCTAAGTCCAGCCATGGAGATGGCTTTCTGGAACAAAGAGAGTGACTCAGGGCCCACACCTAGGTTTATATTCAGCTGAGAAGGGAGAGTGGTTTGAGGGAGAGAATTGTGGGAAGTAGGTGAGTACTGTGAGCTGGGCTAGGTAGGTGGCCTGCATTTACCTCTGCCATATGCAGAGAAAGTAATTTGTATTATGCTGTTGAGATAGTATCTAATGTTTTGGGGGTCTGGTGCTTTGGATCTGATGTGTAAAGCCCCAGGAAGTTACAGCCCCTATCTTGAGGCTCGGTCCCAGCTGACGGCGTGGAGCACTGGCTCTTTGTCCTGTCTTGACCCGGCTCATATTGGAGAGCAGCAGGTGTGGGTTATCAGGGAAACATGCATACCATCTTCAAAAATTACCACCAGCACCTCGGCTAGACCAATACACATTGCTTAAGGTCAATTGAAGGATAAAGTCTCAGCCAGCTCTGTACATATCAGTACAAGGAAATAGGGTCAGGCTCAGCCAAAATGGAGACAGTCGTTCTTCTTTCAAGGAGAGTTGCTCAGGTGCGCCTCCACAGGAGCCAGCCAGTTATGGACTGAAACCTGAACAAACTCTGGGCCAAATAAACCTGTCCTCCCTTGACTTGTGGGTGTTGGGTATTTGGTCTCAGCAACTTGCAAAGTAACTAAGAGAAGCCCTGCTTCTCAAATGGCTTGATTTCATGCATAACCTATGATACACCAGCTATAGCCACTCCTCAAACCTTCTCCCGTAATCCCCACCACTCCTCCAGATGATTTCCAGTAAAGACACCAATGAATATCTGCCAACCCCACAGTCACTGTTGTGTGCTCATCTGTTGCCATGGTGGGCGTATGGATGAATTATTTGGAGGTCGTCTGGTACTCCACAATTCTTAGAAAATCCACCAGAGGGGAACGTGTGAGCAAGCCAGTGCCAGGCTGTGCAATAAAGCAGACAGTTCTGCAGGGGAAGCTGCGGCAAAGGGCTGCCATCACGTGCACCATGGTGACTTGAATACTTTTTTCCACTTTACTGCAAAACTTGTTGGAATTTTCTGGTCTGTCTTGTCCACCAGCCTGTGAGCTCCTGGGGCATATACTGTTGTTTATCTCTATACTCTGGGAATTCTGGCCCTGGCTGTGAGTTCTGGATGGAATCAGGAGACTGTAGTATGATTTGAGGCTGAAGGTATCTATTGTAACACCTGCAGGAAAACCCTGGAACTTTCCTGTGGCTAAAAGGAAATTAGGAGTCTCCTGATTTGATGCAAGGTATCAATAAATCAATAAATCAATGAGAGAGAGAGAGAGAGAGAGAGAGAGAGAGAGAGAGGAAGCAATATTTTTTTCCCCAAATCAGTAAGGAAGTTTCATCCTAATTGATTCTAACTAAACCATCATAAGGGGAAATGAAGCTGTCCAGAGCCTTATTCTTGGATTGAGAGGAGAACACACCATAGGGGAGGGGATCCTCTTCTTAAGACAGGTCAAATTTAAAACTAAGGACCAGAAAATGGATTTTCTGGTCCTGCGTTTCCTGAAGGAAGAGGAGCAATACTCACAACAGGCAGATAAACAGAAATGGGTGATGGAAGCTAAAGCAAGCAAAGTCACTCGGGTATAAAAATTGTCAATTACGACAAACCATCCTGTGTTAGGTGGGTTCTTGTTGCTATAACAAAATATTGGAGGTAATCAACTTGAAAAGAGAAAAGGTTTATTTTGGCTCAGTGTTTTGGAGGTTCAGTCCACCGTGGTTGGGTCTATTGCTTTTAGACCAGGGGTGCCTGGGATGTCACAAGCGAGGAAGCTGCTCACCATCAGTTGGCCAGGCTGCAGGAACAGAGAGGAAGGGACCAGTATCCCCAGCTCCACAAGGGCCACTCCGAGGGCCTGCGACCTCCCACCAGGCTGAACCCCTCAAGTTTCCACCACCTTCCAATTGTGTCAAGTTGAAGAACAAGCCCTCGGTACACGGGCTTTGGGGGGCTGTCCAGATCCAAATGACGGCACACCCCAGGCATTTCTAGGGCTGTTCGCAGGACCTCAGACAGTCCATCTCTTGTCTCCCAGTGTGAATGGTGATGCCGGAGGGGAATGGTGTGTGATGGTGGAGATGGACGCAGGATACTGCATCCACAAGCCGCCAAATGCCAAGAATTGCACCAGCAACTGAGGCCTCAGGGAAGGATCCTGCCCAGGGTCTCAGGGGAGCCTGGACCCCCGACACCTACATTGCACTTTGGCCTCCAAAAATAATAAGATAATAAGTTCCTGTGGTCTTAAGATAGCCTTAAAAAATTACAGGAGGCCATTATTTTAAGTCAGGCTCTTGTGCAGGGTCCCCAAAGAACAAAATGAAAATCAAAATGGAGTCACTTGTGTTAACGTTCCATGTTACCAAACTGAAAATAAGTTACTTTTTTACATAAAACACTGAATACCATTTACATTAACACTGATATTTTATGATTAGCTTTATTAATGGTAGAACATTTTTATGCATTTTGAAATTGTGCTATTCACAGTGGTTGATTCAGTACAAGTCAACAAATATTCAAGCCTACATGACAGAAGGATGGAATGGCATTACCTTTTTATATTATAAGCTAAGTTCTTTTTAAGAGTAAAAGTTAATATTGGGATTCAAAAACCTAGATTTTAAAAAAAGTTGCTGCCAATTTAACTGATACATTATAAAGGCCACAGGACTACCCATTAATGCCTCTTGTCAGAGAGTGATTAATCTCTCGAACCACTTTTCCTCAGCTTCAGCTTTTTCAATAAATAAATTTGGATGAGAGTTGTCACCTTGGTATTTGATAGCAGTCGGGATGCCGGTCCTGACTCCCGAGTTGTAAGCTTCACCTCATTAGGTTCCACTGACTTTTCGACTTCTCTACTTGGTCTGAATGTCTGCTGAAAAAAGAATCACTTTCAGTAGCTTCCACTTCGTAGACTTTTTCCTTGTTCTGCCGGGGTAGCTTGGTTGTCCTCTTTTCTTCTCTTTGTTTCTTCTTCATTTCTTTCTCTGGCCTTCAATGCTTCATCAGCTTTTGCGGCAGCTTCCAGAACTAGCTGCAGTCCGGCTTTTGCCGGTTCAGCCAGCGGCAGATTTCTAACCCAGCTCTGATGTTTCTAGGTGCCCCACGTTTGATGTGTCATTCTTTGTCCCTGCCTGTACCCTTTTCTCTTTATCTCTGGCTTTATGTGGATCTCTATCCCAGGACTTAATACAGGTTCTTCTGTGACTGGACCGTTCACTGCTTTGGCTGTGGATGAGATCTCGACCTTCCTGCTCCGCTTTTAGTCCTAGACCTCTGAAATCTGTAAGACTTCCCTCGGCCCCTTGCACGACTTTGACTTCGTTTTCTTCCAGAGCCACAAGAAGAGCCACTGCGTGACCAGTGCCTGAATCTTCTGTCATAAGAAGGATGCGAACGAGATGGAGGATCTCTGGGCCAAGATCTCGACTTTGGTCTTGCGTTCCTCCCACTTTTCTTTTGGCTGTGTGTTCCACTGTCTGAAGAACTGGCAGATGGCCATCTACGATGTTTCTTTGTTCTCTTGCTTCTACTTTCTTCTGTAGTGTCTGAGGACCGATGACCAGCCTCCCATGTCTCCGTGCTTGCACCTCCAGCTGATGAGCAAGTGTCACAGGCCTGGAAATGTTCCTGCAAATCAGGGCACCACCAGCATCCTCCGAACTTGCTTAAGGTTAAGCCCAGCACCTTCCTGGTTCCCAAGTTATTTGGCTTTCTGGAAAATCAAGAAGGTAGCAGGCAGGTGTCCTATTTTGTGCAGTGGAAGCGGGAAAATGGAAGAAATTCATTTATTGATGAAGGTTTATCTTTAATACCCTAACAGGCAAATTTCTTAAATAAGCCAGTTCCAACTGGGATAACGAAGCCCCCTCTGTTTTAATACTTACCTTCTTTAACCTCACAAAGAAAAAACCTGAGGCTTACCAGTCAGTTATCATTGCTCTGACTTCCTGGCTCTGTCTTATAAGAAAAGGAACCATGAAACCAATTTACTTTTCTCTTGTCTTCATTTCTGCTTTATTTCAGCTATTTTCTGTCTATAAACACAACTTCCACTACTCAGCCCACTAGAACACTAACTATTTTTCTGGGATGAAATGGTCCCCAATTCTCATAAAAGTAATTAAGCTTATTGGTACATTTTAGGTGTACACAACGATCACATTCATTAATAGGGAATTTGTAGCGGTACGTGATATAACTTGATTGTTTTTTCTCCATTCCTTCCCCTCCTTATGTACAAAAGCTTTGTTTTCATTTTTCCTTTGTTTCTCGCCATTTGTTTCTTTCCCCTTCCTTCCTTTCACCCTCCCCCATCCCCAGTTCCCCTTTCCATTTGAATATTTTCTTCCTATTTCACAATATCTATTACACATTTTGGTCCTTATTTACACTTTCAGTTTCTCACACCAGAGACCATGCAGTGCTTACATGAGTGTGTCCGATTTATTTCACTTAAGAGTATGACCCCAAGATGTATCCATTTAGCTGGAAATATCTCCAGCTTATCCTTCTATATGGCAGAATAATACTCCATTGTATAAATAAACGACATCTTCTTTAGCCACTCCTCAGGTCAAGGACATCTGGGATATTTCCAAGATTTAGCTATTACAGGCCGTGCTGCTATCAACTCGGGTGTGCATATATTGCTGTGGAATGATGCTTTTAATTTTTTTTTTTTTTTGATACCTAGAAGGGTCTAAGGGAAACTCTAGTCCTACAATTTTGTCTGTTTGCTTTTTGTTTTCTCTTTCTTTGAGGTAGGGTCTCACTATACAGTTCAGGCTGACCTTGGGCTCCCTTTGTAGCCCAGACTGGGCTCAAACTTGAGACATTCCTCCTGCCTCAGCCCCCTGGAGTGCTGGGATTACAGGCATGCGCTACCACACCTGGATTAGCCCTAGTTTTTTGAGGACTCTCCACACTGATTTCCACGTGATTGCACCAGGGTGCACCCCCTCCAACCGTGGAGAAGGGTTCCTTTCTCCCCACAGCCCTTGCAACATGTGTTATTGTTAGTAGCCATTTTTTTTCTGGGATGAGATGGAATCTCAGTGTTGTTTTAATTTGCATCTCTCAATGACCAATGGTGTTGAACATGTTTTCATGTATTTATTTTCTTTTTCTATTTCTTCATCTGAGAGGAGTTCTTTAGATAGTCTAGATAGTAGTCACTTATCTGAGGAACAGCAGTCAAATCTTTTTTCTCGCTGCAGCGGTCCCCAGTTTTAGAATAGCAAAATGAAGCCAATTAAGTTCTTCAAACTAAATTGTAAGCGCCACAGTCTACAATAGGCGCTAACAGATATCTGCTGAATTCGTTATCACATAAATATAACTCTTGGAAAAAGATAAAAGAAATTGGAAAGCAATGAGGAAAAGTAATTATCTTTGGGGAGAAAAGGGAAGAAGAAACAAAGTTTAATCCAGTGACTCAGTCTTAACCTGGCTCCATCCCACCAGTGTATTAGGGCTCCTCTGCGCAGGAAGTCCTAGTTCATTCTGCCTGTGTTCTGCTCCTGCGACAGCAGTCTGTGGACCTCTCTCTGTCCCCAAGGCCCGCTCCCCACCTCCAGGTCCTCCGCCTGCTCGTTGCCAACCTTACCAACCATTTTGTCCTAAAAACTCTTGGAAAGAATCACCTCCCCATCTAAACGGGTCACCCAACCAGTTAAACTCTTTGCTGTCACCCAAGATTTGGGATCGGATCATCTTGGGATATAAGCAACATTTAACCCCCAGGAACCAGGTAACAAAGTTTTTCCACGGAGGTGGACAGTTATCTCAGCAAGCCCACACAGGGCCAGAATTTGCAAGGCTGTCGGGAGAATTACTGGCTTGCTGACTTATGGGCTGGGGCTGTGGAACTGGGGCACAGGGAGAAACAGGCAATCTGCATCAGGCAGCAGCCTCGCCTTGTTAGTATGGTCACTGGCTGAAGCGGGTAGTTGCCTTGTGTAAGGTGGAACTCACGGGGAAGATTATGATTACAGTAAAGTGAAAATTTACCACAGAAAGAGTGCAGAGGGTTCCCCGCACAGATGGGCTAGTTAGGAAGCGGGTCACAGAAGAGCAGCCCCTGGAAGAAGAGGCATTTCACCTCCTTGGGGTCTCAAATGGATGTCATTAATTATTCACAGGTTTTAACTAGAAGAGGTGGAGCCTCTAGACTGGGTGGAACTGTGTCGCTGTGTAGGGGGAGTTTGGTCACCTTTCAGTCAGCTCCGGCAGCGTTCCCACTTCCCTATTCAAGGAGCTCGGGCTCACTCAGTTAACAGCCGATTTACCTTCCGCTTCTTACTCCGAAAGCTGCAGCTGCCTTGTCTGGCTTGCAACAGGCTGCTACTTCCCAGGCCTGCCAGTGGCCTGTGTCTCTGTGCTGTGAAAATGCAGTGAAACAGTAGGGAGTTTTTCAAAGAGGGTTTGGGCTGTCAGGAAGCCAGACTCGCAGTGCCTGGGACATGAAGTTCGGTCCCCTCTCTCCTGTGACGGAAGGCATGTGGGGCAACCAGAACAAAGTGGCATCACGCCGTGCCCAGAGGTTGCGCATAGAGATTATGATGCTCTTGTCTTCTGGGAACGTCTGTTCCGCCTACGAGCTCTTTCCTTTATCTTCTATTGGTCCCAGAGCCCCTGTTCCCTTTCAACATTCAGCAGTCTGTTCAACTGCCCACTCTCGCTGGTTTCCTCAGAATACTGGTTCAGACAGATGTGAACTTGGGTCTCCCAGCTGGCAATCACCAAGACTAAAGAAAGTCCTTTTTGACTTTGGAGCTTCTGAGCTTAAACTGCTGGACATTAACCAAGGAGGACAATCTTATCTAATAATAATGTTGATCACTTTGACACTAAACCAGAATCTTGTTTACTTGGATCAGACAAGGAAAAGGGTCTGTAAACAATGGCAACATGTGGACTTTTTGGAAAAGGGTGTTACCGTTTGTGTCTAGATGTCCCTCAAAACCTCGTGCAGTCTTAGAGAGGGATCTTTTTGTTTTCAGAGATGGCTGAATCTAGACTGTGTAGTGTTGGGATTAAAGGTGGGGGATTACTAAATCCTTCCACTGATTGGCTTGGCACTGCTCTAATCCCAGTAGCCCAGACAGAGCATGCAAGGGACAGGGACTTACTGTGGGGGTCTCTTGTTTTCGCTGTATTCTGCTGCCATGAATGGTTGCTCTCTGCCGTGGTTGCCCTCATGCCAACCAGCCCTGGAGCCAGCTTATTATGGACTGAAACCTCCACAAACTGGAGCTAAATAAACCTTCCCCCTTTTGACTCTGGGTGTTGGGAACTTTGTCTCAGCAGCAAGAGAAAAGTAACTAGGATAGGGTGGACATGATTTCTCCTGCCTTCAAGTACCTCCTCTGTGCTATGGATCTGGTTGAATTAGTTAGTGGCCTCTATGCCTGTCTGGTACTAGACTACACCAGGGATGCAGAAAAGCAGCCCACAGTCCTGCATCAGAGCTGCTTATGTCACCACTGGGGGAAAGACATTTTTTTCGTAAGACAAATTCTTTGATTTAATTCCCAAGGATGGATTTGGTCCAATGAGATCAGTTCCCCCAGATAACCAGTAGCGAGATGCAGAGGGATG
>NW_004524603.1:4908167-4911570 GCF_000260255.1 Octodon degus
GGATCACTATGAGTCTGATCTAGTAGTGAGATCCTGAACACGGTGTAGACCCTTCCCTAAAATATTTTAAAAAAAGAAAGAAGGAAAGAAAGAAAAAAGACACCATTCTTCTACACTGCAGGTGTTGGCCCAACGACAGGCGCCAGCTTGGCCACGTCCACCTCTGTCCTGGAACCCTCCACCATTCCGTGTCTGCTTCTTCAGCAGAGCAAAAAAGGGCTACCTAGGCAAATCCAAACAAAGGGAGGGTGTCTGCATGAGGGTGGCAGGAAGGCTCTCGGGTGGGGACTCTGCAAATACAGTTTTAAAAATCCAAAGAACTGAAGGAAAAAGCACTCAGGCCAGGACCCGGCAGTGGGGAGCAGCTCTGCGCGAGGTCGTGCGGCTCCACTCCCAGAACCTCTGGCTCTGTTCTCTTCTCATAGACAGCCGAGTTAGGTGGAGATCTAGGCGGCCCCGCAGGCCCAGGCCCTCGGAGGAGTCAGTGCAGAGCGGGAGAGCGAGGTGCAACTGCGGCTGGGGGTGTTTTCCCGCAAGGCCAGGCCGGAATGACTACACCCGCGTCCTCCCTGAGGGGTATGCAACAAGGATCGATATTCTAAGTAGACACCAGCCGCCTGGGTGGGGGAGCAGGGCCTCCTGACCCGCCTCCTCTGGGGAAGGTCCCTGTTCTCCGCTTTGCATTTACTACGCCACCTCCTTCCGCACTGGATCGATATATTTATAATCTATATTTATATTTACAATCTTATTGGTTGCCCATGGTTTTGTCCCATCTTACATCACCTCATGAGTTTGCTCTCTAAAACTTCCTTTGAGAAGCACAGTCCTTGGAGATCCACTTCCCGGGTCCCCTCCTGTCTCTCTCAGGCAAGAGCTGTCTCTCCCTCAATGAATATTTCCTACTTAGGGCTGGTGGCGCCAAGCTCAGTGGACTAAGTGCCTGCTTAGGCAAGTGCAGGGACTGGGCTTCGATACCCGGCACCATGGGCCGTACTGGGCCCTGCCCAGTGCACTGGGCCAGCCACTGAGACTGGGCATGATGGCTCACACCTATAATCCTAGCCCTGGAGAGACTGAGACAGGGCATCACTACAAGTCCGAGCTGCATAGTGAGACACCACACCAAATACATTAAAAAATAATAATAATAACATGCAATAAATACTTCTTACTCTTAACTTTGTTCCTTGGAATTCATTCTTTGATTTGGGGGAAATTGAACTCCACATGTGAGACACCTAGCAGGTTGGGAGTTAGAACATTTCTCCTGTAACATTTGGAGGTTCCTAAGGTACTCTCGGTGCCCTTGGCATCCGAACCTTTCCAGGCCCCCACTGGACACCCCCACTGGCTGGTGCCCCCCGGGGCCCCTGGCGCTGTCCTCTGGCTCTACCTCAATCTCCATTGCCTTCCAACTGGCTCGTTCAATTTGCAATTTGCCAAATAGAAATCTCCTTTTCTTCATTCTCTTCCTCCTCCAACTTCTCCTTCTTTTCTTCATTTAGTACTTAAGTCGAACTCAGGACCATGCGCTTACCAGGCAGTCACTGTACCCCTGAGCTATATCTCCAGCCGAGACTTCCCATAAAGGGCATCTTTCTGAGTCAGATGTGTCGCCGAGGAAGTTGTTGGCAGAGGAAGTTGTTGGCAGTTGTATCCACGGGCTGTCTTCAGCCAGGCTCCAGTCCATGGTCTAGAGAAGGCCGGAATCCAGCAGCGCAGCGCAGCACAGCAATGCAGAGGAGCATGGTCTTGCTGTGCAATTTGCTGATTCCTAGTGAGGCTGAGCTTCTTCAGCCTTTGAGTGTTCTCTTCTTTCAAGTGCCTGTCTTTATCTTCTCTGTTTTGGTGTTTTGTTGTTTAGCCTTGTGGTGCTGGGGTTCCCATCTGGAGCCCCTCATGCTGAGCAAGAGTTCTACCACAGAGGTCCGCCCCACACTTAGCCTATATTGCTGTCCTTTTGTTGTTCATTCGCATGAGATGCTTGGATTCTCCAGGGTCACTGGTGGTGACCTACGGTGCGCGTGCTGCTCCAGGCTGCTGTGTCACCAAAGTCTCCGAAAGGTTTGTTATTGCTGTCCTGGGTGCCAGGCCCTTGCTAGCTTTGGGTGCTGTGAGTGTGTTTTCTCACTGTCCTCTATCTGGCAGCTGTGTTGCTGGGTCCTTGGTTGACCAGAAATTCTTAATTTAGATCCTGGGCATGGCAGGGCACACCTGTAATCCCAGCACTTGGGAGACATTTTGAGTTCAAGACCAGCCTGGGTTACAAAGTGAGTTCAAGGTCAGCCTGAACTGCATAGCAAGACCCTGTCTCAAAAAAAAAAAAAAAAAAAAAAAAAAATCACAAAAAAATTTCTTTGCTTTATGGCTTGTGCTTTTAAAGTTTGATTTAAGAGATCCCCTCCCACCCTTGGATTACAAAGTAATTAGCCCAGATTTAATTCTATTAATTTATTGTTTTACTGCTTATGGTCTATAAGGAAGCTATTGTGAGGAGACCTTTGAACATAATGTTGAGTCTTTCTCCATTTTCCAAAAGCCTATAAATAGCTCTTCTTTCTCCATTGATTTCTGGGCCACCTTTATTGTGTAAGGATTTCCACATATAACAGATCTCCCTTTGTACTCCTGTCCTGTCACTGTGGTCCGTTCACCTGTCCCTGGCTTTGTGTGACATCCTCATACCTACTGGCACAAGTTCATTGGATCTGGGTCCAAAGTTCTTGGATCTTTTAGGACCTTAGGATGGTTGAAATTCTGATGGAAGAGCAAGCAGCGAAAACCCTCCTAAGGGAGTGAAGGACAGGGGGACAGGGCCTGAGCCACAGGCTGGGGCTGGCAAGGCCAGGCCAAGGCCGAGTCCACTGAGGACACAGAAAGGGTGATGGTTCTGTGTACCACTGACTTCCTTCCCTTTTTTTTTTTTTTTGCGAAACTGGGGATTGAACTCAGGCCCTTGCCCTTGCCAGGGAAGCACTTATTCCACTGAGCCATCTCCCCGTTATTTTAGGAAAGGGTCTACATAGTGTTCAGGGTCTCACTACTAGATCAGAATTGTAGTGATCTGCTTGTTTACAGCCTCCCAAGGGCTGGGATTACAGGAATGTGTCACCACGCCCAGTCTCAATGGCTATTTCAGTGCTCCCTGGGGGTGGGGCCAGCACAGCAGACCTGGGGATTGAACTCCCAAGCCCCTACACCTGCTTGGAGGAGCTTTAATCCCCTGAGCTATATGGCTGACCCTTTCCCTTAGCTTTCAAGTTGAATAAGGATTTTTTTTTTTTGCTCTGAATGCCTTCAGGGAAGGTTTGGCTGGCTTGAGTTGTGGGGATCGAACCACAGCCACCTGAGCCTGACTGCTTTGTTGAAGCAGCCACTTAAAGAACTGAGCTAAGGGGCA
>NW_004524603.1:4911670-4913400 GCF_000260255.1 Octodon degus
TCGTAAGACAAATTCTTTGATTTAATTCCCAAGGATGGATTTGGTCCAATGAGATCAGTTCCCCCAGATAACCAGTAGCGAGATGCAGAGGGATGGATGTGAATTAGCCTCTTTAGAGAGTGATCAGTTTTGTCTTTAATTAATGTGAGCCCAGACTTGTGATCTGGGATGACATCAGTTGCACAAAGATACTCTAAAGATAAAAATCATACAAACCCTGGGGCCCCACGTTAGCTATTCAAAATATTGATGATTTAATGAGAAACAGGTTACTTGAAGGCTTTTGAGGTTGGGGGCTTAATTCACAGGCTAAGTAACCATCTTTTCAAAAAGTATTTTGAGGGGCTGGGGATTTAGCTCAGCAGTATAGAATGTTTGCCTAGCAAGGTGAAAGCCCTGGGTTCAGTCCTTGGCACCAAAAACAAAAGATAAACCTCATCTATAGTCCAATCAAGCAGCATTTGGAGAATCAGGGAAATAAAGGGAAGTGGACGAGATCTATAACCTCTTGGGGTTGCCCCACAATGTGGCCAGGGGGAGCCGGGTGGGTAAGTGTGACTTAACAGTGTGAATGAACCTAAGAGGCCTTTGACATCTTTGATGTTGTTTCACTGGATCAGGTGACATCTCAGGGTAGATATCCCTTCTCCATGGACATGTCTCTAAAATAATCACATTTTCATTTTTCTTAAATCTTCTCCAGCTTTCACTTAAAACCACAATATCCAAGCTGGAAGAGACCCTGGGGAATCATTTCACACGTTGTCTGTTCAGGCATGGGGCCTCCACCCGGAAGTGCAGGGAGCCGGTTCTCCAAGGGCTTCTGCTCTGCTCCTCATGCTCAGAGTTCTCCTCCAGGTCCAGCTTCCACTTTGGTAAACTGATTGCCTTTGGGGAAGGTTAGCCTTGAGTGAAACAAGTAAAACACCAGTTAAGAATAGGAGCAATTAGGGCCATCCAGAGAGCTCAGAGGACTAAAGCACTTGTTTAGGCAAGTTTAGGCAAGTGCAGGGACAACCATTAATCCCCAGCAGCACATAGCGCCAACCCTGCCCCTGGGGCAGGCTGAGCTGCTACAGAGTCCAGGAATAGAGGCGCACATCTGTAATCCCAGTGCTGGGGAGGCTGAAAAACAGGAGGATCACTATGAGTCTAAGCTGTGGAGTGAGGCCCTGTAACAATCTCATATGAGAGCGAGAACAAGAGCAAGAGTGAGAGAGAATATGAACAATTGGCCAGGCCTGGTGGGGCATACCTGTAACCCCAGCCCTGGGGAGGCTGAAGCAGGAGGGTCACTGTGAGTTTGAGGCTTGTTTGGGTTACATAGTGAGTTCAAGATCAGCCTGAATGAGACCCAGTCCTAGCCTAGGCCCGGTGAGTGTGTGGAAGAGCTTACCGCTACCCTGCGCTGGCAGGACCTACTACTGGTCCCAGCTCAGGCACAGCAAGGGTGAGACCCTCTTCCACCCCTTTGGAACGCCCCCCACCACTCCGCAGCACCTCCCCCACCCCGCCCACCGAGTAGGAATTTCTGCCATGTTCTGGGAACCCCTAGACCCAGTCCTAGCCCAGGCCCGGTGAGTGTGTGGGAGAGCTGCCTCTCCCCCCTACTCCACCATGTCCCCTCCAGGCTCAGCTCAGGCCTGGCATACAGGCCTGGGGTGAAATCCTGCAGCTGCAATCCCTGCAGAGAGTGTAGAGGATAGAACCACCCAGCTAGTCTAGGAGCA
>NW_004524603.1:4914234-4931389 GCF_000260255.1 Octodon degus
GCCCCGCCCCCTGGTGGGCTGAGCTGGCCACACACACACACACACACACACACACACAAATAAATAAATAAAATTTTTAAAAAAGAAGAATACAGACAGAGAGACTGTCTCCTCTCATAAGTTCAAGTGGATTTGACATGCATATATATATGGACTATAAAAGTACACATGGAGTAGAAAACACAAATTCAGAATAAAAATAAATAAAAATGTTAAAATCCCACAAATTCAGAATAAAGGTCACCTTAGGGGGTAATATGGAAAGACACATCATTATACTTATTTTATTTTTTTTAAAGAGTTAACATAAATATAGGGAGAAATGTAGAGATTTGTTAAACCTAGTTGGTGAGTGCATGGGTATTTTCATATTATGCTTTTTAAATATTTTGTAATTTTTAAATAGTTCATAATATAAATAACTATGGATTCTATTCAACTCAGGATTCGTAGAACTTGATCCCTCATCGCATAATATCTATCATGTCTATTATAAATAGTTATGTTTTATTTCATTGCTGGCCCACAAGAGGGAGATCTAGAATAATTCAGCAACCAAATGTATCAGAAAACCGACCTCCTGGAGGCTTGCAGGGGCCTGAGACACCCAAGCGCTGGCGTGCCCCGCCCCCACGCCAATTCCTGGGGTGCGTTTGGTGCTGGTCCTCACCCCTGCCAAGTGTGCAGATAAGCAGCCCTTCCCTCCTGCCTTGGGATGCTGGGGGGCTGGCATGAGTCTCCAGGTAGGTGATCTGGTAACCAGATTGAGCGCACGCACAATCCCAATCCCAGGAAGGAAGGAATCTCAGACACACGCGGCAAGCTGGATGAACCCTGAGGACATGGTGCTGCGTGACATAAACCGGGCACAAAAGGGCAAATCCTATGGGACTCTACTTCTCTGCAGGCCTACCGTGGTCAGATTCAGAGAGACAGAAGGTGGCACACACATGGTGACGGCTGCCTATCAGGGTGACCGTACTTAATGCTTCAGCTGTGTACATTTAAAGGCAGCTACTGCGGGAAATTTTACATTATTACAATTTCCCACAGTTTTTAAAACAATGAGAAAATACTGCTAGAAAGAGAACGCTGGAGAGAGACAAAGTCAGGGTGGAAAGCTCTGGCCACACAGTGGGGAGTGCACAGCTTGTGACGTCACGGTGAGCTGTATCCTCCCTGGGGCTCTACCCGGGGAAGTTGGGCAGTCGAATGCTTGCTTCCTTTGGTCAGAAGCCCTGAGTCCAGGTCAGGACGATCACTGTTGGTTCTGTTCCACATCACAGCCTCTCAAGCAGTGCCCGCTCTGGTGAGGACCTAGAGAGCCAGGGCTGCCAACAGAAACCAGGAGGGAACACAAGGAACAGCCTTCTGCATTGAGGTGTCTCAGGTAAGCAGGTCATAGAAGTCACCAGCAGCCTCAGAGGAGCAAGAGCAAAATCAGAAAGATCTTTGTGCTGTGGCTACATATAGTAGCTTCCTTCTTGCCACCTGTGCCAGTCAGCTTTCCTTTACTGTGATAAAAACACCTGAGATAGTCAACTTAAAAAGATGGGAGGTTTACTTTGGCTCCCAGTTGAGGAGCTTCTGATCCACGAAGGGTTAGGCCATTGCTTTTGATCTGTGGTGAGGCAGCTTCTCAGGATGGGAGCCTAGTGGTGCTCACCTCCCGGGGCCAGGAAGCGAAGAGGGAGAAGAGAGCAGCAGGCTGCAGAGCTCCATAAGGCCACACCCACAAGCCCCATCTCCCCCTGAAGCATCCACCGCCTTCCACAGGCCCCAGCTAGGGTCTAAGCTCACCATGGTGACATGTGGGCCTTGGGGACTGTGTAGATTCCAAGGACAGCACCATCCACGCCCAGCAAGCACAGCACAGCCTCCCAGATGATCACAAGTCAGAGCCAGGAAGGGTGCAAAAGGAGGAAGAGAGAGAAAAAGAGAAGAAAGGAGGAGAGGGAGGGGAGGTGGGAGAGAGAGAGAAAGATGAAAGAAGAGCAGAGAGGAAGAGGAAAGAGAAGGGCAGGGTAGGCCGGGTAGGGAGGACAGGAAAGGGACAGGAGAGAGAAAAGCTGTCGCATCTCAATTTTCACAAAGAGTTGGGCAGACCTGTAACTCACAGATCAGTGCCTTAGTTGCAGCCCTCACGTCCTAGATTTTAGGCTCTGGGAGGTGGGTCAAGGCTTCCTTGAGGGCAACTTTATCTGAGAGAGAGATCCCGGACAGGAAGAATTCCCAGGAGAAGGCCACCACCTTCCCAGTTCCCCAAGGAAGCACTTTCCCCCTAAATGATGCAGTCACAGGATGACCCTTTCTTGAGGACTGGCTTTGATTCTACCAGTCAGGCTGGTGGCCAGAGAAAGAAGAGGGTGGTGTTTCCGGTGCCTTGGTGAGGGGGCTTCCCTTTGAGGACTGGGATCTTCGCCCAAGACCTAAGCAGCCAGACACCAGGAGTGAGGTTTTGGAACAAGAAAATCTGGTTGTCCACCTCCCCCTCTCGTCTCCCCTTCCCGGAAAAGAAAGCACAGATTCTGACAAAGGCAGGCGTGGCTGCGAGTTCCGGTTCCACCTTCAACCAATTACATGGTCTTGGGCAAGCTAATGAATGTCACTGAGCCTCAGTTTCCTTCCTTGGTAAAACTGCGATGTTACTCTGTCATCATGTGCTCATGGCTCTGAGGATGAAGCAAAAACAAGTGGAGCCCCTCACTCACTCATCTCTTTGGAAGAGCTCATGGTGCACCAGTCAATAATCTGCTTTGTAGGGCAGGGGAGTTAGCTCAGTAGAATAAGCGCTTGCCTGGCAAGTGCAAGGGCCTGAGTTCAATCCCCGATTCCACAAAAAAAAAAAAAAGATTGTTTGGAGAAAGTCATTTATATATATGGATGGGTGTGCATATATGTATATATGCAAATACATGTTAGGTATCTACATACTATTACGTTATTGTAAACACATTTACAAGTTAAATCTCAAAACACTATAGAGTCACTTTAACTTAATGGGGGCACCCATTTTGAAATGAAATCTCTAATGTTTAAGAGCAAAGAAAGACAATGCAGTCTTAAAGCTGGTTTAATATTTAATCCACTCTGTATATTGGGCTTTAATAATAAGCGAGAGCATTCCCCTTCATACCGGCGTGTTACACAAAATGCGTGTTACCATAACGCCTTAGTTGGCTGCTTTAGGCTCCCTACATCAATCACACTTAGCCCAGCTCCACCAGCAAGCGACCTGAGGTGGCAGTTCAGTTGGGCTGCTTTTACAGTCATAAAATAGTTGCTCATCTAGGGCTAGCACTGGGTCACCGCTGAGTTCTGCGCTCAAGGCAGTGCAGCGTTGCCAGCTCAGGAGCAGGAGGGAGGTGCTACGGTTTTGCATTGCCTGCAGAAAGCAGAAGCAAAGCTCTAATAGCAGTGCGGCCCGCTGAGGGAGCGCAGTGCATGCAGGAAAGGAAGTATTTGCGATTGCAAGAACGACAGCACTGTAAGCTGGACTTCCTTATTGTTGCCTTCACTGGACATTAGAGCATCCAAACTGCTAGGAAACCTCACGGTTTTGCACGGTGACACTGCCAAGGTCCCTGGGCCTGGCTCCTTGCAAGCTTGTGTGCCCACCAGGGCTGCTGCAGCTCTTGCTTTGCCCGTGAGACATGAAAGACCCCTAGTGTCACCACAGTGCATCAAGGTCTCAGCATATTAAAACTATATCAAGAAAGGGATGAGTTATACATGAAAATAGCTCTTTTCTGTATTTAGTACAGGGTCTACAGGGTTTCACTATGTAGATCGGACTTGTAGTGATTCTCCTGTTTTCAGCCTCCCAAGTGCTGGGATTGAAGGCATGCACCACCATGCCCAGTCTCAGTCCCCACCCCCCCAGCATGTTCCGGGGGCAGGGTTGGCACAGCACCAGGACTCGAACCCTGGTCCCTGCATCTGTCTAAGCAGGCTTTAGTCTGCTGAGCTATCTGGCTGGCCCACAAAAAGAGCTCTTAATGGTGCATCATTTGGTGAAGGGGTTTTATCTGTATAATTATCCAAAGATTTCAAATGACTACAAGCTGATTTACCTCAGCCCCTGCGTATCAGGGAAGAGTTCCAAGCATGAGATGCAGACTCATCATCCGGTGTCACCTACCATGCCAGGTACAGGGCAGAGTCTGTCCCTCCTCCTGTAGTAACCTGCTAACCAGGATCCCAGCTCCATCTCGTCCTTGTAAGAAAGATGGCAAAAGACAGCGCAGCCTTACAGCGGTGGGCCCAGCCAGGATCTCACGTAGCTGAGGTAACACCTTCAAGGGGCGAGTGAGCAGAAGGGGGCTTCTCACTGGTCACGCTTCTGAGGGAGATGCAGTCACGACTCGGCTTGCTTGAGACCAGCCCATGTAAAGCACACACTCTAGATGCTCGCCTCCAAGGGGCTCCGACACTCTGGCGGCTGTGACAAAGTCAGACAGGAGTCACTTCCACATATTCAGTTTGGACCTGGCACTGCAAACACAGTCCGTCCCCACGTCACCTTTCCAGGGTCTGTTGCGGTCTACAAACGATCCCATAATTCAGTGGTGTGCAGTGACAGTCACCCCGTGAGCTCCTCAGTCTGTAGGCTGGCTGACCTGGCTTGTATTCTTGTATAAACACTATAAACACATTCTTCGGAAACACTATAGAGTCCCTCTAACTCAATGGGGGCACCCATGTTGAAATGAAATCTCTAATGTTTGTTTTAAGAGCAAAGAAAGACAATGCAGTCTTAAACCTGGTTTAGTATTTAATCCACTCTGTATATTGGGCTTCAATAATAAGGGAGAGCATTCTCCTTCATATCAACGCATTGCACAAAATGCCATCATTAACACCAGCTGGGGTCCCCAAGGCTGTGGCCCTGGATGCTGGCCTGGCCTGGAGCATCTGGCGCTGCTCCCTGAGCCTGTGAGCTGGGCTGCACCAGGGTTCTGGGTTGGCCAGGCCTCTCCCACATCCACATCCCTCTCTCCCTTTTTTGAGACAGGGTCTCACTATGTAGTGCAGGCTGGCCTTGAACTTGCTTATGTTGCCTGTGCTGGCCTCGAACTCATGGAAGTTCTACTGCCTCAGCCTCCCAAGTGCTGGGCTGACAGATGTGCACCACCACACCTGGCCTCATGCCCTTCTTTACGTGGCTTAGTGAGCCGTGCAGCCTAGCTTCTTCCAGAACAGCACTGAGGCCCCCAAAGCACGAAAGCAGAAGCCGCCAGGGGCTCCTGTGGCCTAGGCCAGGAGCGCTCAGCATGGAGTCCGCTGCCTTCCGCAGCAAACTGAGTACAGGGCCAATCCAGATGCTGGGGTGTGGACGCAGGAGCGTGGGGTTCACCTAAGGAAACAGGCATGGAGATGGCAGGGTGGTTACTTGCCTTGTGACCAGCAAACTCACATCTGCTGGTGCTGAACTGCCGTCAGATGGGCCACAGCGCGGGCTGTGCAGCTCAGCTGCTTGCTCACGCTAGAGCCAGCCCAAGTGAAGGCCAGCAGGCTGCGCTGCCTCAGCTCGTGTGTAGGGTTTTGCTGTGCTTTGAGAAGCAGGGACAGGAGCGAGGCTCCTGTTTGGGACAGATGCTGAAAGGGCAAAGATGAAAAACAGAGCCGCTGGGCTCTTTCTTGGCTTCTCTTTTCCGGGATCATTATCATGAAACCACAAAGCACAGAGCAACAGGAGCTGCAGAAGACTGCATCCAGCGCTGGACTGAGTCAGGACACCCTGGGGCTCACCCTGCTCTGCCCTGGCCGGCTGACCCAACTCGGCAAACCGCAGTCACCCTGAGACGGCGCCGTGTCCAGAGGAGCGGATTATGATCTGCACACAGCCATTCAGACAGTTAAGATGACGCAGTGACAATTAATGGGATGACATGATCCAGCACAGAGCTTCTTTGGGGAATGAGGTCATGCAGCTGTCTGGTTTCAGTAAGTTATGTTCTACAGGCAAGGGAAGCACGCAGATATGGAGGATGAGGGCTTGAGGGGCTTCCGAGAGTGCAGGGAAGCTACATCTTTGCATATAAAAACAGTGAAAAGGAGCTGGGTGAGGTGTCCCTATAATCCCAGCACTCAGGGGGCTGAGGCATGAGGATCATTACAAGTTCGAGACCAGCCTGGGCTACAAAGTGAGTTCAAGGCCAGCCTGAGCCGCAGAGCGAGACCCTGTCTCAAACACACACACACACATGCACACACATGCACACACACACACACACACACACACACAGAGTGAAGAGGTCACAGAACTCGTTCATCTCTGCTGTATCCTTACGGGGCCACCTCCTTACACACAGTCCATCCTCGATGGCCAAGTCCTCCCTGGGTGTGCGACTGACGATGGTTCCATTGTGCAGCACTTGCTTCGTGAACATGCAGACGTGGAGGAGAGCTCTGTGGTTTCCTGGGTCTGAACTGATGTCCTGAGTGCAGTTTCGAGCGCAGGTCTGAAAGATGATGAGAACCCAAGGTATGCAGTCCGGGTAACAGCTCGGCAGCCATATGCATGTTCAGGGTCAGGTTCTGCTCCGCAGTTTCATGAGATGTCACTATTGGGATCCCTGGGTGGAGAATATGGGCTCTTTGAACTTCCTGCAGCCCTAGTATCATTTCAAAATATAATGTTATAAAAGATAAGTCTTGTGTTATTCTTTGATCGTGAAACCCATGCTTGTGTCCCTGAGGATCCCTGTGGGCACTGTGGCAGAAATCAGGTCAAGCTGGCTTATGATAACAGGAGGAGAGTAGCTGAGCCCTGAAAGCCATGTGGCACCAGGACTTGGGAAGGCTGGAAGTGACACCTGCCCCTTGGGTGCCGGGCCACCTCTTGGAAAGGTTTTCTTTTCACCCCTCTGCCAGCTGGTCTGACTCTCTGTTCTCAGCACCTCTACCCAGCAAGGCTGCCAACTGCTCCATTGCCGAGCAAGCCTCACCAGAGAGGACATGGTTGGGCTCTGGGGACCCAGCCCTCCACTCCAGCCCAGCCACGCGTGGTCACTTGGCATATCATGGGTGCTGGGCCCACCCTGTGATCTGAGAAGCCGTGTGTTGGCCACACATACCCAAAGGTATCTATTACAGAGAAGGGGCAAAACCCAGGCAGGAGCCATGAGATGACCACAAGCCCACAGACTGGCATGCGTTCAGCAGGGTCCTGTGAAGGGGCAGCAAAGAGGTGAAGTGGCAGTGCAGGGACCTGTGGGAGCTGAGAATGGGTGATGGGACTTGCCTGGCCAAGGCTGGCCACAGGGAGGTGTGGGGGACATTTCCCTAACTCCACTCTCCTCCCTCCCCCTGGGCCCCTGGCATGGCACCCACTCATCCAAGTGTCCAGAAAACAAGGTCAAGGTGTCCTTGGATGTAGCCCACTAAGTTCAACACCCAGAAGCAGAGCACGAGGAGGCCAGCAGCTGGGACTGGCGGGGGCGCACGGAGGACAGTCAGCGCATCTGTGCAACTGTAGCAGAAATTTGCTCTGTGGACAGAAAGAAGTCAGACTCAGGTGCAGGGGCGCGCGTCTGTCATCCAGCACTGGAGGGCTGAGGCAGGAGGACAGCGAGTTGAAGCCCGGCCTAGGAGATGGTGACTTAATGAGAGCCTGTCTCAAAATAAGCACAAAAAGGAATGAGGATGTAGCTCAGGGCGAGTGCCCTGGGTTCAGTCCCTAGCACCACAAATCAGGCAGGGTGGAGGGTCTCAGCGTCAGCCTCCGTCCCACAGCTGGCCTTTCCCGCTGACACCATCCTGCCAACATTTCCACCTCTCATCAGTGTTGTGTTGAGTAGCTGATCAGCAGTCTGCTAACACAGCCGCGAGGAAGTGCCTCCTCTCTTATCTAGCAAGTGGGTTCTTTCCAGGTTTTCCCAGTATCCTCAGCTGTGGACGTGTCCTGCCGTGGACTGCCTATCCACACCTTCCGATCCGTGGCCCCAGGTTCTAGCACAGGACCTGACACAAAGCAGAAACTCAGCAAGTATTTGTGAGAATGAATGAATGAATGAATGAATGAATGAATGAATGAATGGAGTGGGTGAGTGAGTGAGCGGACGCAGGCTGTGTGCTGGAGAGGATGACGCTTGCTGATCACCCAAAGGTGCTGATGTATGTGCTGCTCCCGCTTGGCGATGGGCAGCAGGCTTCGTGGGAAAGGGCTTGGGCCTTGATTCCATCACCTTGGGTCTGGCTCCTGGCTCCTGGCTCCTGCACTCCCAGCCTTAAAAAGCAGTTTCCCTAAGGCACCTGCATCCCAGCTCGCTCCAAGCAAAGCAGGGACGCAGGTTCTTACAGGTTCTATCCGACACGTATAATTCTCAGAGCTCTGTCAGGCTTGTTTCAGCTCCCACTTCTACTGGAGAGCTAGTTAGGCAATTGCGTAGGGGCATTAAAAAGAGATTTAGAGAGAGAGAGAGAGAGAGAGAGAGAGAGAGAGAGAGAGAGAGAGAGAGAGAGAATAAAAAGGAAAGTTAAGCTACACTCTCCATCAGGCGGCTGGTAGAAGGCACCCCACGGAGACAGGAGAGTGGGAAGGTGACCCGAGACGTCCCTTTGCCAAGACAAACATATTTGTCGGCTTGGCCTCTGCTTTCTACAAGTACTTTATTGCCGAATGTTTAACAGATCCACTCTGGGGAAAGCCTGATTTACCTGCGGGAAACTTACCAGGAAAAATGTTTTTATATTTCAAGCTTAACCATCATAATAAAACAAGTAAATGTGTACCCAGCTTGCGACAGATAGTTGGCAGGGCCGTTGGTGCTCTGAGCTGGTGCCACGGTGTGGCGGGCTTTACGATTACAGTGAGTCGGGTACTGGGGCCCCTGCTGCTGCTAAATGCTTCCTTCTGCTATGTCTAGCTCCTTCTTTCTGTCATTCCCATCGCAAACTGAATTCCGAACTCCCCAAAGGTTGGGCTTTGGCCATCTCCGGGCAAGCGTGTGCTGGGGCCGCCTCCTGGCCCAGGCAGGGCTCCTTTCCTGTGTGCTCCCCTCTCAGGGGCCCCTGGGGACTCTGCTCAGACTCTATCTTCACCCCTGCTGCTCTCGGGTAGGGACTTAGCAGAGGTTGGAAGCCAGCAAGAATCCCTCATGTCCTGGCAGGTGCCAGTGGCTCTCTCCTTTGCCACTAGTTTCCCAGCAGTTGGGGCCACACCCCCAAGGGAGCCACACTCAACTTTGTTTTTGTTTTTAATTTTTTTTTAATTTTAGCATTTTAGTGTGTGTGTGTGTGTGTGTGTGGCCAGCTCAGCCCACCAGGGGGCGGGGCTGGCTGGCATGTGGTGCTGGGGGATTGAACCGCTGTCCCTGTGGTTTGCCAAGCTTGTTCCAAGTAGGTGCTTTAGACCACTGAGCCATCTCTCCAGCCCCCACACTCACCTTTGAACTGGTCCAGTGTCACCTGAGAGGGCTGCCATGGGCTGCCTTGGGTTCACCCCAGCCCTGGGCACCCAGATGGACCCTGGCCCTTGCTCCAGCCAGACGTAGTCCCCTGCCCCCAGCCTCATTCCCGACACCACTGCCACCCTGCTCCGAGCTCTCTACGCACCCACATCAACAGCTGTCTATGACACTTCTCACCAGGGCCGCCATGGCACCCGCCTCCTGGCTGCCCCACCTTGCCTTCCCATCCCTTAAGCCTCACCTTTACTGATGGTCCCAGGGGAGCCCTCAGCCTCCCAGTCCCTGTCCCCTTGTGGTGGGTCCCCAGCAATGGTCCATCCTCATGTCCCTCTCCTCGAGCTTGGCTGGGCATGCCCAGGCCACCCGGGTCACAGCCAGGCTAATCATCCTCTGCACATCGCGGGACACCCCCCCACCCCCATGCTTCCAGCGGTCTGCCACCCATGACCCAGCTCTCTTGAAATCCTCATCCCAGCTCTGGGTCATGACTACCCACAGTTGACAGGCCAAGTACACTGTGCTGAGTGAGAATGTGCCGTGTTGTCCCTAGTGTCACCATGGTATGTTCCCAGAAGGACTAGTCCTGCTCCGGGGAGAGGCCAGTGCCCCACCCCCAGGCTATCTGTCATCAGCCCCTTGACCCATCAAGAATGTCACTTGAGTGGTGACACTGTCACTGCTCCCACTCATTGTCTTCACAAAGCCCGCCTCAGTGCCCCACGTCTTAGCCCCGGCTCTCTACTTTCAAGTTGTAGAGACCTTCCAGCACCCTGCTTTTGCTAGCACTGCCCGCCGTAGCACTGCCCCACCCAATCATGCCCTTGTCTCCTTTCCGCCGAACAGACCGATGCAGCTTGTGGTGTCTTGCTGTTCCCACAACCAGTGTGCTTCCGTGTCCCTGTAGTGTGTGGCCCGGTTGGTCACTCTTGTTGCAAGGACACTTACCAGCCATGTAAGACCCACTGCCTGCTGCGGTCCCTTCTGCGCCCTACTTGGGTGGTGGCCCCCTCTCTCTGTCCTCTACTGATGAGGACCTCACTGCCCCATCCCCGTCGGGCTTCTTCTCTAGTTACATTCTTGCCTGGGGTGACTGACCCAGCTTGTGCTGTGTCCTTCCAAAGTTCACCGGCACCGTGGAAACAGCATCTTTGCAGATGTGACCAAGTTCCGAGGAGGTCAGAATGAGTTTGTATGGGTCCTAATCTCCTTCTAAGGAGAGGCCGACTGGGACACGGACAGACACAGGCGGCCCCAGAGGCCAAGAGGGGAGCACTGTAGCTGTGTGCTAAGGAATCTGCATAGGAAGCCAGGAGGGGGCAGGAAACGGTCCTCGCCTGGAGCCTTCGGGGGAAGCACAGCCCGGTCCTCTGCACATTTTACTCCCAGAATTCTGGCCTCCAGGATGGTTAGAGCAGGAATGGTTGTTGTTTCAGGCCTCCTGGTTTATATATTTTATGACAGCAGCCATAGTGTCTCAGTTACTTTTCTCTCATTGCTGAGACAAAATACCCAATGCCCAGAATTAAGGAAGGAAAGTTCACAGTTAGCGGAGGTTTCAGTCCATACTTAGCTGGCTCTAAGGCGCATGGCAGAGGGCAGCAGTTTTTGACAGCAGAAAACAGCAGAACAGCAAGAGCCAAATGGCAGGAGCAGAGGCAGCAGAGAGCAAGTCTGTCTGCTTCATTGTGCATTCAGGCTATCTGCCCCAGGCCAGGTGTAGCACTCACCCACAATCCCAGCAACACCCACACCTATAATCCTAGCCCTGGATCATGAATTAATCACAGACTCTAGAAGTCTGCCCCATAATCACATGAGGCTTTGGGGGGACACCTAGACAAAACCCCTAACACACAGGAAACCTATACCCACGATTCTACCCACTCCCTTTCTGAAAATGTACTACTCCAGTCCACACCTGAAATTGGGTCTCACACAGACCACCACAGTGGCTGCTGAGTGCCACCTTTTGGATGTCAGAGATACATCAAACCTCACATGGTCCAAAGAAAACTAGCGAATACTTCTAAATCCAATTCCAGAAAACTCTTCCCTGCTTAAGAATTCAAACTAAGGGCTGGCCAGATAGCTCAGCGGACTAAAGTGCCTGCTTAAGCAGAGCACAGCGGCTGGGATTTGATCCCCCAGCCTGCCTTGCTGGCCTCACCCCTGGGGCATTCTCAGATGGCAATTGAGACTGGGTGTGGTGGCATGCACCTGTAATCCCAGCTCTTGGGAGGCTGAAAACAGGAGAATCACACCAGTCCAATCCACGTAGTGAGACCCTGTAGATCCTGTATTAAAAATACATTTTAAAAAATGTATAAAAGAATTGAAAGCTAATGTCAAACTCACCAAGCCCCTTTGCACCTCCCCTGGGCATCACTGGTGCTAGGATCTTAGCCCGGGCCACGACTGTCTGTGGCCTGGACCACCAGCTCCCACCAGGCCGGTTCTTGCGTCCTGGCTTCTGCTCCTGCCCCTGTGGATACAGCACATCCATGTGCCTCTGCGTGGCCAGCCATTCTTAAAGCACGTTGGGCGGGCTCGCATACCTGAGCTGAGCAGGTCCAGCCTCAGGGGCGGGGTCGCCAAGCTCTGTTCTGTGTTTGATGCTCCCTCAGGTCGCTGTGGGCTTTTTTTGTTTGTTTGTTTATTTTTTAAAATCTCCCTGGTTGGGGCTGGTGAGATGGCTCAGTGGTCTAAAGCACCTACTTAGAACAAGCTTAGCAAAGCACAGGGACCGCGGTTCAATCCCCCAGCACCACATGCCAGCCAGCCCCGCCCCCTGGTGGGCTGAGCTGGCCACACACACACACACACATACACACACACAAATAAATAAATTAAAAAAATAAATAAAAGAGCACTAAGAGAAAAAAAAAAAAATCTCCCTGGTCTCTTTCTGGGGCCCTTCCTGGCCAGCACAGCTCCAGCAGCCCTTGTGTTGGACCTCTACTTGTGTCCACAACAATCTTGGCTTGTTCCCTAGTGTTGGTTCTTGTCCCTCCTCTCAGTTGTTTCCTGAGCCTACTCCCTAGGACATCTGCACCCTCCAGAACAGGGCCTGAGTGCTGTTATACTTAAGATTCTCAATAATTCATTTCTTCACTAATGGACAGAACTCGGAGTCCATTAGGAACAGACACTGTGGAGCCGGACTTCGTCCTTGAATACCCAGGCCCAGGGGAGGAGCCGCAACCGAACCCGGAGGATCCTCCCCAGGGCGCAGAGCGCCCTCCTCGGCTGAGCGGAGAAGCCACATGCTTCCAGCCCCAGCAAAGTGCCTCACTTGTGCATGGCACCTTGGTGTCTTTTGCTGAAGGTAGTGAGTTCTAGAGCATGTGCGCGTGCACACACACACACACACACACACACACACGACCTCGGACTAACTCCTGGATTTGCTGCTGACCTGTGTGAGTCTTACAGAGGTCGTTTGATTGCTTGGTGCACAGAGAGTGACGCTCGCTTTGGAGCACAAGGATGCTGTGAAGCCAAACGAGACAGTTGGGAAATGCCAGAGACTTATAATGATAGGATGCGCATTTATTTCCCAGCACAGTGTCATTAAAGATGTCATTATTGCTGGAAGCACTTCAGAGAAGAGGAAACTGGCAACCATAATGTGACTCTGGCCTGGAGGGCCCTTGTGGGGTGGGGCTCAGGTCAATTTTCCTTGGTTCTCAAGAGTGCTTAGGGCAGGCAATAGGGCTTTGGGGCCATCATAAGGGCTTCTGGGTGGACAAATGGTAGGCAACTTGTAACACCCAGCTGAACTGAATCAAATCAGAGCAGCGCCAGGTGTGGCAGGCCCGCCTGAGGATCGTTGCCAGCAGGAAGGAGGTCTGGAGAAGAAGCGGTGTGTTAGGGTGCTAGCGGCTCCCTGGGGCTGCGGTTCGCCTGGGGAAGCTTGTCATGCTGGCTTTCCTGATACGAACTCGACTGCTCTCATGGTCAGAGGAGCTCTGGACCTTGCTGTTGCTGTGGTGTTCTTTGGGGGCGCTCTGGTCCTTATTTGAGCATCATGTTCTGGTTCCTGGATCCCTCAGCCTGCTGCTGGCACAGATCCTTCATCCCGCTGGCAGACTTTCTAGCTTCCACCGCTGACCTTTGGGCCTTCCCAGTGCACATCTGTGAGACAGACTTGCAGGAGACATGGTTGTGGCTTTAGGGCTCCATCTGCACTTGGGCAGGACAGAGCCGTGGGCCCCAGGCCCTCAGCTGGGTTCTTTGCTGGGCCTCTAGTATGTGGACAGATTTTGTGCATCTTTTGGATTTGACTCTTTGGATAACTATTATAAAATAATCCCATAAAGTATGTGCCTAGTACTAAATGGTTTTCCTTGAAAGCCTGACTACAACAGTCCCTTACTGGGGCGACACATCCGCAGGCATTTAGACTCAATGGTCTGGATATTGCCCTCTTTCTGCACAAGACCTGCTTGCAGTTTTTTGTTTTTTTTCTGTGCAAGTTTCCCATCATCTGTTCTTTCCCACCTCACACTGCCATTCTTCTTTTTGCCAGATGCCTGGACTTCTGATCATGTCTTTCAAAGGAAACCTGAGGCCACAGCTCATTCCTTTTATGTGTTCTTCCTCTTACCACCTGATTAACCCCGAAGCAGGGATTCCTAATCCCTTGGCCATGAACTGGTGCTCGACCACACAGTAGGAGGTGAGCAGTGGGCAAGAGCACAAAGCTTCATCTATAGTTATAGCTGCTGCCCATCGCTTGAATTACAGAGCTCCACCTTCTCTCAGATCCCTGGCAGCATTAGATTCTCATACAAGTGAAAACCATACCATAGACTGTACCCGGAAGGATCTAGGTCACGGTCTCCCTATGAGAATCTAATACCTAATGATCTGAGGTGCGCTGAGGTGGCGATGCCAGTGCTGGTGAGTAGCTGCAAATGTAGATTAACATTAGCAGAGAGGGTTGACTGCACAGAGACCATAATAAATCGATTTCTTGTCAACTCTGATAAAAACCCTGTCAGTGAGTGGCAGTGCCCATTAAGCTACATCTGGTGGCAGGCTTTCAGTCAGAATCTGACACTTGCATTAGCTGTTTATGGCTCTGTTCTTATTTTACTGACTGCTTCTGTCTGTGCCTCTGTCTTGCACTGCGCAGTTGTGTCAGTCAGAGTCTTGGGAAGCCCACAGCTAGCCCTTGCCAAAACAAGTAAAAAGCAAACTGGAGAGCTTCTTTGCAAAGAGAGAAAGACCTAGTGGTGCGGCAGCAGAAGACTCTAAGCTGCAGCGTAAAGAAAGCTGCACTTAAAAGCAAATACCAAGAGTCCTACTTAAATTGTGGGCTCACTGAAACAGTGACTCCCATTCTCCAAGCCCGGTGTGCACAGCAGGTGGTGACTGCCTGTCCTGCACACCCGTAAACCCCTCAAAACTGCTTTGCCACACAGCGATCAAGCACTCTGCATTCAAAGCAAGCCTACGGGGGTGTTTACAAGAAAAAAAGAGACACAGAGAACAGAAGCACCTATTGAAGGCTTCCGCTTTATGACAGGGAAGCATCATTCATGGTTGGCTCGCCCCATTGGTAAAGCTCAGGAGCCTTTTACTGTTGGTGCAGGGTGGGTCCTGCCTGCAGCTGAGGACACCGGAACTGAACTTCTAGGATGGGCTGCAGCTCACGGAGCAGCATGAGTCCTTCTTTCAGCCAGTAACATCACTAGATGAACTGGTAAAAATAGAAGAGGATTTTGAGGCATGATAGAAGGGGAGTAATGACCATGGCATATAATCCAGGTCAACAAATCCATGGATGGAGACAAGACAACGATGCTTGTTTTTGTGCAAAACATTTTTTTCTCAAGGATATCTGTAAAGCTGTGTTATATGCACTGTTGTTGCTGAGCAAGAACACACCTATGGAGCTATTGTAGTCTTTGAATGACTGCATATCAGGAAACAGAGTTGACTGCTTTAAGTCAGCATGTGCATGAATGGAGCAGCTGACACATGGGGTGGCCTCTGGTTTCACCACTTGGTTCGAAGAGGTTGCCTCTGAACGTGAGTCTACACACTGTGTCATGGTTAGCTAAAACATATCACTCAAACCTAATGCATTTTGGGATATAATTACAATTGTCAACCACATAAACATAGATGACGTAACTCCTGTCTGCTCACATAGCACCCCTAGAGGGACACTGAGGCGTCTTCTCACATACACAGAGAGAGAGCTTTCCAAAGATCGGTCACTGGCCAGAACCTCTGAGTCATGAGAGCACCTCCCGAAATTTCTTTTAGGAAAATAGCTATGACTGGGAGTGCATTTCAGTGACACAGCATGGGTCATAAAACTTGCTTTCTTTTTTTTTTTTTTTAAATCAATTATTTATTTATTTATTTATTTATTTATTTGGTACAGGGTCTCACTATGCAGCTCAAACTTGTAGGGATCCTCCTGTCTCAGCCTCCCCAGTGCTGTGATGACAGGCATGTGCCGCCATGCCCAGTTTCGGTAGTCGGCTTGACGAGGGGCCGGCACAGCATGTGGTACCAGGGATTGAACCCCAGCACTTGTTCTTGTCACGCAGGCTCCTAGACCACTGAGCTATCTCCTCAGCCCCAAAACATGCTTTCTTGTATGACATTTTCAACCTGGCGAGTGAACTCAATCTGTCACTTCAGGGGAGAATGAAAACTGTGTTCAAGGCATCAGGTAAAGAGGACGCATTCAGAACCAAGCCGGAACAATGCGGTGACAAGAAACCATGGGGATTTTAGACGTCTTTCAAACATTAGCAGAGATCTGGAAGAGACTGAGTCACAGCCTTTTTTCTCTCTGCTGGTGCCATAACCACCTACCCCAGCTCGAAACACCCCAGAGCTCGGGTTCGAGAGGCTTCTGTGAACTGGCGGGGTGAGCTGATTTGCCCGTGTTGGGAGGCAATCGAGTGCTTCTGACTGCAAATGATGGCGGCTTTAGAAATGGGATGGAGTCAGTGTCAAGTCTTCATACGTTCTGAATTGAGTCAAGGCAGAGTATCTTGCAACTATCGAGAAGGTACGGGAAAGCCTGCTTCCTTTCCAACGTCCTAGCTTTGTGAAACAGGGTTTTCTGCAGTGACATCAACCAAAACAAGACTGCAGAGTTTGGGCTGGACACGGGCAACATACCTTGGGCATCACCGTCTCCCATCGGCTCCAGATAGGAGTATTGGGAGCAGAAAAGCAAACCTAGGGTCCCCACTGATTCTGCACTATGCTGGATAATTACTTCATTATATGTCATAATGTAATAATAATAGCATACACAATAGATGTAATGTGATTGTGTCACCCTGAAACCTTCCCCTACTCTCTGGTTTGTGGAAAAATGGCCGTCCCTGAAAATGTCCCTGATGCCAAATAGCATGGGACCACTGTTCCACTTGCTGTTTTCCTACCTCCGCTAAAGCTTTCTACCATTCTCCATTGCTTAAGAATAAAATTCAGGCGTGCAGAGACCAGGATTTAGTCCCCAGTGTACCATGCTGTCCCGCCCCTGGGGCAGGCTGAGACAGCCAATGAGACTGGGTGTGGTGGGGTGCATTTGTAATCCCAGCGCTTGGGAGGCTGAAAACAGGAGGATCACTACGAGTCCAATCTGTGTAGTGAGACCTTGGAGACCCTGTGCTAAATACATTAAGAGGAGAAGAAGAAGAAGAAGAAGAAGAAGAAGAAGAAGAAGAAGAAGAAGAAGAAGAAGAAGAAGAAGAAGAAGAAGAAGA